>NC_081354.1:186817961-187162961 GCF_030684315.1 Stegostoma tigrinum | reverse complement strand
CCTGTTCCTGTGCTGTAATTTTCTTTGTTCTCTTTGTTGTTCTTTTGTGGGATGCTGTCACCTGACACATATTCCCCCTCCCCGCCACCCCACTCTTAGTCAGCCTACTGCAAAGACTGTTCCCTCTGGGACGCCCTGGTTCACTCCTCCTTCATTCCCAACATCCTCCCACAGCCCCATGGCACCTGCAACTGCAGAAGTTGTAATACCTGCCTATTTACTTTCTCCCTCTTCACTATCCTTATCCGCTCTTCTGACGGTCGGTGTAGACTTGATAGGTTGAATGGCCTCTTTCCATACTGTAGAGATTCTGTGATCCTCCACACTTTCACCACCGGCTAACTCACATACTTAGCAATTGCCTCTCAGGAGAACATTTTCTTAATAAGCATTGATATGGACCAGACCAAATCCCATCAAAGTATGTTAAAAAGATAGCCTAGGCCTAACTTTTTCTGATTATTAAAGGTGAGTATAAGGTGCTGTGATCTGGATTAAATTTGATTGGTCAAAATACCAGGCTTGAAGCAAAACACACTTTATTCCTATGCTATAGTTAAAATACAAACAAAAGAAAGAAAAATTGAGGTAACTTAACTCTTGGTAAACTTAACCGAATAATAGATTATTTAATGACTAAACAGAAACTGTTCCAATCTAGCAACATCACAAAAATGCACCCTTGGCAAAGGCAAATTCAGTAAACATTTCTCTCCATTTAGGTAATGTTAGTTTTTTATTCTTCCCTCAAAAATGGATAACCTCACACTTATCCACGTTAAACTCCACCTGCCAAAATTTGGCCCATTCATCTATCCTATCCATGTCCCATGTAAATTTTGTACTTCTTTATTGCAACTCATTGTCCCATATATTTTAGTGTCATCTGCAAATATGGCTAAAGCACCTTCCATCTCCGGACTAAACCCTGTGGCATCCCACAAGTTACATTGTACCAACCAGAAAAAAGACCCACTTATCACAACTCTCTGCTTTCTGTTACTCTGCCAATCTTCCATCTAAGTTAACAAATTAACCCTAACCCCAACCTTGTGTACTAATGTCCTTTAGGGAAGGAAACTGCCGGCCTTACCTGGTCTGTCCAGACTCACAGCCAATGCAGTTAGCTTTTAAACTGTCCTCTGGGCGATTAGTCTTGGGCAATAAATGCCTCATTCTGTGAATGAATAAAAAGATCTGCAGGCCTGCCATATCTATTGGTGGACAATTGTACAACTCACTGGAGGAGGAGGCTCCACAAAATCCCCCATTCTCAATGGTGGAAGGGCCCAGCTCATCAGTGCAAAAGAAAAGGCTAAAGCATTCATGACAATGTTCAGCCCGAAAGTGCTGAGTGGATGATCCATCTCAGCATCTTCCAGTGGTTGCCAGCATTACAGAGAACAGTCTTCAGACAAGTCGATTCACTCTGCGTGATCTCAAGAAACGGTTGGAAGAACTGGATACTGGAAAGGCTACAGGCTCTGACAACATTCTGGCAACAGGACAGAATAGCAATTTATTGCAATGTGTATTTTTGCAAAGAAAGCGCAGTGAAAAGTTTTGTAAGTTATAGACAATAGACAATAGGTGCAGGAGTAGGCCATTCAGCCCTTCGAGCCAGCACCACCATTCATTATGATCATGGCTGATCATCCACAATCAATATCCTGTTCCTGCCTTGTCCCATAAGCCTTGATTCCACTATCTTTAAGAGCTCTATCCATCTCTTTCTCGAAACTATCCAGAATCTTCGCCTCCACTGCCTTCTGGGGTAGAGCATCCATGTATCCACCACTCTCTGGGTCCATAACACTGCTGACAAATTATTGACTTAATTCATAATAGAAGTCAATAGTCCTGAAGACTTGGGCTCCAGGACTTGCCATTCCCATACTCAAGCTCTTCCAATACAGTTACAACTCTGGCATCGACAGAACATGTTGAAAATTTCTCAGGTATGTCCTGTTCACAAAAAAGCAGGACAAATCTAATCCAACCAATTATTGGTCTGTCGGATTCTTGATCATCAGTAAAGTGATGGAAGATGTCATCAACAGTGCTATCAAGCAGCACCTGCTCAGCAAGGGTCTAGGCCCAAAATGTGAGCCTTCCTGCTCCTGAGATGCTGCTTGGCCTGCTGTGTTCATCCAGCTCTACACCTTGTTATCAATAACCTGCTCAGTGATGCTCAGTTTGGGTTCTATTTTTTGTTTCTCCAAGTCAGTAAATATTCTCTTTATACTGTACATGCATAGAGCTGCATAGAGGCCTATGATAGCTCACAGATTTGGAGGAAGGCTCTTACTTGGTTTCTGGGCACATTGATATTAACTTGCATGAAGATGCTCTCACTAGCTGTCGTGCGGACAGACACCTGCAGAGCAATAGCTGTTGTAGTGCTGAAACAACTCTTGTGTTTTTGTGAGTCATTTGGTGCTGACTTGACTTAGGTCCACTCAGCTCCTGACCTCATTTACAGCCTTTGCTCAAACATAGACAAAACAGCTAAATTCCAGAGGTAAGGTGTAAATGACAGCCCTTGACATTAAGGCCACATTCGATCAAATTCGACTGCGTCAAGGAACCATAGCAAAAATGGAATCAATAAATATCAAAGGAAAAACTCTCTGCTGGTTCGAGTCATACAGAGGAAGATGGTTATGGTTGCTGGAGGTCAGTTATCTCAGCGCCAGGACATCTCTGCAGGAGTTCCTGCAGTGTCATTAGCCGAACCATCTTCGGCTGCTCCATCAATGACATTCCCTCCATCATAAGATCAGAAGTGGGGATGACTGCACAATGTTCAGTGCTATTTATGACTTCTCAGATAACGAACGTTCATGTTCAAATACAGCAAAATCTGCACAATATCCAGGCATGGGCTGACATATGGAAAGTAACCAACAAATGTCACGCAATGACTGCCTCCAATAAGAGACAATTTACCACCGCCCCTTGACTTTTAACAGAAGCCCCACTATAAATATCCTCGGCGGGGGCGGGGGGGGGTGGGTGCGGGGTGTCATGGTTCATCAGTAACTCAACTAGACTCACCACATAAACACAGTGGATACAACAGTAGGTCAGAGGCTAGGAATCCTGCAGCAAATAATGTACCTCCTGCCTACCTAAAGCCTTTCGGTCATTTACAAGGCACAAGTCAGGAGTGTGATGGAATACTCTACTTGCCTGTATGGGTTCAGGTCCAACAACACTCAACAAGCTGAAAACCATCCAGGAGAAAGCAGCCCACTTGATTGGCAACACATCGAAAAGCATCCACTCCTCCACCACCGAAACTCAGCAGCAGCAGTGTGTACTACTTATAAGGTGTATTGCAGAAATTCACCCAACATCCTTAGACCTTCCAATCCCACAACCACTTCCATATGAAGGACAAGGGCAGCAGTATGAAAACACCACCACCTGCAAATTCTTCTCTAAGCCACTCACTATCACTGGGCCAAAATACTGGAACTCCCACCATTGTCGGACAACCTGCAGCAGGTTGATTGCAGAAAGCAGCTCACACCCACTTTCTCAAGGGCAACTAGGGAGGGGAAATAAATGCTGGTCAGCCAGCGATGCCCACAAGTGAATGAGAAAAGGTATGGACATAGGCCATTTGCCCATGAAGATTGCTGTGCAATTCAATAAAATCATGCTTGATTTTCCAACTCGATTCCACCTTCCTGCACTATGGCCAATTTTTGAGAGATGAGGGAAGTGTTAGAAAAGTAGTTGATGATAGTCTGCTACCTCCAAAAATGGGGCTTTGCACAGATGTGCAATCCTTTTGTTTCTCCAAGTGAATATTCTCTTTGTACTGTACACGCATAGCGCTGCATAGAGGCCTAGCTTATGTGACAGCTCACAGATTTGGAGGAAGGCTCTTCCTTGGTTTCTGGGCACATTGATATTAACTTGCACGAAGATGCTCTCACTAGCTGTCGTGAGGACAGACACCTGCGGAGCAATAGCTGTTGTAGTGCTGAAACAACTCTCGTTTTTTTGTGAGTCATTAGGTACTGACTTGATTAACCTTTAATGTACTGTCTGCTCACTGCTGGGTTGACGGCTTGCACAGAGCTGAAAACAAATTGAATAAAAGAAACAAAACTGATTGCTTTGCGCCTGGATCTGGCTTGGTGACGGATTTGGGTTTTTTTTACAGATCTTCTTTCCTCTTCTCCAGAAGGCGTTGGCTCCTTGCTGGGGTACAGTTCCACTGATGCCAAGTACTCTCAATTGCCTCACCCAACAACCCACTCCTCTCTTGAAGAAAAAGATTTGCATTTATATAGTGCCTTTCACAATCTTTAGAATTTTGAGGGAGCTAGAATAAGAGAGAGAAAAGAACAGAGGTTCATTCTGATACAATGTATTAAAAATGGGTGGAAGGATAGCCATGTGTTTATGCAAACAATGGCATTGAATGGCTTTACCAAATAGCTTGTTTCTACATGGTAAATTTTATTTCATTAAGTATTTTTGGAGTGTACTCCCTATTATAATGTAGTAAATGCAGCAGCTGGATTACATGCAGCATTAGCCAACAAAAAGCAATGTGGCAAATGACCAGGTAATCTGTTTTATTGATTTTTTTATTCATTTACAACATGTGGGTATCAATGGCTAGATGGCATTTATTGCCTGCTCCTCATTGCCATTGAGAAGGTGGTACTGAACCATTGTCATAAACTACTGCAGTCCATGTAGTGGGGATACAGATTTCCAGGATTCAGTCCCTGTCGTGGTGAAGGAAGGATGATATAGTTTCAGGTTGGGAGGGAAACTTGCTCATAGTGGTGTTTCCATGTATTTGCTGCCCTTTTCCTTCCAAACAGTAGAGGTTTCAGGTTTGGAAAGTGCTTTCAAAGGAACTTTGGTGTGCTGCTGCACTGTTTCTTACAGATAGTACAAGCTGCTGCCGATATCAGTGAGAGTAATGCCTTTGAATGTCAAGGGTGATGGACAGATACTCTCTTGTTTGAGAATGGTAAACTGCCTGGTACTTGTGTGATATGAATACACCATGCCACTCATGCTCAGTGTCCAGGCCTTGGTTTGGACAACGACTGCTTTCGTATCAGCGGAGTAACAAATGATGACAAATGTTGTGTAACCATTAGTGAATGCCTCCACTTTTGACGTTATGATTGAAGGAACCTCTGGTGAAACTGCTTTTGAAATGCAATTACAGGCCGACAATAAGTGCTGGCCTAGCCAGTGATACCACAGGAAAGAACTTAGTGGTCTGGTTCCAGTAGGGGATGATTGATATTTTCAAGCACGACTACTGAATCATGCCATGGGTTAAATTACCTGTGGTGCCCTACAGAAGGTCTAAATTGATCGTTTAAGTGACACATATACAGTGCTACTAAATAATGTGCAAAGACCAAATCTACATGGCACAGACTCAAAGAGTAGGGTTTTTCTCCATGTCACTTTCAATATTAGGTTGAAAATTAAGAAGACTGAGAAGCCTGAATCATCCCCACACTTATACACTGTCATCCAAATATGCACATTTACCACGATTGCTAATGTACATTCTCACACAAATTCTCCTGCCAAATATTTGCTGCATACACTTGGAGATCTGAAGTATAAAAATGAAGTGTTTAAGATAAGGCTCCTCTTTCATTAGCAAGAAGTGTGGTTTGACCTGAGAGTTGTTATATCTCAGGCAAGGAGAGATTGAGAAACCTGGTAACCTCAGTTGATGCAAGAACTGAACTCATGCTGTTGATGTTACTCCATATTGCAAACCAGCCGCCCATGTGAACCAACCCCTTAACAAGCAGGTTCAACTAGGGCAAATGCATCTCGTAGTTGCTGAATTTTTGGTATTGAATATGAAGAATTAGATATTGGTCTTGGAGGGGATATAGATTCACAAGTTGTTAAAACGTTAAATATTGAGGAATAGTTGACTAAATTGCATACAGGCTTCAGTCTAGGAGGCTGAGGTCTTTCAAGCTGTAAAAGAATTCCCAGATTGGGAGAAAATATTTCCTGGTGGGAGAATCTAGAATAAGAGGGTCCAATTTTAAAATTAGAGCTACCTATTCAGAGTGAACTCAAGGGAGATAGAAGGAACTGCCAATGCTGGAGTGTGGTAATGCAGGAGGCACAGGATGGACATTTCGTCCGAGGACTGGGGTGGAATTGAAATGGTTTGCGACTGGGAGGTGTAGTTGTTTGTTGCGAACAGAGCGTAGGTGTTCCGCAAAGCAATCCCCAAGCCTCCGTTTAGTTTCCCCAATGTAGAGGAACAGTGGATACAGTATATAACATTGACAGATGTGCAGATGATCATCTGTTTGATGTGAAAAGTCTTCCTAGGGCCTGGGATCGGGGTGAGGGAGGAAGGTATAGGGGCGAGTGTAGCACTTGCTTCGGTTGCAGGGAAAAGTGTCGGGGGTGGTGGGGCTGGAGGGGAGTGTGGAGTGGATAAGGGAGTCACGGAGAGAACGGTCCCTCCGGAAAGCACATAATGGTGGGGAGGGAAAAATTTCGTTGGTGGCAGGGTCAGATTGCATTTGGCGGAAATGTCGGAGGATGATGCGTTGGATTTGGAGGTTGGTTGGGCGGTACGTGAGGACGAGGGGAACAGCATCTCGTATTTCACTTAGGAACTCTGCAGCCCAAGGTTATCAATGTGGATTTCACAAGCTCCAAAATCTCCCCTCCCCTGACCACATTCCAAAACCAGTCCAGCTAGTCCCCGCCTCCCTAACCATTCCTCCCACCTTAAGCCCCACCCCCATCCCCTACCCACTAACCTCATCCCCCACCCCCCCCCCCCGCCCCCAGACCTGTCCATCCTCCCTGGACAGACCTATCCCCTCCATGACTCCCCACCTACCTTCACCTTCTTTGGCTCTAACCCCGCCTTTTGACCTGTCTGTCTCCTCTCATCCTATCTTCTCCTTTATCCATCTCCTACCGCCTCCCCCGTCTCCCTATTTATTTCAGAAACCCCTTCTCTCCCCCATTTCTGAAGAAGGGTCCCAACCCGAAACATCAAGCTTTCTTGCTCCTCTGATGTTGGTTGGCCTGCTGTGTTCATCCAGCTTCACACCGTGTTATCTCTGAACTCAAAGGAGTATAATGGAAAGTGGAAATTAAAATAAATCCAGAGAGGCCGGTATCCTGTCACCAAGTCACCAGTTATGTACACACGGAAAGTCCTTGCCATGAATCTAGCTTAGTCTGTGTCAACTCTCAGAGTGAACAGAACCTCTGATACTTCTGTTTTTATCTGTCAGACAGGGCTCCCTGATTTGACCAGATTAACAGCTCTAATCAGGGAATATAAATTCTATGAGGTCCTCCTGGCTGACCATATTACAATTACTACATCCATCCCCCTCTGAGTCTGAGGACATAGGCTGGTTCTTTTATTGTAGCTCCTCCTGGGGTATTTCAGCACTGGGTCAGGTTCCTCCAACTCTGCCTCTGATACAGGTGGCATGTTCGCACTGTAGCTCACCACTTGTGCCAGGAGCAGCTCGGAGAAAAATCCATTCTTCTCTTCAGGCAGCAAAGGTGTAGTGGTGGCAACACCCTCTGTGTGCATCTCAGTGTCCAAAGTAACTTCAACATTTGATGGAGAGGGAGAATTCATGGGTTCTGGAACAGTTGGGAAGGGAGCTTTACTTCTGCACCATTTGTCAGTTTGCAGCTTTCAGATGGGCCATGTTTAGGATCATTGCACCTACCCAAACTTTAGATATCACTGGACCTGACCTCACACTGCTGGGCCATTCCGGTGGCTCTTATAACAAACTTTATCCCCTGATGTAAACTGTTACTCTGGCTTAGTATCTGTCATTGGCGTTCCTGAAACCATTTCACCCTTCACCCCAGGTCCAGGAAGTTCAGATTTAACCTGGCCCAGAGTCTTCTCCCCACTTCAACTCTGCTGGAACTACCCCTGTAGTTGCATGAGGGGGCAGTCCTTTAACCAACTAGAAGCCAGGACAATTTGATATCTGGTGAATCTGTAGGCTGTTTCTTTAAGCCTGTCTTCAAAGTCTAGACCAATCCTTCTGCTAGACCAGTGGATGATAAATGGTAAGGAACTGTCCTCATATTCAAATACCCTGCTGGATGGCCCATTATCTGTGACCAAAACTTTTGGGAATCCATGTACTATAAAAGAAATACACAATTTTTCTATCATTGTCCTTGTGTTTGACAAATGAACTCTAATACAAGTCCAGGCGCTATTGAGGAAGATACTGAGGGACAGGATCAACCAACATTTGGATAGTCAAGGTCTGATCAGGGTAGTCAGCATATATTTGTGCGTGGGAAGTCATGTCTAACAAACTTCTTGAGATTTTTGAAGAGATAACCAAGAGGATGGATGAGGGTAGGGCAGTGGATGCTGTCTATATGGCTCCTTTGATAGTCTCTAGACCTTCACGAAAAACTTCCCAAGACATGTTTAGAACTTTACCTAGGCAGCCATTTTCTAAGCAAAAAATATTGATTCAATCTACGTGAATCTTTCTCAACCAGTTTCGCCCCATCCAACTTGGACTTGAGCCTTCTACTATAATCAGTGATATCTGACCCAGCTGCTTCTCATGAGAGACTCCAGAACTGAGGTTGTACCCTAAATCTGGAAAGGTTCCGTGGTATAGGTTCTCGTTCTAGCTGAGGTCTTGCGCAAACTTAAAGGTTGAAGTTCAGAACAAATTTTGTTAAAGTCCAGTTCTGCGATCACTGAAACAGCCACGCTGGTATCAACCTCTATCTCTGCCATAAGATAACAAGGTGTAGAGCTGGATGAACACAGTAGGCCAAGCAGCATCAGAGGAGCATGAAAGCTGATATTTGTGGCTTAGACCCTTCTTCAGAAATGGGGAGGGGAAGGGGGAGAGAGGGGGAGGTGGCTAGAAGATGGACAGAGGAGAAGATAGGTGGCGAGGAGACCGACAGTTGCAGTGGGAAAGAGATCCACTGAAATCTTTCCGGAGGGAGGAGGGTAACTTCAAGGTAGGCATCCTTAAAAGAGGCTTTGCAGTGGGGTTAAAATTATTTTCGAGATAGTAGAAACTGCAGATGCTGGAGAATCTGAGACAACAAGATGTAGAGCTGGGTGAACACAGCAGGCCAACCAGCATCAGAGGAGCAGGAAAGCTGACATTTCGGGCCTAGACTCTTCTTCAGAAATGGGGGAGGGGAAGGGGGTTCTGAAATAAACAGGGAGAGAGGGCACGGTGAATAGAAGATGGATAGAGGAGAATATAGGTAGCGAGGAGACAGAGAGATGCAGTGGGAGAGAGACCCACTGAGGTCTTTCTGGAGGGAGGAGGGGAACTTCTTTGAGGTAGGCATCCTTCGAAGAGATTTTGCAGTGGGGTTAAAATTGTTTCAGAGACAGTAGGAACTGCAGATGCTGGAGAATCTCTCTTCTTCCTTCAAAGCTGCTTTTCATCTTTTTTTGGAATATCCAAATAATGTTGGTTTCTGGCATTAAAGATTTTAATCCCACAATAAGCCAATGCTGTTTGAATCTCTTTCTTTGGAAGAGTTTTACTTTCATAAATATCCTGTTTTGTACCTATCAGCCAGGCTTCCCTGGATGGGCCAGCTTAACAGGCCCAATTAGAGAACTCAAAATTCGAGAAGGTCCTCCTGGGTGACCTCATTACAATCACTATAGAATTCTGGAAGTCTCTCCTTCAAAAGGCAGAAGATTTTAGGGGTAATTGAACTTTTCAACACGTTGAATAAATAATTTTATTATCCAAACAATGAAAGGCAGGAAGATGGAATTGTTTCTAACTGATTATTGGAACAATCTTTAGGGACTGAATAGCTTACTGTTGTTCTTATGAAGTAGCTCAAATGTTTGTTTTAATTATTGTGATCATTCCAACATAGCAATTTATTGATAAAGGAACTTTCATTACAATGCTACCCACATTAGTGTTTCTTAAAAGCAACAAATTTGTTTCACAACATGTTGCTTATGCTGTTATGTTGGTTAAATGTAGCTGATGTAGCAGCCTGTTTACGCACAGTAAAATCCCACAAAATGCAATTGGCTGGTTAATAACTTTCTGGCAGTGTGGGATGACACAGAAATGTTGAGGACACTTGGGACAATTCCTTGCCATTCCTTGAGCAATGGCATGGGTTCTTTCATATTCACCTAAACTATCTGCAAAGAATAGTACTGACAGTGCTAAACAGGGAGAGCCAGTTTAGATTAAATACAGGAGTCCTTGGAGTGCAGCCTGAACTTACAGGCTACTGACTCAGAGGCTACAGCCACCACTAAACCAACCTGAAACTTAGTTAGACCAAAATGCTGGTTAGAGGATAAAAGAATCACATCAGTAAAATCAGAAGTCAGAATCCTTCCTGAATGAGGCAAAAAAAAATCACAAATTCAAAGATGGGAATGTGAATAAACAAGAAATATTTAGCTTTCTACAGAATTTTCTTTTAATTTACTTCAATCGTCGTCTCTGCAGTTCATCTGTGCTCTGTCCAGCCCCTAAGGCATCATTAGGGAACTGGCCATGTGCCAACTCCACCAATACCCCTGCACATTCCTCTTCACACCTTTCCCGATGAGGGGAGAGAAGTGATTAGCAGTGACAAACAAGGCATCTGCTTCCCTATCAGCGGTGTCTCACGCTCCAAAGCTTGACAATGCCTCCAGCTCCACAGGTCCTAGCTGGCTTCCTACACCAACCCCAGCTGGGACCAAAGCACCATTTGTTCATCACCTAGCCTGCATTACAGAGAAAAGAAAATACAAGAAAAGAAATATCCCTATAAAAAAATTGGCATCACTAATTTACACTAAGTGAATAATTCATTCTCATTAATTGTCGGTCAAAGTTATAATGTGAATGTATGGATCTAATAACCTATCTATACCACATCAATGCTTCCAGTGGCTGTATCACCTAGTCTCTTGTGCGTAGAATGCGTAATTTATACTGTGTGATGCATTTCAAGACTGATAGTAGCACTGGAACAATTCTGCACACTTAAAACCCGTGCATCCGGTGCTGCGCACGAACCTTCACCGTTCTGAAAAGTGAGCCTCTATGATGTTGCAAAGTCAGCAACGAGAAGGGGCAAATTCATTGCTACCATCTCCTTGATAGCAGATGTAAACAAAGGGAATGTGGATCATAGAACCAGTGCTAATACTATTTCTCTGTCTCCGTGATTCTTTTGCTCTGATTGGGAGAATGCATTTGGTCAACCTATGCTGGAAAATAAAACTGCCCTTAGTCTGCTAATGACATTGCTAGTTTATCAGGTTCCTGTGTTTACACTCCAAACCAAATTCCTCAGTCACAATGCCTCTTGCACAATATATCAATGTGCTTAGTATTCTACTGGTCCCTGGTACTGAAATCAAGCTATATTTCACAAGTTGTCAGATGTCAAGCTTTCCCTTGACCTTTTTGAGGTCTTGTGAAGTGTAAAATAAAAGGTGCCAGTAATGCTTATTCCAACGACCAAATACACCTGCAGTCAGGTGGTTTACATTTTTTTGTTAAACCTGCATCTGAGGTGCAGACCTGCCAAAATGAAACTAAATCCTCTTCAGGTTCTGAAAAAGATTATTACTCAAACTTGCCTGACCTACAGAGTTACTCAACCTAAAATTTGGAGCCTTCCCAACACATTTGCAATCTTTGGAATTCCTGAACTTCTTATACTGTCATTTTTCTGGTACATATTGAAATTCCTTGTTTTATCAATATCCTTTCTCACTCCCTGGAAGTCACGCATTCAGTGATCACTAGTCTGTGCTTCAAACAGCTTTAAGTAGCAACATTGCTACAGTAGAGGGTGATATGAAGTAAGGTGGAAGAAGACGCATGTGGAGCATAAACATCACATTAGACATGATTTTTGCAGAGCACTTATCCATTGGCATTTGTAGGTGGTTGCTATACACAAACTGACTACTGCATTTCTTACATTGCCACATCAACTTCATTGTGAAGCTATGAACCATTTTGAGCATCCCGTGCAAGGTCTCCATTCATCCTTCCCAAAGAACTAATATCTGCTGCTTCTTCCTGCTCTTTCAGCAGTCGTTCCTCCTCAGTTGTTTCTCAGGGCCTGTGAAAGCTTATATTAATCCTTCTCTCCATGTTGCAGCTAGACTGGAACAAGACAGAAAAAGCAGCAACTTCCTCCGTCACTACAGCTGGGATGTTGTTGAGGCCTTACTCATTCATGCATTTAACTGTTTTCAATGTCACATCAAATTGATTAAAGATTGGCCTGTGATGGTGGGAACCCCAGGGGGAGGTGGAAAGATCCATCTAGCATTTGGTTGTGGCATTTCAGCATTGTCTCTTGCTAATGTACTGCGCTCTGCCAACATTCTCAATGGAGACGTTTATAGAACCTAGTCTCAGAATCAATCTGGCCTAATTCTTCACCTCATTCACAAACAGACATGAGAAGATAAAAGGCTTTTAATATGATTTGTTTGTTTCAGAACTGCACAGCTCTGTCTGTAGCACCCTGCTTCTGCTTTTTAGTAGCACGTCATTTTGTGCTGCAGCTTCATCAGATTGGCACCGTATCTACTGGTGCTGAAGCTGGCACATTTTTCTCAACTTCTCATTGAAGTAGTGGTGGTGGTTTGCCTTGATGGTGATGATGAAGTCAAGACATGCAACCGCAATTCTTAAAACCTCAGAATTAGAAATCATGTTCTCTGGAATGGGGGTCAATGACATAAACACAACGTCATAAGTTCTCCACAATTACTGGAGAAGGGACTTATGGTTGTAGCATTGGAGGTGAGTTTGGGTTCCCAGCAGCTTCTGCATTGTCGTGGCAGTCTAGCACTGACTTATGGCCTCTGCAGCGGAGGTATGTTTGGGTTCCCAAAGGAATGTGCGTCCAGCACAGATTCAAGAAGGCATCAGTGGATATGAGTATGGGCCCAGTACAAGACCTAGCTGCATCAGCGAGGTGGGCCCAAAGCAGACTCATGGAGACGGCGGAGTCGAGTTTGGGCCCGTGTGTTAGCCAGTGGCATCATTGGCATCTGCACTAGCGAGGTCTTGCAAGGACTCATAGTGGCATGGGCATCGGCGGAGGCAAGGTGGTGCTGAAAAGTGGCGACTTTCATTCCAGCAGTGTTGGCGTGGCAAAGGGGCCTTGTGCCTGGTGACAAGGCCCATGATGGAGCACTTAACAACAAGGATTGGGTCTAGGCCCGAAACGTCAGCTTTTGTGCTCCTGAGATGCTGCTTGGCCTGCTGTGTTCATCCAGCCTCACACTTTGTTATCTAGGATTTTAAAGGCGGGCACGTTTATCTTTATTTCTTCATTTTTCTGCCTTTATATTCTATGTTGATTTGATTTGATTTCATTTCATTTGATTCATTTATTGTCACATGCATCTTGTTACAAAATGCACGGAAAAGAGTTGTTAGTGTCCCCATCCTCCAGTGCCATAAAACACAGAAAAAACAAACTAAATCAAATCATAAAATGAGTCACCAATCTGTTACAAAGGAGTGGTTGACCTCTTCTCTGCTAACTAAAACTGCAATACCCAGAGAAGCTCACCTTGTAATCTATTAAAGGAGTGGTCAAATGAAAGAAATCCCTGAAACTCACTTTATAATCAACAAGTAACAATTTATTTATTTAACTCTAACAATTAAGTAATTTCTTTACGCAGAGAGTTGTGAGAGCATGGAATGCGTTGCCAGCAGCAGTTGTGGAAGCAAGGTCATTGGGGTCATTTAAGAGACTGCTGGACATGCATATGGTCACAGAAATTTGAGGGTGCATCCATGAGGATCAATGGTCGGCACAACATTGTGGGCTGAAGGGCCTGTTCTGTGCTGTACTGTTCTATGTTCTATGTTCTATGTTCTAATTAACATATTAATAGATCTGCTAACAAACTGAACAATTCCCCCTCAACGAATAACTCTTCCTGAATAAAAAAAATTATTGCAAGCTGTTCCAATAGATACAAATCTCATGATTTATAAACAAAGTTAAAAGAAGAAAAAAACTTATTCTTTCAAAATTACAGCCAGGATTAGTCTTCCGAACAGTTCTTTGCCTTCCTCCATCGAATTTGTGTGAGGAAGGTTAACTTTTTGTGTCATAGTACCTTTATTTAGATGCCGTTTACTCTGAGAACTTGGAGATTTTTGATAGAGCCAGTTATTTTCTCGTACTTTAGAAGTGATGACTATTGGGAGCTGTTTTTTCAAACAAATGGCAGTTTGCTCTTACACCAATTTTCAAACGCCCTCTTCTTTTATACCTTTGATGACCTATTAATTTTTTTACAATAGGATTGGTCCGAGGTTTTCAAAACCATCAGATTTAAATTTAATTGGGCTTTGGTATCTAGATTAGATCTAAATTAACTGGCTAAATTCAAGCACCTGTTGACTTAATAAAAATGCTGATTAGGCTGCTGACAATATTGCCTTTAGATACGATGTTTCAGCTTCAAGAAATCTCTGTGCACCTGCTGCTGCCTGCAGACATTTTTTAAATCGCCAAGCCTGAAAAAAGCACATCTTTTAAAGGGATCATGCACACTTTTATGGCAACCCTCCCTCCCCGATAATTTTACAAACAAATTCTAATGTCTTGCCCTCCAATCCACAAGTACTATGCCAACTTGACAATACATCCCCTTGTTACGAAGTTGGGTACAGTACTTGTGGATAGAAAGGCAGGACATTAGAATTTGTAACATGATACGCAGAAAGAGTGTGTGGTCCCTTTAAAAGACGACGCTTTTTTTATTTCCAAACATTATCAAATTCAAGGAATAAAATTGAGAAGCCTTTTTTTTATTTCCTTTGAGAAACTTTACAAGATAATGTATGGTTTAGAAGGGGTGGACGCTAGGAAGTTGTTTCCGTTAGGCAGGGAGACTAGGACCCGTGGGCACAGCCTTAAAATTAGAGGGGATAAATTTAAAACTGAAATGAGACGACATTTCTTCAGCCAGAGAGTGGTGGGCTTGTGGAATTCATTGCCGCAGAGTGCAGTGGAGGCCAGGACGTCGGATGCCTTCAAGGCAGGGATCGACAAATTCTTGATCTCAGAAGGAATCAAGGGCTACGGGGAGAGTGAAGGGAAGTGGTGTTGAAATGCCCATCAGCCATGATTTAAATGGTGGAGTGGACTTGTTCGGCCGAATGGCCTTACTTCCACTCCTATGTCTTATGGTCTTAAACTTGCTAATCAGATGAACTGGCCAGAGATTATGCGGGTAATATTAATTCAGATCAAGTTGGTAGAAAGGGATGGTGAGGTGTTTGCAGCGCTGTCAGGCAAGATGACAGGAGACTATGAAGGAGTAAAACAGGCTACTTTGAGGGCCTACAAATTGGTGCCATAAGTATATAGGCAATGGTTCAGGAATATAAGGAAGGAGCTGGGTCAGACTTACGTTGAGCTTGAAAGAATTAAACACAGCTACTTCGCTAGATGCAAGAGAGCATTAAAGATAGAAAGGACATGTGAGGATCTTAGAGATGTTATTCTGCTGGAGGAGTTTAGAAACTCACTTCCAGAAGTGATAAGAACTCATATTGAGGAACTGAAAGTTAGAACAGCAGAAGAGCTGCAGAGGCGGCGGATAAATACACATTGGGCTTCCCATAGTAATTTTTATTCCACAAGGGATGTAAATTGGGAAAGATGGAAATCCTTCAAAGAAAATCAACAAGGAGAATACACCAGGAACAGTTTACCACATGTGAAAATTGCAGCCCAGGAGGGTGGAAAAGAGGTGAAAGGTCTCAGATGTTTCCACTGTAATAGAGGGGGACACATAAAGTCACAGTGCTGATGGATTAAGAGAGACACTTTGAAAAAGGATGTGGTAAAAAAATACTAAACCAGTGGGATTGGTTGAGTTAATGAAGGAAATCCCAAAAGAAGTCGAGGAGCTGCAGGAGAGAAACAGCCTAGTCATGTGTTGGATAGTTAGATAGCACCCGATCTCTAGAAAAACGCCATCTCTGTGGATGAGGTTTATTCAGGAAGAAAAGGGGGAGGAGTTAAAGAAGTTAAAATATTGAGAGATACGGGAGCTGGCCAGACTCTAACAGTAAGAGAGGAAAGTATTTGCACTCCTTCTGAAATATTACCTGAGAGAGTGATAATCTGTGAAGAGACACATGTAGAAATAGAAGGGAGAGGACTAGCACTAGAGCACATGATGCTGATATAGGTAATGCTGTTCCGATAAAACAGTACCCACTACAAGCTTCATCCACTCAAAGCAGCACAGGTACAGGAGGAAGTAGAAGCGATGCTCCAAGAAGGCACCATCAAGCTGAGTCAAAGTATGTTTTTCCTTTATTCATTCACAGTATGAGGGCGTTACTGGCTAGGCTGCATTTATTGCCCATGTGTACTTGCCCAGAGGGCAGTTAAGAGTCAACCACATTGCTGTAGGTCTGGAGTCACATGTAGGCCAGACCAGGTAAAGATGGCAGTTTCCTTCCCTAAACGGCATTAGTGAGCCAGATGGGTTTTTCCCCAAAATTGGCAATGGATTCACGGGCATCATTAGATTGCTAATTCCAGATATTTACTGAATTGAAATTCCACCATCTGCCACAGTTAGATTTGAACTCGGAACATTATCCAGGTCTCAGGATTAGCAGTCTGGCATTCATATCACTTGGCCATCACCTCCCCTGAGTGGAGTTTGCTGCCTGTGTTGATTCCCAAACCTGATGGTACTCAGTGATTCTGCATAGATCACTGGAAGGTCAACACTGTGACTAAATCAGACTCATGCCCCACTTAAAGGCTGGAGGACTGTGTGGAAGAATGTGGACAAGCCACTTACAAAACAAAGTTGGGTTTACTTCATGGTTACTGGCAAGTACCTCCATTGGAGCGAGTGAAAGAACTTTCAGCATTTGTACCCCAAATGGGCAGTATCAATTTAAAGTAATGCCCGATGGAGTGAAGAATGAATGCACCAGCCACACTTCAAAGACTTATGAACAGAGTTGTGGCAGGGTTGGCTAATTGCGCCATCTATATAAATGACTTTGTGATCTTTAACCGCTCACGTGCAGATCACATGGTGCATTTTGCAGAGCTCTTTGAGAGACCATGGAAGGCAGAATTGGCAAAGACAGAATTCATGAAGGGGGAAGTGTCATTCCTAGGACACAACATCAGACACAGATGGATGACATCAAGAAACATGAAGATGATGGTCATCAAGAAGTTTCCAAGACCGTCCTAAAAGAAGGAAGTGCTACAATTTTTGTGACTGAGCAGATTCTGTAGGAAATTTGTACAAAACTTTAGTAGTGTGGTGACACTGCTGATGGATTTGTTAAAGAAGAACACAATATTCAGGTGGACAGAAGAATTCCAGGAGGCATTGGAGAATTTAAAAGCAGTGTTAACCCACTGCACCAGTTTTAGCCATTCTCAATTTCTTGAAAACCTTTAAAGTTGCAATCGATGCAAACGATGTACGGGTTGGAGCAGACTATTTTGTTGGAGTCTCAGGTTAGAAGCATTTAATTTACAGATTGTACACGTTACAGGTCTTGAAAATGATATTGCTGATGTGTTATCATGGGTTTAAAAGGAAAATGTCCACATAAGACAGAATCAGTAGTGTTCGCTGTTTTACATATATATATACAGAATAAGTTTGAAATGTGTAACTCTAGATTAATGACCTATGTATCTAGTAATAGAGAGGAAGTGGCCCATTGGTATTATTGCAGGACTGATAATCCAGAGACACAGAAAATGGTATGGAGACCTGGGTTTGAATCCTGCCATGGCAGACAGTGGAATCTGAATTCAATAAAAAAATCTAAAATTAAGGGTTTAACGATTACCACAAATCTATTGTTAATTGCCAGAGGGAAGGAAACTGCCACCCTTAGCTGGTCTGGCACAGGTGTGATTCTAGACCCACAGTAATGTGGTTGACACTTATTTGCCCCCTGGACAATCAGGGATGGGCAAAAAATGCTGATGAGCCAGCGATACCTTTATCCCATGAATGAATAAAAAAAGGTGTTAAGATTTAGTAAAAAAAAGCCAACTTTTCATTATGATGGTTCTTGGGTGGTGTTGCAAAGTTGGAAGTAGCATTTGTGGATTGCAAGACAGGGCATTAGAATTTGTAAAATGATAGGGTGGAAGAGTGCATGGTCCCTTTAAAAGATGGTGTATTTTCTTCAAGGCTTGAAGATTTTTAAAAAATGTCTGCAGGCAGCAGCAGATCCACAGAGAGTTCTTGAAGTTGAAACATTGCACCAAAAGGCTACACTATTAGCAGAAAAAAACAGCATTTTTACCAAATCAACAAGTTTTTGAAATTAGCCAATTAATTTGAACCAGTCCCTAAACACCAAAGCCCAAGGGAATTTAAATCTGATGGTTTTGACAATGCCAGACCAATCCTATTGTAAGAAATTAATTAGTCATCAAGGGTATAAAAGAAAATGGCATTTGAAAATTGGTGTGAGAGCAAATTGCCATCTGTTAAGAAAACAGCTCCCAACAGCCATCAGTTCTAAAGAAAGAGAAAATCATTGGCTCCACCAGAAATCTCTATGTTCTCAGAGTAAGAAGCATCTAAATAAAGGTACTACAGTACTCGTAGGACAAATTCCTGACACAAATAGCTAATATTCCTCACGCGAATTCAACGGAGGAAGGCGTTCCTAACTGAAGGACAGGACAGCAGAGAAGGCAAAGAACAGTTTGGAAGACTTATCCTGACTGTAATTTTGAGAAATTAAGTTTTAACTTTTAAAATTAAATTGATATATATGTGGGATTTGCATCTATTGGAACAACATACCATTGGAATTTTATTTTATTTGGGAATAGTTAGTAGTTAAGGGGGAATTGTTTGGTTTGTTAGCAGTTCTGTTAACTTGTTAACTGTTAGAATTAGATAAATACATTGTTACTTGTTGATTGCAGAGTGACTGTCAGGGATTCATTTTATTTCACCTCTCCTTTATGACAGATTGGGAGGTGAGAGGCAGGTTATACCACTTTTCACATTTTCCTTTAACAGAATGTGAGGTGAAACAAACTTCTCTGGGTGTTTTGGCCTTAATTATCAGAGAGGTGTCATCCCCTGTTTTGTAACAATACACGTGACAATAAATAAAACAAATTAAATCAAGTCAAAGACGTTGAAGTTCATTTGCTGACACCACAAAAAAACACTCAATTGCTTAAATTACAGAATAGTGTCTGGCACTGCAGGATCATTAAGAATGCAAGCCAGTAGTGAATGAGTGAAAAGAAGGAAAGTTTAAGGGAGATATGCGTGGAAAGTTCTTTACACAGAGGGTGGTAGGCACCTGGAACGCGTTGCCAGCGGAGGTGGTAGGTGCAGACATGTTAGCGTCTTTTAAGATATATTTGGACAGGTACATAGATGGGCAGGGAGCAAGTGGACACAGACCCTTAGAAAATAGATGACAGGTTAGACAGAGGATCTGGATCGGCGCAGGCTTGGAGGGCCGAAGGGCCTGTTCCTGTGCTGTAGGCTTCTTTGTTTCTTTGAAAAAGAAATATCATAAGTATGGGTTTAAATTTCTTCAGATTACAGTTCCAATACCATCTTGGATAAACCAGTCCAGAGCAATGAACTACACTACGAAGTCCTCCCAAATCCTCCTTGCTTCCTCTACCACCTAGAATCAGAAGGTTATACAGTCAAGAATAGGCCTTTCAATTATCAAATTTGTACAGCTAAAGCTACACTAAATCCTAATCCTAAGTGTCTCACTTTCCTATGTGGAGAAATGTCTTCACCTACAAAACAGTGGTTAGCCTGTGGAATTTGTTGCCACAGAGCACAATTGAGGCCAAAAGATTGCATGTTTTCAAGAAGGAATTAGATATACTTCTTCAGACTAAAAGGGTTGAAGGATATGGTCGAAAGTGGAAACAGGGTACTGAGCTGGATGATCGGCCATGATCATTTTGAATGGTGGAGCAGGCCTGAAGGACCCAATGGACTACGTCTGCTCCTATTTTATATGTTTATGCTTCTAGCATTAGGCCTATAGTACTTTTAAAAATACTTAGCCAAGTACCTTTTAAAGTTGCAAGGTTACTCAACTCTACTACTCTCCTTGGCAATGCATTCCAGACCCCCACCACTCTCTGGGTATAAAAAGGTTTTCTTCAAATTCTGTCTAAGCCTCCTGCTTTTCACCATAAAATTATGCCCCCTTGTTACTGACTATTCAACTAAGGAGAATAGCTGTTTTTTATTCAGCCTGTAAACAGGTGTAAAAAGACATAGTCAGCTTGAGACCTGGAACACCACTGCCTGAAAGATCCTCTTTGAGCCTCAACCTTCCTGATTTCAGCTTATTTTGCACTCCCCTTTCCTGGATCAACACAAGAAAAAAATTATCAGCAGGACAAGACTATTCTGTGTCTCTGAGCCTACTTTGCAATTCAATAAGATTATGGCTAATCTGTGGCCTAATTCCACATGCTAGCCTTGGGCCTATATCCCTTAATATCCTTGCTGAATAAAACTTTGTCGATTTCAGGTTTAAATTTAACAACCGAATTAGCATTGATCACCATTTGATGGAGAGAATTCTAAATCTTTGTGCAGAGAAGTAGCTCTCCTCTCTCCTGAATGATCTGGCCCTAATTCTTAGACTATGTCCCTTAGTTCTAGAACTTTCAACAAGTGGAAGCATTTTTATCTACCTTATCTTTCTCTGTTAATATCCTAAAGACCTATTAGACTCTCATATCAGAGTGGAAAAGTTCACTTTTTTCATAACTTACTCCATTATTATCCAATTATCACTGTAGTTAAGTACAAGTAACAATATGAAATAAAATTAAAAATAAATTAAAGAAATCTGCAAAATCTTTACTCACTGACCTAACCTACCTAAATTTCTTTGTTGTCTGTATGAAGATCTTGACAATTTAAATTCCTGCCATTATGTCATCAGCAAATTTCATTACCTGACATTCAGTCCCTTCATCTAAATTGTTGGTATAAATGGTGAATAGATTTAGATTTAATTTGGTTTTAGTTAATATTGTTACTTGTACCTAGGTACAGTGAAAAATAGTTGAAAAATGGACAATGTCGCTACATTTCAATGTCAATTTGGATTACAGAATAAATTATTGAATAAATCATATAAATGGTAAAATACTGAATAAATTAATATTAAATTGATATTACTAAAACTAAAACAGCTTCAGAAGTTCAACTTTCCCTCTCTGCTCCTCCAATCGCCTATGCCCAACAATGTCCCCGGGGTCCACAGCAACGTGCTCCTTTCCTGCCACCACTGGCAGAATAGTTGAGGCTGGAACTCCTGACAACATTGTGAGTGCACCTTCACTGCATGGACTGCAGTGGTTCAGTAAGGCGGCTTTCTACCACCTTCTCAAGGGCAATAGGGCAAGTGCAATAAAAGCTGGTGTTGTCCACACCCTGTGAAGGAGTGTGTGTGTGCCAACCAGAATTCCATTTTGTTTGCTGCAGTTCTCTTTGTCATTATATGCAATGAAATCACCTCTCCAGCAGTGTGTTTGCTTCACATGCTGCCTTTTTAGCTTGGCAGTGACAGAGACTGGCCTTCCCAAAATCCCCTGTTCTCCTTATTTTTCTTTCTTTCGTTCCATCCATCATTTCTTTCCTTCCATGCTGACCTCCCCCCAAACCCACCAAAAATAAATAATAATTTAAAAGGTGCACTGTTAGGGAGTTATGTCTTGATTTTAAGGACCAATTCTTAAGGAGGCAAACTGGTGTGATTTCCTGCTTGTCAAAGACTTACTTGACAAACACCTGGTTTACCCTGGGGTAGTGTCTGGGTGTAAAGGAAAGGCTAAAGGCTAAATAAACAGCATTCTGAAGTGTCTTTTCATCAGGAAGCACTGACTGGGCCTGTGAATTTTTGTTGCTGTTTTTGTGTGTAACAGCTGCTCCAGGTAGAGACAGCATCAAGCGTCATTTTTTTTAAACTGCTTGTTTTGTGTGAATTTTAATAAGCACAGAAACATAAAGACCCAGAGACAGTTTGTGAAATGACACCATTGTGAATATATGTTCAATATTTCCTTTGCATGAATATTATGTCTTTCATAGTGAGGATCAGGAGGCAGGAGAACATTTGATTTTAAGTATCTGATGCCATATGAAACAATCCCAGTGTGGGTACAGCATGGATTACATGCAGAATTTTACTTTGTCCCATCACACATTCCCAGGACTGGTATAACATGGGAGTGGATACAGTAGATCACTCCCTCTATACTGCCCATCAATTACTCCCAGGCTATGTACATTCTGAGCAGGTAACTCTTGTCCTGTGAATTAACAGGAGCTTCCTGGAGCTGCTGAGCCAGTAATTTGGGCGAATTAACCAAGCTTCATGTGGTTACGCAGTGAGTGACCGTCACCCTACTGAATAAACAGGAAGTCCTTGGAGATGCACGTTGCGTAAGTATAACCCAGCTGAACAAACAGGAACCCCATATGGTTTCTCAGCGAGTGACTCTTATTCTTTTGAATAAACAGAGAATCTGTACAGTTACTCATTTGACATCCTGCTTTGCAGAATCACTGTAATAATACAGTAGGGAATTAAACAAAGTGAATTTTTAATTAACATGCTTCTGATGGCTCAACAGTTTCTTTAAAAGGGGTTTTGAAGTTTGGATTAAAGGCTGGCATATGCTTATCAGAAGGAGCTAAATTTGGAAATAATCAAAAGTTTTGTATGGCCTCAGCATCTGGGGTTTGATAGGGAGGAATGATACGGGGTTCATGTTTTTAGTAACTGGCCATTGAAGGAATGCGTATTTGGTATAATTTAATTGTAGAATCGGTCTCAGCTGTGATGCACAGTTGCTTGGCACTTACTGTTTCTGTCCTCATTTGAAGAATGGGCACAACAGTGAAGTGAAGTGTGGTGATGTTGCTCATGGAGCTGATGTTCAGAATGAATCAGCACCATCAAGCTAAGTGAGTGAAAGGGAAACATTGGAAAACATACAATAATAATAAAACTATATTATAATGTTTGTAACAGAATGGTGTGCTTTCCCTCTCACCACAATTCCTCTCAAACAAAGAGCATAAAGTTTCGAGCTTCATCGAGTCAAGATGATTTTACAAAGCAAGCGGATTCCAATTCTGGATTCCTGATCCCATTCCTGGGGGTTTCTAATTTTTAAAGGTGCTTTTAAGGGTGTTGGTAGGTTCGGGTTGTGAGTCCTTGCCAAGTCCTCCTGACCTGGATGGGTCTATTGTGAGATAAGCAGGTCCGAGCAATTTTCTGTGAATCAGACCAATTATTTAGAGTCATGGTTCACAGCACCTCAGATGTATCATGAACCAACGTGTGCAGGAGGGAATAGTTTGAAAGGTAATTTTGAAAGGCCTTGCTCATGTCCTTCCGTGGCAGGTCATGTCCTCTACCCAGCTCCCCATGGCCCCCCAATGGCAGGCTATGCCCTCCCATCAATCGTCCAAAGCTTCTCATGCCAACTATAGCACTTTATGTCTAACCACTTACAATACACTATATAGAAGCAATAAATCCTGTAGTGACAGAAGGAATATAAAAAAGAATTTTAAGAAAATCTGTCAATACATTACAGAGACCACAAAGTGTAGAGCTGGATGAACACAGCAGAACAAACAGCATCTTAGGAGCACAAAAGCTCCGTTTCGGGCCTGAAATGTCAGCCTTCCTGCTCCTCTGATGCTGCTCGGCCTGCTGTGTTCATCCAGCTCTACACTTTGTTATCTCAGATTCTCCAGCATCTGCAGTTCCTACTATCTCAGTGAATACATTCATCACTTTCCATTTTCTTAAAAAACACTCATTTTACTAGAAGCTAATAGAAGCATCAGTAATCCAGACCCTTTAAATTATCAGTGGGAGAAGCTGCAGGCACTTAGAAACTCAGAGCCCAGAAATCCATTTGTTTATTGAGACTGCTAAGTATTGTACACACTTGATTTGTTCTTCCCTGAGTGCCAAACAGGAGATGGTGTCTCCTCCTACATGAACATCCAACAAAGAAACACCATCTCCTCCATCACAGATTCCCCTCTCACACTAATGTTCAACATTGGGACACAATCAGCTCCAACTCAAACCCGTACCCTTGCACCAATATCCAACTTTGGGTCAACATTTCCTCCATCACAAAACTTCCCCTTGTACTTATGTTCAATATAGAGACACCATCTACTCCATCATAACCAAGCCCTCGCACTAATGTCAAACACAGGGATACTATCTCCTCCAGGACATATTCTCCCCTCACACTGAATCACAAAAATTTGGTTTGCAGGTGCAGCAGCTAATTAAGAAGGCAAATGGAATATTGCCCTTCATTGCTAGAGAGATGGAGTTTAAAAATGGGGAGGTAATACTGCAGCTGTATAGGGTGCTGGTGATTGGTCTCCTTATTTGAGAAAGGATGTGCTGGCACTGAAGGGGGTGCAGAGGAGGTTTACGAGCTTGATTCTGGAGTTGAGAGATAGGGTTTATTGGGAGTGATTGAATAGACTGGGACTATACTCATTGGAATTTAGAAGAATGAAGGGCTATCTTACAGAAACATATAAAATTATGAAGGGAATAGATAAGAAGCGGGGACGTTGTTTCCACTGGTGGGTGGAACTAGAATTAGGGGGCAAAGCCTCAGAATAAAGGGGAGCAGATTGTGGACTGAGTTGAAGAGGAACTTCTTGTCCCAAAGGGTTGTGAATCTATGGAATTTCCTGCCCAGTGAAGCAGCTGAGGCTTCCTCATTGAATGTTTTTACGGCAAAGGTAGATGTCCAACGTACAAGCAGTATCACCTTTATCACAAAACTTCGTCTCCAAACTTTCAACATAGAGATACTATCTCCTCTATTACAAACCCTCAATCCACACAAACATCCAGTGCAAAGACTATATCTCTCATTGCAGATGCTCTGATCATCCAACTGCTAAAAATGAATATCTTGATCCTCGGTCTGGGAGCATGCATTTATCTCTTGAAGCGCCAAGTTTAGACAGGTAAGCATACTCAACTGGTGATGACCTTTGGAATGGGAGCACACACACAACAAGCTGCAAGGTTGAGAGGCAGACAAGGAGAGCAAAAGCTGTTTGAGTTGAGAAATACCAAAAGCATGGAAGCAGGGACAGAGATACAGTGACAGGGACAGAGAGAAGTTGAGACCATTTGAACACAAGGCTGAGAACTGACACTCAGTCAGCTAATTTTCCGTCTGTACAATATGGTAGAACCTGGTGCAGCACTTTGCTCTCCTGTACAATGTTAATTACTCAGGTTCACATAGTGAGAGACAGCAAGAAATTCAAATGCTGGAGTCAGTGTCAATACAATGTGGAGCAGAAGGAACACAGCAGATCAGGCAGCATCAGAGGAGCAGGAGAGTCGACGTTTAGGGTCAGGACCCTTCATGAAGCCTGGGGAGGGTGGAGGCAGCAGGGAAATAAATAGAAGGAGAAGAGGTGGGGCTGGGGGATGGTCAGACCATAAGACCATAAGACTTAGGAGTGGAAGTAAGGCCATTTGGCCCATCGAGTCCACTCCGAATTTAATCATGGCTGATGGGCATTTCAACTCCACTTCCCTGCACTCTCCCTGTAGCCCTTGATTCCTTGTGAGATCAAGAATTTATCAATCTCTCCCTTGAAGACATTTAACGTCCCAGCCTCCACTGCGCTCCGTGGCAATGAATTCCACAGGCCCACCACTCTCTGACTAAAGAAATGTCGTCTCATTTCAGTTTTAAATTTACCTCCTCTAGTTCTAAGGCTGTGCCCACGGGTCCTAGCCTCCCCACCTAACGGAAACAACTTGCCAGCGTCCAAGCTTTCTAAGCCATACATTATCTTGTAAGTTTCTATTAGATTTCCCCTCAACCTTCTAAACTCTAATGAGTACAATCCCAGGATCTTCAGCCGTTCATCATACGTTAAACCTACCATTCCAGGGATCGTCTGTGTGAATCTCCGCTGGACATGCTTCAGCGCCAATATGTCCTTCCTGAGGTGTGGGGCCCAAAATTGGACACAATATCCTGAATGGGGCCTAACGAGAGCTTTATAAAGTCTCAGAAGCACATCACTGCTTTTATATTACAACCCTCTTGAGATAAACGACAACATTACATTCGCTTTCTTAATCATGGAAGGCATTACAAAACCTGCAAGTTAACCTTTAGAAAATCCTGGACCAATACTCCCAGATCCTTTTGTACTTCTGCTTTACGAATTTTCTCACCATTTAAAAAATAGTCCATGCCTGTATTCTTTTTTCCAAAGTGCAAAACCTCACATTTGCTCACGGTGAATTTCATCAGCCATTTCCTGGACCACTTTCCTAAACTGTCTAAATCTTTCTGCAGCTTCCCCACCACCTCAGTACTACCTGCCTGTCCACCTATCTTCATATCATCGGCAAACTTCGCCAGAATGCCCCCAGTCCCTTCATCCAGATCATTAATATATAAGGTGAAAAGCTGCGGCCCCAACACTGAACCCCGTGGGACACCACTCATTACCGGTTGCCATTCCAAAAAAGAGCCTTTTATCCCAACTCTCTGCCTTCTGTCAGACAGCCAATCCTCAATCCAAGCCAGTAGCTCACCTTGAACACCATGGGCCCTCATCTTACTCACAGCCTCCCATGAGGCACCTTATCAAAGGCCTTTTGGAAGTCTAGATAGATAACATCCACTGGGTTTCCCTGGTCTAACATATTCTCCTAACATAACACCTCTTCAAAGAATTCTAACAGGTTTGTCAGGCACGACCTCCCCTTACTATATCCATGCTGACTTGTTCTAATCTGACCCTGCACTTCCAAGAATTTAGAAATCTCATCCTTAACGATGGATTCTAGAATTTTACCAACAACCGAGGTTAGGCTAATCAGCCTATAATTTACCATATTTTGTCTTGATCCTTTCTTAAACAAGTGGGTTACAACAGCAATTTTCCAATCATCTGGGACTTTCCCAGACTCCAGTGACTTTTGAAAGATCACAACCAAAGCCTCCGCTATTTCCTCAGCCACCTCCCTCAGAACTCTAGGATGTAGCCCATCGCAGCCAGGAGATTTATCAATTTTTAGACCTTTTAGCTTTTCTAGCACTTTCTCTTTTGTAATGCCTACCATACGCAATCTGCCCCCGACTCTCCTTAATTGTTGGGATACTACTCAAGTCTTCCATTGTGAAGAATGACGCAAAGTACTTATTAAGTTCTTCAGCTATTTTCTTATCTCCCATCATTGGCCTTCCAGCATCTATGTGGAGCAGCCCAAGGTCTACTTTTGCCTCTCATTTGTTTCTTATGTATCGAAAGAAACTTTTACTATCATTTCTAATATTACTAGCTAGCCTACCTTCATATTTGATCCTCTCCTTCCTTACTTCTCTCTTTGCTATCCTCTGTTTGTTTTTGTAGTCTTCCCAATCTTCTGATTTCCCAGTGCTCTTGGCCACTTTATAGGCTGTCTCTTTTTCTTGGATACATTTTCTGACTTCCTTTGTCAGCCATGGCTGTCTAATCCCACCCCGGATCAACTTTCTTTTCTTTGGGATGAACCTCTGTACTGTGTCCTCAAGTACACCCAGAAACTCCTGCCATTGTTGCTGTCCTGTCTTCCCCGCTAGGATCTGCTTCCAGTCGATTTTCATCAATTCCTTTCTCATGCCCCTGTAATTACCTTTATTTAACTGTAACACCATTACATCCGATTTTGCCTTCTCTCTTTCAAACTGCAGACTGAACTCCACCATATTATGATCGCTGCCTTCTAAGTGTTCCCTTACTTTAAGATCTTTTATAAAGTCAGGCTCGTTACATAGCACTAAGTCCAGAATAGCCTGCTCCCTTGTGGGCTCCATCACAAGCTATTCCAAAAATCCATCCTGTAAACATTCCATGAATTCCTTTTCTTTGGATCCACCAGTAACATTATTCACCCAGTCCACCTGCATATTGAAGTCCCCCATGATCACCGTGACCTTGCCTTTTTGACATGGTAGGTGGGATGGTGATAGGTGGATGCAGGTAGTAGGTAGTGGAGATTCGTCAGTCGGAAGGGTGGAGCAGATAGGTGGGGAAGAAGATGGACAAGTTGTGTCAGTCAAGGAAGTGGGCATGACAGGGAAGGTTGGGCATGGGATTTAGGCTGGTGAGTGGGGAGATTTGCAAACTGGTGAATTCTATGTCCTGATGAAGGGTCCTGACCTGAAACGTCGACTCTCCTGCTCCTCTGCTACTGCCTGGCCTACTGTGTTTCTCCATTGACTGTCTAAGTTCACATAGTTGCCTGATGCATTCCATCAGATTACAACTGGATGTTGAATGAGAAGTGATTTCTACTAGCTTTGTTTGGAGGGTATCAGAAGTCGGATTGGATATCTATGTGGATCAACCTGCCCAGACTCCCCAGGAAACAGTGGACACGTGGAGAAGAATAGCAGAAAGTGCCAATACAATGAATCAATGAAAACACAAGAACAGGTCGAGGGCAGAAAAGATTTAATAAGGTCAGTGACAATTTTGGCAGTTTTTCAGAAGTCTCATTTTATCATAACTGCAGTCTCAGAGACTGTGGCTTTTTCTGTGAACAATGAAGTGCTAAGCAGGTTTAATTACATATGATGTCTGATAGGTGGAGAGCAACATTTCATCACTGGATAACTGATATAGTAATACCTAATTAACATTGATCTCAGTAAGATTGCATTTCACAATTATATTTTTTCTGTGTTATGGTTTCATGGGTGTCAGCGATCTCATTGGTACAGCCTCAGGTACAGCCCCCCCTCGATGGTATTCCATCAAACATTCTCAGGACAAATACAGCACAGAATACAGAACGAAGCTCCTTCTGCACACTCACATGATGGGCTGTATGTCACAAGGAAATCATCATAGGTAGCTACTTGAATAATGTTTCAGTAAATTAGTTACCTTAATTATCCTCATTTACTGACCTCTGACATTTGTGGGAACAGGCTGATGGCAACAGGCAGTGCAAATCCGAATGCGGCCAGGCACAGGAGGCTATGCATAGGAAGTGTCAATCTTGGACGTCCCTTGAGTATCCATGTTCTGCGCAGAAAGGTAAAAAAATAAGTATCATTCTTGCTTCCCTTCAATTGTTTAATTATGGATGTTATATATTTTCCCTAATTTTGTCTTGTTCTTTCTGTTGCATTTTACAGCTGTTGGAATCCTTGAAAGCATCATGAACTGTGAGGAGCAGTGTAGAATATGAAAATTACGTAGACTGGTTGGTGGACTGGAGCAGATTAACTTTAACACCAAGGAAGTGTGAAGTGATTCATTCTGGTGAGTAGAAATGTGCATAAACGATTAAGGCGGCAAGACAAGTTGAAAGCATGATTAATAAAGTATCTAGTATGCTCGGCTTTATTAGAACATAGAACATAGAACATAGAACAGTACAGCACAGAACAGGCCCTTCAGCCCACAATGTTGTGCCGACCATTGATCCTCATGGATGCACCCTCAAATTTCTGTGACCATATGCATGTCCAGCAGTCTCTTAAATGACCCCAATGACCTTGCTTCCACAACTGCTGCTGGCAACGCATTCCATGCTCTCACAACTCTCTGCGTAAAGAACCTGCCTCTGACATCCCCTCTATACTTTCCACCAACCAGCTTAAAACTATGACCCCTCGTGCTAGCCATTTCTGCCCTGGGAAATAGTCTCTGGCTATCGACTCTATAGGGCATTAAGTACTAAAGCAAAGAAGTTATGTTTAATATGCATAGAATACTGCTTTTTCCTCAAGTGGAGCACTGCATCCTCTCTGATGAAGGGTCTAGGCCCGAAACGTCAGTTTTTGTGCTCCTGAGATGCTGCTTGGCCCGCTGTGTTCATCCAGCTCCACACTTTGTTATCTTGCATCCTAGTTTCCACAGGTGGAAGGCTGTGAAGGCATTAGACAGAGTGTGCAAATTTTTCACGAGAATGGTTCCACGGATGAGGAACTTAATTTACACAGATGGATTGCAAAAGTTGGGGCTATTCCCCTTGGAGAAACATAGAACATAGAACATTACAGCACAGTACAGGCCCTTCGGCCCTCGATGTTGTGCCGACCTGTCATAGCGAACTGAAGCCCGTAAAGTTACAAGGAGATTCGGTAGAGGTGTTCAAAATCATGAGTGTCCAGACACAGCACACAGGAAGAAATTGTTTCCCTTGGTACAATGATCGAGAATCAGATTTAAGGAAATTGGAAAAAGAAACTGGAGACGTAAGAGAAAAACTTTATCACGTAGTAAGGTGGTAGGCACTGCTCGGCCTGCTGTGTTCATCTAGCTCCACACTTTATCTTGGATTCTCCAGCATCTGCAGTTCCCACTATCACAGGCACATTCTATTGATGCCTTCAGGATGAAATTAGGTAATTATCTAACTAGCAAGAATGTACAAAGCCAAGCAGTGAAAGCAGGGTAATAGCACTAAATGGTTTGTTCCCTCAGAATGCAAGCATGAACACAATGGGTGGAATAGCATCCTCTGTGTTGTAACCGTTCTATGATTCAACATGTGGTATTGTTGAAACCAGTAGCACCAATTATTTATATTTATGTCTTATGAATAATACCAAGGGAGTTCAGCTGCAAACCTGCAATGGAAATACTATCCATATCCAGTATCTAACTAAGCCCCGTTTCTTCAGCACTTAGGCTATCATCATGTCCAAAACAGAGGAACACCTTTTACAAAGAGCCCCATTTGAGTACATTTCTAACTTCAGAGAAAATATCAACCACCCGAAGGCAGGTACATCTCAGCATCAAGAGTAAGCTTCCTTATCTTGACCCAGCAAATATTCCCCGGACAGGTACAGAACAGAGTTAGATACGGAATAAAGCTTCCGATACACTGTGTCATCAAAGCTTCCTTTACACTGTCCCAACATATGGTCAGATGGATAAAGTGTTTAGTGTTAATATCACTGGACTAGTAATCTGGGATACTAGCCAAATGTTCCAGAGAATTCTGGATGTCGAGATATGTTCAGGATTGGATTGGGGAAAAGAAGGCAGCTTATGGTAGATATCAAAGGCTTAAAATAGCAGTTGCCTGAGAGGAGTGTAGAAAGCACAGTGGGCCATTTCAAAAAGAGGGTAACATTAAGGAAAATCCAAAAGCATTTCATATACAATGGACAAGAAAACAACCAGGCAAGAGTATGACAGTTCAGGATAAAAGTAGCAATGTACGTGTGGAGATGGAAGACAGAACTGTGAATTTAAAACATTACTTTGCAGTGGAAACGGATGATATTGGTATCGAAGTCAGGGAGTAGGACAAAAATAACATGCCAGTAATTGATAACAAGGAAACTAAGGTAGGTGAGGACCTAGAGATGCTCATTATCATGAAAGAGGAAGTGTTGGGCAAGCTAATGGAGCTACGGGTGAACAAGTGTCCTGGCACTCTTGGAATGCATCTCAGGGCACTAAACGAGATGGTCGGAGAAATAGCAAATGTATTTGTGGTAATTTTCCAAAATTCGTTGGCCTCTAAGGCAGTTCCAGCAGATTAGAAAACAGCAAATATAATGCCACTGTTTAAAAAAGGTGGTAGACAAAAGGTGGAATTATAGGCCAGTTAGTTTAACTTCTGTCTTGGGGAAAATGCTTGAATCCATTATCGGGAAAGAAACAGCAAGACAACTAGGTAGAAATTGTACCATTGGGCAAATGCAGCATGGGTTCAAAACTGTAGGTCATTTTTAACTAATTCACAGGAATTCTATGAAGACATTATAAGCATATTGGACAACAGGGATCCAGTAGATGTGGTGTATCTAGATTTACAAAAGGCATGTGAAATCATCCATTTTGGTAGCCGTAACAGTAAAAAGGACTATTATTTAAATGGTGAAATATTGCAGCATGTTTCTGTGCAGAGGGACCTGAATATCCTTGTGCAAGAATCACATAAAGGTGTTTGCAGGTGCAACAGGTAATTAAGAAGGCGAATGGTATTTTATCCTTCATTGCTAGAGGGATGGAGTTTAAAAGCAGGGAGGTTATGTTACAGCTGTATAGGGTGCTGGTGAAGCCACAGATGGAGTACTGCATGCAGTTTTGGTCTCCTTACTTGATAAAGGGTGTGCTGGCACTGGAGGGGGTGCAGAGCAGAGTCACTAGGCTCTTTCCAGAGTTGAGAGGGTTGGCCAATGAGGAGAGACTGAGTAGACTGGGGTTATATTGATTGGAATATAGAAAAATGAGAGGGGGTCTAAAAGAAACATATAAAATTATGAAGGGAATAGCTAAGGTAGAAACAGCAAAGTTGTTTCCACTGGGAGGTGAAACTAGAACAAGAGGACATAGCCTTAAAATAAGGAAATAAGGGGAAGCAGATTTAGGACTGAATTGAGGAGGAACGTCTTCTCCCAAAGGGTCATGAACCTGAGGAATTGCCTGCCAAGTGAAATAGTCGAGGCTTCCTCATTGAATGTTTTTAAAGCTAAGATAGATAATTTTTTGAACAGTAAAAGAATGAAGGGTTGTAGTGGGAGGGTGAGGCCATAAAAAGATCAGCCATGATCTTGTTGAATGGCGGAGCAGGCTCAAAGGCCATCTGGCCTACCCCTGCTCCTGTTTCTTATATTCTTATAATGTACGAGAATGAATTAGCAGTGTGAGAGAGAGGAGGTATTCTTGGTTTTAGTGGGCTTTATAGTGGATGAGATGAGATGAAATTTGTAGTGACTGTTAGGAAGAGAGCCAGATGGACCTCATAGAATATCAGTTGCCTGATTGGGGCCATTAATCTGGTCCAAACAGGGTGCCCTGGCTCACATAGAAGTGTTGAGTGTCAGAAATACTGGTGCTATGCTCCCTCACTCTGTATGAGGCAGTACTATAGCCAAGGACTGCTGTTCTTGTGTAAATAAAGAGTGACTTGGTGTTGGGGTATTGGCCTCTGAAAAGGTATTTCATTGGTGACAAGGGTAAAGCATGATCCTGAAGAAACTTGGTCACGACAGTTGTTTTTAACATGGGGTAAGCATTTATTACATCATGTCTTTTTTCGGAAGCTTGACTCATTCAATGCTACCATTGAGGACTGGGCCTAGTACATGGAAAGAATGTACTTTTTTTCTAGGCAAATGACATTGTGGCAGACGAGAAACAACGAGTAGTTGTCTTGACAGTCTGTGGAACTAGAACTTTTTCTGTCATCAGGAAATTAAATTCCCTTAGGCCGTAGTAAAATATTTTAAAAATAGACTGACATCATTAAGGGATATTATGACTCCAAGCCTCCTCTAATTCTGAGATACCATTGCTTTTACTCAGCAATTTGAGAACCAGGGGCAGCTCTATCAGGATTTTTGACTCGGTTAAGGTGATAGGTAGAAGCTGGTGAATTTGGTTTAACCCTTAATTAGAAACTGACTAGTATGTGAGATTATTTATGTAATTATGCAAAAAAGCCTGCCAGCTGAAGTCCAACTGGTCTTCAAACAGGCACTACAACTGGCTTTATCATTGGAAAATGAAGCAAGAGGTGCATATATGTTGCAAGGTATTCCAATAAAAGTGGACACCCTAGCCAGTCCTTCTCACACACCACCCCACCAACCTCCGGATACAACGCATCATCCTCCGACACTTCCGCCATCTACAATCCGACCCCACCACCCAAGACATTTTTCCATCCCCACTCCTGTCTGCTTTCCGGAGAGACAACTCTCTCCGTGACTCCCTTGTTCGCTCCATACTGTCCTCCAACCCCACCGCACCCGGCACCTTCCCCTGCAACCGCAGGAAATGCTACACTTGCCCCCACACCTCCTCCCTCGCCCCTATCCCAGGCCCCAAGATTACTTTCCATATTAAGCAGAGGTTCACCTGCACATCTGCCAATGTGGCATACTGCATCCACTGTACCCGGTGTGGCTTCCTCTACATTGGGGAAACCAAGCGGAGGCTTGGGGACCGCTTTGCAGAACACCTCCGCTCGGTTCGCAATAAACAACTGCACCTCCCAGTCGCAAACCATTTCCACTCCCCCTCCCATTCTTTAGATGACATGCCCATCATGGGCCTCCTGCAGTGCCACAATGATGCCACCCAAAGGTTGCAGGAACAGCAACTCATATTCCGCTTGGGAACCCTGCAGCCCAATGGTATCAATGTGGACTTCACCAGCTTCAAAATCTCCCCTTCCCCCACTGCATCCCAAAACCAGCCCAGTTCGTCCCCTCCCCCCACTGCACCACACAACCAGCCCAGCTCTTCCCCTCCACCCACTGCATCCCAAAACCAGTCCAACCTGTCTCTGCCTCCCTAACCTGTTCTTCCTCTCACCCATCCCTTCCTCCCACCCCAAGCCGCACCTCCATCTCTTACCTACTAACCTCATCCCACCTCCTTGACCTGTCCGTCTTCCCTGGACTTCCCTACCTCCCCACCTATACTCTCCTCTCCACCTATCTTCTTTTCTCTTCATCTTCGGTCTGCCTCCCCCTCTCTCCCTATTTATTCCAGAATCCTCACCCCATCCCCCTCTCTGATGAAGGGTTTAGGCCCGAAACGTCAGCTTTTGTGCTCCTGAGATGCTGCTGGGCCTGCTGTGTTCATCCAGCCTCACATTTAATTACCCTAGCCAGTCCGACTGAGTTTGGGGATCACCACTTGAGTGCAGGCACTTGCACAGTCTCACTCTGGACATTTCCTGATCAGAAGGTCTCTACGTCAGTCCACAGTAAAACTTCAAAACAATGCTTAGCCTCGGACAAATGATTAAAATCTCAGTTCTGTGGAAAGGTCACTTGAGCCAAAACATTAACTCTGGTTTCTCTCCACAGAAACTGCCAGACCTGCTGAGCTGTTCCAGCAATTTCTCTTTTTTGTTTGTCATTAAAATTTTCTTCTTGATTCAGGCTCTCAAGCCACTGTAGTTGTTGCCAGAGTGCAGATTTGAGACAGCAAAAGAGTCCTACTTGGCCTGAATTGAATACGACAACTCACAGGCCAGTTCCAGGAGAGTTCATACCTACGGGAAATCCAGCTACATATGGTTTGGAAGAGTTAAATTGCTTAGCAACATCAAAATCAGAACCAATCAATATAAACATCTGATTAAATGGTCATCCAGTTCTAATGGAAGTCGATACTGGCGCAGTGTATCAGTGATCATAGAACCATATGTTGATAAAATTTGCTCTGGACTCCGCCCCTTAATTTTGCACAAGATGTCAGATAGGTTGAGAACCTATACTGAGGAGCCTTTAGGGTATAACTTCGTCTCCAGTCTCTTACAAAAAGCAACTGGCTCAGCTATTTGTGATTGTGGTAAAAGGCTCAGTCACGTGCTTGATAGGGCAAAACTGGTTGCGAGAGATTCACCAGGATTAGCTCAATATTTCTCAATTGGAAAATGGCTGTCTGAATAAAATCCTAATTAAATACCCAGAAGTCTTCCAGAAAGATCTCGGGACTATCAGAGGGGACAAAGCCACCTTGCATGTTGACCAGGAAGCAATTCTGTTATTCTATACGGACGACCCAGTGCCATTTGCCTTACGGGCAAAAGTAGAGGCAGAAATGAGAAGGCTAGAGAGCAGAAGAATCATCAAATCAATCCCATTCGCTGAATGGGCAGCATCAGTCATACTAATTGTGAAGCATGATGGGTCAGTTTGCCTTTGTGGAGGCTTTAAATAAATGGTCAACAGTTCTTCATAGCTATTCGAATATCCAATACCTCAGATAGATTATTTATACACAAAGCTGGCAGGGGTAGATGTCCTTTACAAAGCTGAGCATTGCCCATGCCTACTTGCAATTGTGTTTACATGAAGATTCCCAGAAGTATGCTAAAATTAATATCCATGAGGGCTTGTGCCAATAGATGAGGTTGCAATTTGTGGTATTGTCGGCCCGCTCAATTTTTCAGTGGGCATGGGAGAACATTTTGCAAGACCAACCTCAGGTTGCCTTTTACCGAAATTTCCCTGATAACAGGGAAAACTAATAAGGAACACTTAGAGAACACTGATATTGACCTAAAGTGATTTTCCAAGGCAGGTACATACCTAAGAAGGGAAAAATGTGTGTTCAGGCCTCCAGAGTAACCTACTTGGACTACAGAGTCAACAAGACTGGGTTACAGTCGTTTGAAGATAAAATGAGAGCAATCAAAGGTGTCCCAGCTCCCATGTCGGTCCAGGTTATTTCCTGAGCTGGTAATTATCTTGGAAATTTCATCCATAACCTGGTATCCATCCCTGAAACCTTTTCATCAACTCCTATAAATGGTCAACCTTAGATATGGTCTCAGAAACAAGTCCTTGCCTTTAATTAAGTAAAGAAATAACTGTCAACCACTAAGGTACACTACAATGCCAAGAAAGATTTAGTATTGACGTGCAGTGCTTTTCCCTACAGTATTAGCTGAAAGGCGGCCCAATGGAGAGGAATGCCCAATTGCTTATACATCCAGGACTTTGATTAATGCAGAGTGTAAATACACTCAGACAGAAAAAGAAGGATTTGCAGTCGTATTTGGAAACAGGATTACCTTCATGGACAAAAATTTATGATAATCATGGACCACAAACACGTCCTTGGTCTGCTTAAAAAGGAAAAAGCAGTACCACCCATAGCTTCAGGTGGCATTCAGCAGTGGGGTCTAATACTAAGTGTAGTGAATATAATGAGGTCAACTGGGTGGATCTCATAGAAAAGGAGTTCCCTGACTGGAGCTGTTAATCTTGTCCTATCAGGGAGGCCTGGCTGTCATATAAGGACAGGAGTCTTTGACATCCTGGTCACTCTGAGAACTGGCTCTGAGAGGGCTGGGTCAGTGTCAAGGGTTCTCCACGTGTAAATAATGGGTGATCACCTTAGAGATGCTACTTTAAACTGCCTCCAATGAACTATCTTTCTTTAAATAAGGAGATCAAAACTGGTCAAAGTACTTTAAGTGTAGTCTCTCTAGCACCTTGTACAGTTCTAGAAAGGCTTTGCTACTTTTATATGACAATCCGCTTGAAATAAGAGCCAATAATCCAATAGCTTTCCTCATTGCTTGCTGGTCAGATGTCAAACCAAATTCAACCTAGCTAAGTGTGAAGTGACTCAATTGGGCAGGATAAACAAACAAGGCAAGGAGATACATAATAAATAGTAGGATCTTGGGAAGAACCACCGATCAGAGGGACCTTGCTGTGCATGTCCGTTGGTTCTTTAATGTACCAAGTCAGGTAGATAAAATGGTTAAGAAGGCATCTATTAGCTGAGGTAGAGAGTTTAAGTTGAAGGATGTGATACTGCAACTGTATATAATTTTAGTTAAGCCACAGTAGAGTATTAGAACATAGAACATTACAGCACAGTACAGGCCCTTCGGCCCTCGATGTTGTGCCGACCTGTCATACCATTCTCAAGCCCATCTAACCTACACTATTCCATGTACGTCCATATGCTTATCCAATGACGACTTAAATGTACCTAAAGTTGGCGAATCTACTACCGTTGCAGGCAAAGCGTTCCATTCCCTTACTACTCTCTGAGTAAAGAAACCACCTCTGACATCTGTCCTATATCTTTCACCCCTCAATTTAAAGCTATGCCCCCTCCTAGGAAAATGGGTCTCCCTATCCACCCTATCTAACCCTCTGATTATTTTATATGTTTCAATTAAGTCACCTCTCAACCTTCTTCTCTCTAATGAAAACAGCCTCTCAAGTCCCTCAGCCTTTCCTCGTAAGACCTTCCCTCCATACCAGGCAACATCCCAGTAAATCTCCTCTGCACCCTTTCCAAAGCTTCCACATCCTTCTTATAATGCAGTGACCAGAACTGTACGCAATACTCCAAGTGCGGCCGCATCAGAGTTTTGTGCAGCTGCAGCATAACCTCTTGGTTCCGGAACTCGATCCCTCTATTAATAAAAGCTAAAACACTGTATGCCTTCTTAACAGCCCTGTCAACCTGGGTGGCAACTTTCAAGGATCTGTTTACATGGACACCGAGATCTCTCTGCTCATCTACACTACCAAGAATCTTACCATTAGCCCAGTACTTTGCCTTCTGGTTACTCCTACCAAAGTGCATCACCTCACAATTGTCTGCATTAAACTCCATTTGCCACCTCTTAGCCCAGCTCTGCAGCTTATCTATGTCTCTCTGCAACCTACAGCATCCTTCGTCACTATCCACAACTCCACCGACCTTAGTGTCGTCTGCAAATTTACTAACCCATCCTTCTATGCCCTCATCCAGGTCATTTATAAAAATGACAAACAGCAGTGGACCCAACACCGACCCTTGCGGTACACCACTAGTAACTGGTCTCCAGGATGAACACTTCCCATCAATTACCAACGTCTGTCTTCTTTCAGCAAGCCAATTTCTGATCCAAACTGCTATATCTCCCACAATTCCATTCCTCCGCATTTTGTACAATGCCTACAGTGGGGAACCTTATCAAACGCCTTGCTGAAATCCATACACACCACATCAACCGGTTTACTCTCATCTACCTGTTTGGTCACCTTCTCAAAGAACTATTGTGTGCAGTCTGCAATTATAAGAAGGAGGAGATTGCAGTGGAGAAGGTGCTGAGGAGATTTACCATTAGGTCCTTTCCCTTGGATTAGAGAAGACTACGTGGGGTCATGATTGAGACATACAAGGTAACAGGAAGAAAACTTTCCTTTTGATCAAAGATCAATGATCAAGTAGCACAGATTTAAGGTAAATGACAGCAGGCTGAGAGGGAATCTGAGGAAAAATGTTTTCACTCAGATAATAGTACGAAACTGCCTTTGAGGGTGGTAGAGGCAACCCTTATGACACTTCAGAAGCATTCAGATGTACACTTATGATGCCAGGGCATAGAAAGTCATGAGTCAACAGTTGAAAAGTGAGATTACGAACAAAGAAACAAAGAAACCTACAGCACAGGAACAGGCCCTTCAGCTCTCCAAGCCTGCGCCGATCAAGATCCTCTGTCTAACCTGTCATCTATTTTCTAACGGTCTGTGCCCATTTGCTCCCTGCCCATCCATGTACCTGTCCAAATATATCTTAAAAGATGCTAACGTGTCTGCGTCTACCACCTCCGCTGGCAACGCATTCCAGGCACCCACCACCCTCTGCGTAAAAAACTTTCCATGCATATCTCCCTTAAACTTTTCCCCTCTCACCTTGATATCATCACCCCTAGTAATTGAGTCCCCCACTCTGGGAAAAGGCTTCTTGCTATCCACCCTGTCTATACCCCTCATGATTTTGTAGACCTCAGTAAGGTCCCCCCTCAACCTCCGTCTTTCTAATATAAATAATCCTAATCTACTCAACCTCTCTTCATAGCTAGCCCCCTCCATACCAGGCAACACCCTGTTGAACCTCCTCTGCACCCTCTCCAAAGCATCCACATCCTTTTGGCAATGTGGCAACCAGAACTGTACACAGTACTCCAAATGTGGCCGAAACAAAGTCTTATACAACTGCAACATGACCTGCCAACTCTTGTACTCAATACCCTGCCCAATGAAGGAAAGCATGCCATATGCCTTTTTGACCACTCTATTGACCTGCGTTGTCACCTTCAGGGAACAATGGACCTGAACACCCAGATCTCTCTGTTCATCAATTTTCCCTAGGACTTTTCCATTTACTGTATAGTTCGCCCTTGAATTTGATCTTCCAAAATGCATCACCTCACATTTGCCCAGATTGAACTCCATCTGCCATTTATCTGCCCAACTCTCCAGTCTATCTATATTCTGCTGTAATTTCTGACAGTCACCTTCACTATCAGCTACTCCACCAATCTTAGTGTCATCAGCAAACTTGCTGATCAGACCACCTACACCTCCCTCCAGATCATTTACACATATCACAAACAACAGTGGTCCCAGCACAGATCCCTGTGGAACACCACTGGTTACAGGTCTCCAATTTGAGAAACTCCCTTCCACTACTACCCTCTGTCTCCTGTTGACCAGCCAGTTTTTTATCCATCTAGCTAGCACACCCTGGACCCCATGTGGCTTCACTTTCTCCATCAGCCTGCCATGGGGAACCTTATCAAATGCCTTACTGAAGTCCATGTATATGACATCTGCAGCCTTTTCCTCATCAATCAACTTTGTCACATCCGCAAAGAATTCTATGAAGTTGGTAAGACATGACCTTCCCTGTACAAAACCATGTTGCCTATCACTGATAAGCCCATTTTCTTCCAAATGGGAATAGATCCTATCCCTCAGTATCTTCTCCAGTAGCTTCCCTACCACTGACGTCAGGCTCACCGGTCGATAATTACCTGGATTATCCTTGCTGCCCTTTTTAAACAAGGGAACAACATTAGCAAGTCTCCAGTCCTCTGGGACCTCACCCGTGTCTAAGGACCCTGCAAGGATATCTGTTAGGGCCCTGGCTATTTCCTCTCTCGCTTCCCTCAGTAACCTGGGATCGATCCCATCCGGACCTGGGGACTTGTCCACCTTAATGTCTTTTAGGATACCTAACATTTCTTCCTTCCTTATGTCAACTTGACCTAGAGTAAGCAAACATCTATCCCTAACCTCAACATCCGTCATGTCCCTCTCCTTGGTCAATACCGATGCAAAGTACTCGTTAAGAATGTCACCCATTTTCTCTGACTCAGCACATAACTTTCCTTCTTTGTCCTTAAGTGGACCAAACCTTTCTCTAGTTATCCTCTTGCTCCTTATATATGAATAAAAGGCTTTGGGATTTTCCTTAACCATGTTTGTCAGCAATATCTCATGTCTTCTCTTAGCCCTCTTAATCCCTTTTTTCAGATTCGCTCTACATTCCAGATATTCTTGCAAAGCTTCGTCTGTCTTCAGTCGCCTAGACCTCACGTATGCTTCCTTTTTTCTCTTGGCTAGTCTCACAATTTCACCTGCCATCCATGGTTCCCTAATCTTGCCATTTCTATTCCTCATTTTCACAGGAACATGTCTCTCCTGCATGCTGATCAACTTCTTCTTAAAAGCCTCCCACATGTCAAATGTGGATTTACCTTCAAACAGTTTCTCCCAATCTACATTCCTCAGACCCTGCCGAATCTTGGTATAGTCGGCCTTCCCCCAGTTTAGTACTCTTCTTTTAGGACCACTCCTATGCTTGTCCATGAGTATTGTAAAACTTATGGAATTGTGGTCACTATTTCCAAAGTAGTCCCCTACTGTAATATCAACCACCTGGCCGGGTTCATTCCCCAGCACCAGGTCCAGTTATAGCCCTTTCCCGAGTTGGACTACATACATACTGCTCTAGAAGACTCTCCTGGACACACCTTACAAATTCTGCTCCGTCTTGACCCCTAACATTGAGAGAATCCCAGTCAATGTTGGGAAAATTAAAAACTCCCATCATAGAATAGTTAGGTAGTTGCTTCAGACTGGCGCAGACCTGATGGGCTGAAAGGCCATTTCTGTGCTGTACACCTCTGTGATGCTAAACTTCTGTGGGATATACAAGGTTGAGAGACAGAAATGTTTCTTCTTAGTAGGGGAGGTGTCAATAATGGTTGTGGTCGGGGGAGCACGGTGTTAAGTTAAAGAGCAGGAGGTTTTGAAGTGATTTGAGAAAATAACTTCACCCAGAGAGTTGTGCTTCTCCTAAAAAGAATCTAACCAGTGCCCATGTCCACTCAGTGATAATTCCATCGTTGAATCTTACATTATCAAAATCCTGGGTGTTACCATTGACAGAAGCTAAATGGGTCCAAACATATAAAAAGCACAGGGATAGGACAGCAGGTTAGAGGTTCCGAATCCTGCAGTGAATAACATGTCTCCTGACTTCCTGACCACACTCATTGAGCTTCACATCATCCAAGACAAAGCACCACAGCCACAAATCTTCTTCACTACCAATGATTCGTAGCAGCAGTGTGTACCATCCACAAGATGCTCTACAGAAATTCATGAAGGTTCCTTAGATAGTTCCTTCCAAACCCACAGCCACTACTCGGTAGAAGTATAAGGGCAGCAGATACCTGGAAACGTCACCATCTGCCATTCCCGCCAAGCCACTCACCATGACTTGGAAATATATCACTATTTCTTCACTGTCACTGGATCAAAATCCTGGAAGAAAATCCCTTGTGAAGAGCATTGTGTGTCTATCTGCACCCAATGGTCTGTAGCAATTCAAGAGGCAGCTCATTGCCACCTTTTTCAAGAGTAATGATAGAGTGGCAACAAATGCTACATCATGGCTACATCCCATTAATTAAAAAGGGCATGCTGGAATATACACTTGAGGTTACAATCTGATAGGTAACGAATGACAGAGCAGGCTTGAGGGACTGAAGGGTGTGCTCTGTATGTTCATAAAATAAGACAGGTACTTATGAGCTAGATATACAATAAAGCTTCCTTGACAGTTCCCCATCAAACACTCCCAGGATAGGGACAGCACAAGTTGGAAACACTTTGGACAGAATGAACAGAAATGTGACTAACCTCCTAGCTGAGAAAGTAAACTTTGCAGTGTTGTAAATACATAAACTCGTAAAGCAGGATTTGAGTTGGCTAATAGGGTTAGTGTTGGAGGGCAAAAATAGAAGATGGGGAATGGTGTAAAGGAAGTGAGGCAAGGCTTGAGTATTGACAGTGAACAAGGAAATGGTTACCTTCCAACAGGCAAGAAAAAATCAAGGGTCGAGACAAACTGTATGTACGTAAATGTGGAGTATAGTCAACAAAACTGGGGAACTGAAAGCAGAAATTGCTCTGAGGGGATATGATATAATAGCTTTGACAGAAACACTGCTCAAATTATACCAGGACTGGATATTCAACATCCAGGTTATGAGGCTTTTAGTAAAAATAAATTGTGCAAAAAAATCAAGAAACTAAGCTAATTTTCTCAGGACTTGGGTTCCAATCCCACCACAACATTTGGTGAAATTTGAATTTAATAAATATCTGGAATTAAGATTTCATTGATGACCATGAAACCATTATTGATTGTTGGAAAACACACTGATGTCTTTCAGGGGAAGAAATCTGCTATCCTCACCTGGTCTGGCCTACATGTGACTCCAGAGCCATAGCAATGTGATTGATGCTGAAATGGCCTAGCACCCCACTCATTGTATCAATTGCCTCAATAAAGAAAGGAAACCCAATGGACCACACAGCATCAACCTCAGCATTGGTAAAGACAACTGCAGAAACAGCCCTGACAATCCCGCAAAATCCTCCAGACTAACACCTGGGGGTAGTGCCAAAATTGGGAGAACTGTCTCACATAGTCTGACATAGTCATATCCATGGAATCTTACCTAACAATCAATGTCCCAAACACAACAAATACCAGCTGTCGACGTGTCTTGTCCTACTGGCAGAATAGACCTAGCCAGGGTGGTGGCTGAGCGGCATACACTTGGGAGGGAGTTGCCCTGAATGTCCTCAATATTAACTCTGGTCCCCATGAATCTTCAGCCAGAAGTAACAAGTGCATGATCCATCGCAGCTCCTTCAGTGGTTCTCAACTGTCTTCAGGCAATTCAATTCACTCCATGTGATATTGAGAAATACTGGAGGCACTAGATGCTGCAAAGACCATAGGCCCTGACAACATTCTGGCAATAGTACTGAAGACTGTGCTCCAAAATATGCCGCTTCCAAAGCCAAGCTGTTCCGGTAAAGTTACAACACTGGCATCTACCTGACAATATAAAATTGTCCCGGGATGTCCTTTACATAAAAAAAGGGCAAGTACAACCCAGTCAATTACTGGCCCATCAGTCTACTCTTGATCATCAGTAAAGTGATGGAAGATGTCATCAAAAGTGCTATCAAGTAGCACCTGCTCAACCTGCTCGGTGATGTCCAGTTTGGGTTCACCAGGGCCACTCAGCTCCTGACCTCATTACAGCCTTGGTTCAAACATGGTCAAAACAGCTGAACACCAGAGGTGAGGTGAGAGTGCCAGCCCTTGACACCAAGGCCGCATTAAACCAAATGTGGCATCAAAGAGCCCTAGCAAAACTGGGATCAATGGGTATCAGGCGGCAAACTGGTGGTTGGAGTCATACCTGATACACAGGGAGATAGTCAGAGATAATCATCTCAGTTCCAGGACATCTCTGCATGAGTTCTTCAGGGTAGTGTCCTTGGCTCAACCATTTTGACCTGCACCATCAAAGTCTTTCCCTCCATCATAAGGTCAGAATTAGGGATGCCCACCAATGTTGGCTTAATATTTACCACCATTCACAATGCCTCAGCTTGTTACGAACCAGACCAAATCCATTCAAAACCTATCAAGGAGATATGACATCTCTTGAAGGAAAACAGGACTGAACAAATCTCTCTTAAAGATAAACCTTGTCACAAGATACTGAAACAGTTCATGCTCAAATGCAACAAAACCCAGACAATACCCAGGCTTGGGTTGACGAGGTGAAAGTCACATTTGCATCACACAAATTCCAGGCATTGACCATCTCCAATAGAATGCAATATAACCACTATCCCTTAATATTCAATGGTGTGATCATCACTGAATCCCCCACTATCAACATCCTGGGGTTACCATTGACCTGAAACTTAACTAACTAGCCACATAAACACAGTGGCTACAAGAACAAGTCAGAGACTCAGAATCTGGGGCAATTAACTCACCTCCTGTCTTCTCAAAGTGTATCAACCATCTACAAAGCACAAGTCAGGAGTATGATAGATTGATGCAGCTCCAACAATATTCAAGAAACTTGACGTCATCCAGGACAAAGCAGCCTGCTTCACTGACACGACATTAACAAGCATCCACTCTCTCCACCACTGAGGCTCAATAGCAGTACTATCTACAAGATGCAGTACAGAAATTCACCAAAGACCCTTAGTCAGCTTCTATCTAGAAAGATACTTCCATCTAGAAGGACAAAGGCAGCAGGCATGTGGAAACACTGGAAAAACCAGTCACCATCACAACTTAGAAATCTAACACTGTTCCTTCACTGTAGCTCAGTCAAAATCCTGGAATTCTCTTCCTAAGGGCATTGGGGGTCAACTTACAGCACTTGGACTGCAGTGGTTCAGGACGACAGAAAACCACCTTCTCAAGGGCAACTAGGAATGGCAATAAATACTTGCCAGACAGCAATGCCCATGTCTCATGAGTGAATAAAAATTAAATGTGTGCAGAAGAGCTTTCTGAAACAGGGCATTCCAAGTTCAACAGGGAGGGAGCTGTGCTGGATCTAATCAAGGGAATGAGACAGGTCAAATAGAGAATGTCAGAGTTGGGGAGCATTTGGGAAATAGCAATCATGATACAAGAATAAAAATCAGTCACTGATTAAGATCCCAGATTGGAAAAAGGTGATAAAAAGGCTGGTAACACCATGTAGAGAAGTTGCCAGATCTGGATGGGATATGTCCTAGATTGCCATGAAGGTAAGGGAGCTAATTGCCAAGCCATTGACAGAAATCTTACAGGCCTCTCTGAATACAGAATTCATCGTGGATATGGCAAAGGTACTAAACAGGTACTGCTGCCTTTAACAAATTAAAAAATGGTGACAAAGACCTAATCAAAAATGTCAGAAAGGGGCAAAGGATAAGACTGGAAACTGCAGACCTGTAGTTTGGCATCTATAGTGGGAATGCAGATGGTGGCCATAATATGGGATAAGGAAAATGGACACTCAGAGAAAAATGAGGTAATACTTGACAGTCAATATAGCTTTGTCAAGGGCAAGTCACATCTGACAAATTTAATTGAGTTCTTTGATGAAGTGACACAGGCATTAGATGAGGGTACAGCTGTGGATGTTGTATATTTAGACTTTCAGAAAGCCATCTGATATGGGTCCAAATTGCAGGTTGGTTAGCAAATTAGCAGCATGGGTTGGAAACTGGCTAAAAGATAGGAAGCAAAAGAGAGGCAAGGATGAGCATTTCTCAAATTGGAGATGAGCTAAATGGGCTCAGGGACTCGTTTTAGGATCCTTCCTTTTTCTGATACACATAAACAATTTGAGGGTAGAATTTGCAGATGGTACTAAGTGAAAGAGAATAGTGAATTGTGAGGATGACACTGAGCGACTTCAGAGGCACATTAACAAGTTAGCCAAGTGAACAGGCACCTGGCAGATGAATTTGAATGCTAAGAAATGTTAAGTTATGTACTTTGGTAGAAGAAACATGCATACATAATACAGACTCAATGGTAAAACTTTGAGGGGAGTACAGGAACAAAGGGACTGCGGGGTTCATGCACATGATTCTCTGAAGATGGCCAGACAAATTGAAGGAGTTGTTCAGGAGGCTTATGGGATCCTTGGGATTATAAGAAGAGATGCAGAGTATAAAAGCTAGGAAGTGGTGCCATACCTCTACCAATCATTGATCAGATGACATTTGGAGTATTATGTTGAGTTCTGGGCACCTTATTTAAAGGAGAATGTTAAAGCCCTAGAGACAGCGCAAAGGAGATTAGCTAGAATGATATCAGGAATGAGAGATTTTAGAAATGGGGAAAGGTTGGAGAGATTGGGCTTATTCTCCTTCAGTCAGGGAAGATTAAGATGTGATCTTATTGAGGTGTTCAAAGTTACGAGCAGCTTTGGCAGGGTAAATAGGGATATTCCATTTCCACTAATTGGTATGTCAGTAATTAAGGATCACAATTTCAAGACTGTCAGCAAAAGAGTCAGGAGTGGGATGAGGAGAAACATTTTTACTCAGAGAGTTGTTGGATTTGGAATTCGTTGCCTGGGAGAGTGGTAGAGGTAGATTCCGTAGGAGGTTTCAGAAGAGAGCTGGATATATATTTGAAAGGGATGAAGTTGGGGCAACAGAGATGGGGCTGGAGAATGGGACTAGCTGAGTAGCTCATTTGGGAGCCAGTGCAGACACAATGGGTCAAATTGTTTCCTTCTGCACTGTCAAATTCTATGACTCTTTTGTGCTTACAAATCCTGAATTACATGACTATGGTTACCAAAGTGGCAAACCTGGGACCACACTGGTAGGGTCTGGTATCAGAGACATGCCTGTCAGTCCTGATTGTACAGAGTGTCCCTCTTCTGCACAAACCTGTCCAGCACTGCCAGGTCCCTGCCCCTGAAGTGGGCTGCCAATTTTCCCTTATTTGTCTTGCTTGTGGACAAAGTCCTAAATCATGCAAGGCAGCTTTGCCCTGCCGATGCTTGACCAAGTGTACCACAACATTTTAAAGACGGTGCCAGGGAACCAGAGATTCTGGATATCCTGGCAATGGTGAGTACTTCCAGCTACAGAGGGGGGAGAATCAGCCTGCAGCAGGTGTGAGCAGTATGACTGGGGGCAAAGTAGGTCATTGATGAGATAGTAGAAACTGCCAGTGCTAGAGAATTTGAGATAACATGGTGTGAAGCTGGATGAACACAGCAGGCCAAGCAGCATCAGAAGAGCAGGAAAATTTGACATTTCGGGTCGAGACCCTTCTTCAGATTTTCTGAAGAAGGGACTCGACCCGAAACGTCAAACTTTCCTGCTCCTCTGATGCTGTGTGGCCTGCTGTATTCATCCAGCTTCACACCATGTTAGATCATTGATGAGATGGGTTTGGGATGAAAGTGTAAGAAACCTTGCTAAATGTCATGGAGAGAACCCTCCATGGAACTTGATAAAAATGACACTCTGCTGAAATATGTTAAGATTCAGCAATTTAAGTATTGTTCTCTATTTCCCATCAAGAATCTGAGATTTAGTAAAGCACAGTTTACTTCTGGTGTAAACTCTCTTTAGTGTTCTCAGATCCTAAAACAACCTTTAAATAATTTATCTTAGATCAACAGATGTTTTCTTACTATGTTTTCAGTATTATTGAGATATGCAATAAAGCTCAGTCAATAGAACTGAGGTATAAATCAGCTATGATCTAATTGAATAGAAGAACTAGCTCAAGTGGAGGGTTGGCCAAATTCTCTTCCTATCTGAGGAGCTCAAGGCCTCAACAGGCTCTTCGTCTTTCTACAGAACAGGCCTTGGGGGTTGAATATGTTCTTCCTTTTCTAAAAGGATTTTGAGGCTGAACAGCTTGTTGCTAAGAGTTAGCAGTCTGCCTACAGGGACAACTATGGGCCTCATTCACATAAACCCCATCCAGTAAAAGTCAGGTTTCTTCAGGATGTGGGAAGAATATTGGAACAATAAAATAAAAGCTGTTGCTAAATTGCTGTGAGGCAGAAAAAAAATTTTAATTTCTGCTCTGACAAAACCAATTTGAAGTATCATAATGAATGATAGAAAAATGAGGTGTGAACTCCCGGCATGCTTTACTCTCAGGCCAGGTCACAAATCAGTCTTCAGAAGGTTCCAATTAAGAGCGCTTTGCCATAATTAAGGTACTGATTATTGCATATAATTTCCCATTCTAATTGGGAGCTGGGATTTAGCAAGATCAAGACCATCAATATTCTGAGAGTGTGCTGTCGCCAAGAAGCTCTGTTGAGTAGCTGTAGTTATCAGATACTTACGGTTGCGTTAACTGTGATGTTTTGCTTATGCAAACAATTTCAAGTTCTGAATTGTATGAGATGCTGGATTCTCTGTCTCTCTACCACCCCACCCCCCAAACACCAACTAAAGAAACGTGGAAAATAGGAGTGGGAGTACACCATTTGCCCTTCATGCAGGCCCTGCTAGTCAATGTGATTATGGCTGATCATCCAACTCAGCACCCTCTTCCCCTGTCTCCTCATACCCTTTGACTCCTTTAGCCTTTAAAACTAGCACCAGAGACCTTGTCAAAAGCTTTGCTGAAGTCCATATTGGCAACATTAATTGCCTTTCCCTCATCAATCATCTTCATCACCTTCTCAAAAAACCCAATCAAGCTGGTGAGGTACAACGTACCCTGCACAAAAACCACGCTGTCTATCGCTAATAAATCTATTTGCTTTGAAATGTATATAGATCTTGCCCCTGAGAATTTTTTCCAATAACTTCCCTATCACAGACACGAAACTCACAGGCCTGTACTTTTCAGGATTATCCCTGTTACCCTTCTTATGGAATGGGGCAACGTTGGCTATTCTCCAAACCTCTGGGATCACACCTGTGTCCAACCAGGACTTAATACGAGTTCAATAGTTTGAGAGCCTAAACTGTCCCATGTTCTAGCTGCCTCCCCATACACCGTGCCTTGATATTACATAGCCTGCCATTACACGCTACCTTTTGTTTATCACTAACAGTCTCCATTAACAGATTTTAACCTTCCTAACCAGATCGTTATCAACTCCTTTATCTATCCAAACTGCTCTTCTCTCTCTTGTGGCTCTATCCTTTACCCTGTCATTTACTCCTGGCGACATCCTTGTAAATCTTCTTCACACACTTTTCAGTTTAACTCTGTCTTTCCCATAACAGGGCGACCAAAACTATACACAGCCTCACCAATGATGTATTTAACTGTGACATAACATCCTAACTCCTTTACTCAATGCCTTGGCTGATGAAGGCCAGCATGCTAAATGCCTTCTTTACCACCCTGTCCACCTGTGACACTGCTTTCAACGAACTATGCACTTGTACTCCTAGGTCCCTCTGTTCCACAACACTCCTCAGGACCTTACCATTCACTGTATAATTCCGAGGTAACAAAGCGTAGAGCTGGATGAAGGGTCTAGGCCCGAAATGTCAGCTTTTGTGCTCGTAAGATGCTGCTTGGCCTGCTGTGTTCATCCAGCTCTACACTGTGTTAACAAAGGTCCCAGCACAGACCCCTGTGGCCCACAACTAGTCACAGGCCTCCAGTCCGAGAAACAACCTTCAACCATTACTCTGTTTCCTACTTTTGAGCCAATTTTGAATCCAATTAGCTGGCTCTCCCTGGGTCCTATGTGAACTAATCCTCATAACTAGCTTGCCATGTGGGACCTTGTCAAAGGCCTTACAGAACTCCATGTAGACAACATCCACTGCCCTATCCTCATTCATCCTCTTGGTTGCCTCTTCAAAAAAACTAAAAGATTTGTCAGACATGACTCCTAAGCGCAAATCTATGCTGATTATCCAAAATCAGACCATGACTATTCAAATGTTGTTTGATCCTGTCCCTCAGCATCCTTTCCAATACTTTTCCTACTGTTGGTGTCAGGCTCACTGGCCTGTAGTTCTCTGGCTTGTCTTAGCCACCTTTCTTAAACAATGGAACAACAGTAGCCACCCTCCAGTCCTGCAGAACTTCACCAGTAGCCAAACATAAATCAAAAATCTCTGCAAGTGTTCTGCAATTTTTTTCCCTAGACTCCCATAATGTTCAAGGATGGACTGATCAGGCCCCAGAGATTTATCTACTTTAACATGATCTATGGCTGCAAATATTTCCTCTATGGTAATATGTATGTGGTCCAAACGTCACCACTTGTTTCCCTTATTTCCTTAGCATCCACGATTCTTTCCTCTGGAAAAATTGAGGAGAAATATTCATTAAAAATCTCCCCCCACCTCATGTGGCTCCACACACAGATGGCCATGCAGATCTTTAAGGTGACCTATTCTCTACCTTGCCACCCTTTTACTCTTAATATAGCTATAGAACCTCCTGGGATTATCTTTAACCTTACCTGCCAGATCCATCTCACACCTTCTTTTTGCTCTTTTGATTTCCTTCTTAAGTGTGCTCCTACATTTTTTATAGTCACCTAGGGATTCACTTCAGCCCAACACTTAAACCCAATGTATTATTTCTTCTTTTTCTTGACCAACAACTAAATATCTCTTGTCAGCCAGGGATCCCTAAACCTGTCAGCTTTTCCCTTCACCCTAACAGGGACACACTGTCCCTGGACTCTTGATATCACACTTTTAAAAGCCTCCCGTTTGCCAGTCCTTCCATTCCCTTCAAACAGACTCTGTTAGATCCTATCTAATGGGCCCAAAATTAGCTCTCCTCCAGTTCAGCACCTTAACATGTGGACCTGTCCTCTCTTTTTCCATACCTATGTGAAAACTAAGAGAATTATGGTCACTGTTCCCAAAGCGCTCTCCAACTGATACTTCAGTCACTTCCATGACCTTGTTTCCTAAGAGGAGGTCCAGTGTTGCACCCTCCCGAGTAGGGCTGTTGACATATTGATTTAGGAAACTTTCTTAGACACATTTGACAAATTCCACCCTATCTGGGCCTTTTACACCCTGGATGGCTCAGTCAATACAGGGTAAATTAAAATCTCTAACCAATACTGCTCTTGTACACTTAACAATAGGGTCCTAGAGAGTATTGCTGAACAAAGAGAACAAAGTGGGGGGGGTTGTGTAGTTTCATAGTTCCGTGAAAATGGAGCTGCAAGTGGAGAGGTTATTAAGGAAGGCGTTTGGTACATTTGCCTTTATTGGTCAGAGCGTTGAGTATCGGAGTTGGGATGTCATGTTGTGGCTGAGTAGATCATTGATTAGTGATAATGGGAACTGCAGATGCTGAAGAATCCAAGATAACAAAATGTGAAGCTGGATGAACACAGCAGGCCAAGCAGCATCTCAAGAGCACAAAAGCTGATGTTTCGGGCCTAGACCCTTCATCAGAGGCTCTGCTGTGTTCATCCAGCTTCACACTTTGTTATCTTAGCCACTTTTGGAATATTGCATTCAATTCTGGTCTCCCTGCCATCAGAAAGATGTTGTTAAACTTGAAAGGGTTCAGATAACATTTACAAAGATGTTGCCAGGTTTGAGTTATAGGGAGAGACTGAATAGGATGGTGCTATTTTCCCTGGAGTGTCAGAGGCTGATGGGTGACCTTATATTGGTTTATAAAATCTTCAGGATCATGAATAGGGTGAATAACCAAAGTTTTTTTCTCAGGGTAGCGGGGGCGGGGGGGGGGGGGGGGGTCCAAAAATAGACAGCATAGGTTTAAGGTGCGAGGAGAAAGATGTAAAAAGGACCTGGGGAAAATGTTTTTACGCAGAGGGTGCATGTACTGTCAGAAGATGTGGAGGCTGGTACATATCCAACATTTAAAAGGCATCTGGGTGGGTTCATGAATAAGAAGGGTTTAAAGGGTTTAAAGGGATATGGGCTAAGTGCTGGCAAATGAGGCTAGATTAACTTAGCATCTAGTCAGCATGGACAAGTTGGACTGAAGGGACTGTTTACATGCTGTGCAACTTTATGGCTCTATGAGAAGATCCACTAGGATGATCCCAGTTATGTAGGAATTGTTTTATGAGTAAAGGTTAAATAGGTTTTGGATTCTATCATTGGAAATTAGAAGAATGAGAGGTGAAATCAGTGAAACATGTTGCACAGGAGCTTGACAGGGTAAATGCTGTGAGGATGTTTCCCTCATGGGAAAGTCTAAGACCATAGGGCAGAGTCTTATATTATAGGAGTGCCAATCTAAGATTGAGATGAGGAGTTATTTCTTCTCTCAGAGTATTGAGAGTCTTTGAAACTCCCTGCCACACAGAGCTGTGAGGGTAGAGCCCTTGTGGATATTTGAGACTGAGACAGACAGATGCTTAGTCAGCAAGGGAATCAAGGGTTATGAGGAAAGGAATGTATGGGAACGAAGACAGAAGCTGATGGAAAATCTCAGCAGGTCTGGCAGCACCTGAGAGAAATAAGAGCTAATGTCTTGTTTCCAGTGACTCTTCTTCAAAATTTATGGTAGCTGGGAGAGCGTTGGCAGTTACAGAAAGGATAGGGTGGGGTAGGGGGTAAGGAGTAAATGATAGAGCCCAAGAAGACTGAAGAATGGTTGGACAGACAAAGGAGTGGTTAACAGACTAGGAGAATGAATGGTTGCTCATGGGGGTTATTAGTGGCTTATAATGGTCAGTGTATAATAGCAGACCATGTGATAACAAGACTTGGTATGTGGGGATTGGGGTAGCACTTGAGAGAAGGTGCCTCAAGCCCTTAAATTATGAATGTGAGGAGTGTTGGATCATTGAATGGTGAAGCAGGTTCGATGGACTGAACTGCCTCTTCCTGCTCTTATTTCTTATACAGGTCTTAAGGTATTGCCCTGGCATCCATATAGGCCTTGACGGTCTTCTTGTGAAATTCTGCCACAACTTGTGCCTTAGCCAACATCACTCAGACCCCTTTAAGATGTTGTTCTTGGCGTCTGTTTTCACAGAAAAGTTGGAATGGAACACAACAATACAATCATTGGGAGCAGGAATAGGCTACTCAGGTTCTTGAACCTTCCCTGTTATTTGGTAATTTCATGGTTGATTTGGTTGTGTGTGTCATATCCAATTTCTTTCCTACCCCCATATGCTTTGGCTCTGTTGTTAATCAAAGATCAAACTCAGGCTTCAAAATATTCAATGACCCAACTACCACTACTCTCTGGGAAATAGAATTCCATAATTTAACATCCTTCTGAGAGAGTTTAAAAAAGAAACCAACTTGTCTTAATTTTCTCAGCACCCATACTGCCAAGACCCCCCAGAATTTTATATGTTTCAATAAGACTTGTTAGAAAATTTAAAGGTTATCAATCTGAGGAATGACAAGTTGGATGAAGGACTGGTTCAACTGTCATGAATGAAAAAGTTATAGTCAGTTAATGCTTTTGTGACAGAAAGGTTGATTTTTGTGCTTTTCTGCAAGTAGCCAAAGCAATTCCCTCACAGGTCGAGGCACATATCAATAACTTAGACTGAAATGTAGGAGCCATGATTTGGAAATTGGCAGAGGATATGTAAATTGGCAGTATCATTGATAAGGAGGAAGAAAGTTGGAGACTGTAGGAAGGTATTAATGGGGCTGCTTAGGCGGTCAGCAGAATGGCAAATGAAGTTCAACCTGGAGAATTGCAAGCTAAAAATAAAATACTCCAAGCAGAATCTAATCCAGAGTCTACACAAATTTAATGTAACTTCCCTTCAATTTAATATCTTTACAAATGGAATTCAATAGTTTGCTTAATAAAAACCGAAAGAACTGCGGATGCTGGAAACTAGGAACAAAAACAAATTTGCTGGAAAAACTCAGCAGGTCTGGCAGCATCTGTGAAGGAAAAAACAGATTCAATGTTTCGGGTCTGGTGACCTTTCCTCAGAATGGTTCAGACCTGCTGAGCTTTTCCAACAACTTTGTTTTTGTTCAATGGCTTGTTTGCTCCATTATGACCTTATTAACCTGTATTGCTACTATCTGACTGTCCTGAAGTTAATTTATCAATCCTGCCTTCCATTCTACAAGTTTGTGCATCGCTTCTGTTTTATGCCATATTCCTGCTCTGTATTGATCACACCCACCTATGAGATGTCGCTTGCAATTTTGAAATTGGCAGAAGCAATGTCCTCGTGATATTATCGCTGGACTGTTAATCCAAAGACCCAGGTAATAATGTCCTGGGGACTTGGGTTCAAATCCAGCCAGCTGTGGAGTTTGAATTCAATTCGAATCTGGAATTAAGAGTCTAATGACCATGAAAGCACTGTCGATTGTTGGAAAAACCCATCTGGTTCATTAATGCCCTTTAGGAAAGGAAACTGCCATCCTTACCTGGTCTGGCCTACGTGTGACTTCAGGTCACAGGAATGTGATTGACTGCCAAATGCCCTTTGGGCAATTAAGGTTGGGCAATAAATGCTGGCCTGGCCAGTGATGCCCTCATCCCATGAATGAATAAATAATAGTCTTTTGATGCAAGTACAAATTGTTAATGTGCAACAGTTGTCCCAGGCCTGATTTTTGTGGAAAACCACTTCTTTTCAATTATTTGAATAAGGTCAAATTGAGATAAACAAATGACTGTTTAGCAATTCATTATGGAGCTCATTACCTCAAACCCATTTTAGCTAATGAGTCTTTAGCGTGACCATGCCAGCTTGGGTATGTTATCACTGTAAACAGTTGCATCAATAAACATGTTCATTACTATAAAAAGAAAACTCTCAATATTTTAATCTGTTCCACTTGAAAGGATTCATGTTTCCAAAACAGGCACAGTTTTGGCTTTGCAACCTTATATGAGTTATCAGATTAGTGAATACACCTTCTGTTGTAGCACCTGGATTGCAATTTCCTTTCAGTTTTCTCAAAAAAACATGTACATACGTTTCTTTCTTTGGGTGATTTCTTGTTGTTATCTAGGTGAATGCATTTAGCGCTTCTCAAGAAAACATGGGGAACATTTTGTCAAGGCCCATTTTGAGATGCAATTATGCTGCCCAATTCTTGGAATGGAGGAATGACCTCTGAAATAGACCGAGCCTATATTCTCTGGAGTTGAAAAGAATGAGAAATGACCCTATTCAAATCTAAAATACTGGGATTGATAGAATAGATGTAGGATAATCCCCCCTACTGAGGGTGGGGAGGTGATTCCAGAACAAAGAGACAGTCTGAGAATAAGATGCAGTCAATTTAGGATTTCTGACATGATGAAGGACCTGAAGAAATGCTACAAGGAATTCAGAAGAAATGTATTTGTCCAGTGAGAAACAGGAATATGGAACTCACAAACATAGGGAGAGTTTGAAGTGAACAGTATTGATATCTTCAAGAGGAACCATGACAATCATTTGATGAAAAGAGAATAGATGGTTATGGTGGTGGATTTAGATGCGAAAATATAGGAGGCTGGAGTTGAGCATATATGTGATTGTGGACTGACTGGAAGAATCAAAGAGCAGCTTATCTGCTGTCCATCCTATATAATCTTGTGTAAGTCGCTGTGGCTAGGGCACTATCCTGAAGAAATGCTGTAGGACTTATACTGTAAATGGTAAGGTCCTGAGGAGTGTTGCGGAACAGAGTGACGCAGGAGTACAGCTACATAGTCCTGTGAAAGCGGTTTCACAGGTGTACAAGGTGGTGAAGAAGGCATTTAGCATGCTGGCCAGACAAGCATTGAGGACAGGAGTTGGGACATTATGTTACAGTTGGGTAATTGCAGTTGCTGACACTGGTGAGGCCACACTTGGAGTATTGTGTACAGTTTTGGTCACTCTCTTATAGGAAAGACATAGTTAAACTGGAAAGTATGCAAAGAAAATGTATGAAGATGTTGCCAGGACTAGTAGGCCTCAGTTATAGGGAGAGGTTGGCCAAGAAAGGACTTTATTCCTTGGAATGTAGGAGAATGGATAGTGACCTTATTGAGGTGTATAAAATCATGAGGGGCATAGATAGGATGAGTGCATATAGTCTTTTTCCCAGGAATGAGGAAATGAAAACTACAGGGCATAGGTTTAAGGTGAGAGGGGAAAGATTTAAGCAGGACCTGAGGGGCAGCTTCTTCACACAGGCAGTGGTGCATATGTGGAATGTGCTGCCAGAGAAAGTGGTTGAGGCAGGTACAGTAGCAACATTTAAAAAAAAAAATTTGGATAGATAGAAAGGGTTTAGAGGAATATGAACCAAATACAATTGGAACTGGCTGAGTGGGCACCATGGTCAACATGGATCAGTTTGGGCTGAAGGGCCTGTTTCCATGCTGAATTACTCTGTGATGTCCTAGGTCTGAGATGATTGATTGCCAAAAACCACAATCATCTCCCTTTTTATGAGGTAAGGAGCGATTTTGTCCCGATTCCCAAAGACTCAAATTTTACCAGGTCTCCTTGATCCCACACCATGTCAAACACTGCCTACATGTCACAGGCCTTTGGGCCACCAAGGCTGTGCTTATTCCTAATCCATATTGAGGCTCGCTACTTGCTGCCCATACACAGTTTCTATCCTTCTGTTTGCATCCCATTCATGTGTCTATCAAGATATGCCTTAAACGTTGCTAACATGCCTGTGTCCACCACCTCCACTGGCATTGCCTGGCAGGCACCAAATACCCACCGAGCGAAATATTTTCTCTGCATGTCTCCCTTAAACTTTTTTCCCTCTCAGCATGAACCTGTGCCTTCTTGTAGTGACCTTTCAACTCCTGGGAAAAAGTCTCTGACTGTCCACTCTATCTATGCATCTAATTATTTCGTAGGCCTCTATCAGGGTGGCCCTCAGTCTCAGTCTTTCCAGTGAAAACAATCTGAGTTTATCCAACCTCTCCTCATTCCTAAATCCCCCAGACCATGAAATATCCTGCTGAATCTTCTCTGCAGCCTCTTTAAAACATCCACTCCTTCTGGGAGTGTGCTGACCAGAACTGCATGCAATATTCCAAACGTGGCCTAACCAAAGTTTTATACAGCTGCAACATAACCCGCCGACTTTTATATTCAGTGCCATGGTTGATGAAGTCTAACGTGTTGTATGCCTTCTGGATAACCTTACCCACCTCTGCCACCACTTTCAGGGATCCATGGACCAGCATGGCCTGATCTCTCTGTATGTCAATGTTCCTGAGGGTTCTGCCATTTATCATACAATTTGCAGCTAAATTTCATCTTCCAAAATATATCACCTCACATTTGTCCAGATTAAACTACATCTGCATTTCTCTTCCTGAATCCGTAATCTGTCAATATCTTGCTCGATCCTTTGAGAATTTTCCTCACTATCTGCAATTCCACCAATTTTGGCATTATCCACAAACTAACTACCTATATTTTCCTCCAGATCATTTCTGCATATTACAAACAACAAAGGTCCCAGCACTGATCTCAGCAGAACACTACTTGTTACTGATCTCTATTTGAAAAACACTCTTCTACTGCAACTCTGTCCTGTAAGCCAGTTCTGTATGCATCTAACCAGGATACCTTGGATCACATGAGACTCTACCTTTTGAACCAGACTGCCATGTGGTACCTTATCAAAAACCTTACTAAAGTCCATGTAGACAGCATCCACCACTCTTCCCTCAACAGTCATTCTTGTGACCTCCTCAAAAAACTCAAAATCAAACTGGTGAGACATGACCTGCCTGCACAAACCCATGCTGCCTATCACTAACAACTCGATGTGCTTTCAAATGTGAGCAAATCCTGTCTCTTAGTATCATCTCCACTACTGACGTCAGGCTTACTGGCCTGTAAGCATCTTGATTATATCTGTTTCTCTTCTTAAACAAAGGAACAACACTGGCCAATCTCTAGTTGTCTGGAACATTGCCAGAGGCCAAAGAGGATGCAAAGATATCTGTTAAGGTCTCAGTTATTTCCTCCCTTGCCTCCAACATTGTCTTGGATACAGAACTGGCTGGACAACAGGAGACAGAGGAAGGGAGTTTTTCAAAATGGAGAACTGTGACCAGTGGTGTTCCACAGGGATTTGTGTTGGGATCACTGTTGTTTGTGATCTACATAAAAGATCTGGAGGGAGGTATAGATGGTCTGACTAGCAAGTTTGCAGATGATACTGAGATTGGTGGAGTAGCAGGTAGTGAAACAGACAGTCGGAGAATGCAGCAGAACTTAGATTGGAGAGTTGGGCGGAGAAATGACAAATGAAGTTCAATCCCAGCAAATGCGAGGTGATGCATTTTGGAAGATCCAATTCACCAGCGAACTATACGGTAAATGGAAAGGCCCTGGGGAAAATTGATGAACAGAGAGATCGAGGTGTTCAGGTCCATTGTACCCTGCAGGTGGCAATGCAGGTCAATAGAATGGTCAAGAAGGCATACGGCATGCTTTCATTCATTGGACGGGGCATTACGTACAGGAGTTGGCAGGGCATGTTACAGTTATATAGGACTTTGGTTCGGCCACATATGGAATACTGCATACAGTTCTGGTCACCACATTACCAAAAGGATGTAGATGCTTTGGAGGGGGTGCAGAGGAGGTTCATCAGGATGTTGCCTGGTATGGAAGGTGCTAGCTATGAAGACAGGCTGAGTAGATTGAGATTATTTACATTGGAAAGATGGAGGTTGAGGGGGAACCTGATTGAGATCTACAATATCATGAGGGGTACAGACAGGGTGGATAGCAAAAAGCTTTTTCCCAAAGTGGGAGGCTCAATTACTAGGGGTCGCGATTTCAAGTTGAGAGAGGAAAAGTTTACGGGAGATATGCGTGGAAAGTTCTTTATGCAGAGGGTGGTGGGTGCCTGGAATGTGTTGCTAGTGGAGGTGGTAGAGGTGGGCACAACGGTGTCATTTAAGATGTATTGAGACAGATACATGAATGGGCAAGGAGCAGAGGGATACAGATCCTTGGAAAATAGGTGACAGGTTTAGATAGATGATCTGGATCGGCACAAGCTTGGAGGGCCGAAGAACCTGTTCCTGTGCTGTAATTTTCTTTGATCTTTGGGATAGGTCCCATCTGTTTCCATCTGTCCCTGGGGACTTGTCTACCTTAATGTATTTCAAGACACCCAACACTTACTCACCGTGCTAACCTGCCCAAAAGTATTCTCACATCTTTCATTTACTTCAACATCCAGCATGTCTGTCTCTTTGGTGAAGAATGATGTAAAGTACTCATTAAGAATCTCATCCACTTCCTCAGGCTCCACACATAATCTCCCTCTTCTTTCCTTGAGTGGGCTTCCTCCTTCCCTAGCTACCATCTTGTTCCTAATACGTATATAAAATGCTTTGGGATTTTCTTAACCCTGTTGGCCAAGGGCATTTCAGGTTCCTTTTAGATCTCCTAACTCCTTGTTTGAGCTCCTTCCTACTTATCTTATATTCTTCAAGGATTTCATCTGATTTTTGTTGCCTCGACCTTAGGTATGCCTCCTTTTTTAATCTAAACGGATAATTTCCCCTGTCATCCAAGATTCCTGAGTCCTACCATTCCTGTTCTTAATTTTCATTGAAACATGCATGTCCTGCTAATCAAATGGCCTTTAAAATATTCCCAAATGTCAGATGTGGATTTACCCATAAACAAACACTCCCAATCCGCATTCTCCAATTCTTGGCTAATTCGGTTTTCTTGTAAAAATACTGCCCCCAACAGATTTCATGTCAGCTCTGATCAAGAGTCATTCACACTCGAAATGTTAGCTTGCTTTCTCTCTTTGGATGCCACCTCACTCACTGCGATCTCCAGCAATTTTTGTTTTTGGTAATATTTGGCCTCCCCCCAATTTAACACTTACATCCAATGTACACTTTTGTCCTTATACTTGAATTTCTGAAAACTTATGGATCAAGGTCACTATTTCCAAAATGCATTCCCACTGAAACTTTGATCACCTGGCTGGGCTCAATTTTCAATACCGGGTCCAGTATGGCCCCCTCCTTTGTTGGACTATCGACATACGTTTTCAAAAAACACTCCCAGACACGTCTGACAAATTGCTCCCCATCCAATCCCCCGGCATGAAGGGAATCCCAGTCACTTTGGGGGAAGTTAAAATCAACTCCCACAGGAACCTTGTTATTTTCACATCTTTCCAGAATCTGACTACATATCTCTTCCTCTATCCCTGTTGGCAGCAGGAGCGATATAATACAATCCCAGCATTGTGAATGCCAATGTAATTTTCTAATTTAAAACCAAAAGAACTGCGGATGCTATAAATCAGGAACAGAAACACAGTTTTTGGAAAAGCTCAGCAGGTCTGGCAGCATCTGTGGTGGAGAAAGCAGAATTAACGTTTCGGGTCCAATGACCCTTCCTCAGAACTGATAGTGGCTGGGAAAACGTCAGTTTATATGCAGAAAATAGGGAGGTGGGTGGGGTAGGGAGTAAACGATAGGATAGAGCCCAAAGAGAGAGAAAGACAGTTGGACAGACAAAGGAGTTGCTAACGATCAGGCTGGGAGGGTGAATAGTTGTTAATCGAGACTGTTAGTGACTAACAACAGGGGTGTAGTGACAGGCTATGTGGTAACAAGGCCTGGTGTGTGGGGTGGGGGCTGGGACATGGGAGAGTTTAGGTCCTAAAATTATTGAATTCAGTACTGAGTCCGGAGGGCTGTAGGGTCCCCAAGTGGAAAATGAGGTGCTGTTTCTCCAGCTTGCGTTGGGCTTCACTGGAACACTGTAGTAAGCCAGAGACAGAGATGCTGGCCAGGGAGCAGGGTGATGCATTGAAGTGGTAGGCAACAGGTATGTTCAGGGTCTTTTTTGCGAGTAGAATGTAGATGTTCTGCAAAGCGATCGCCAAGTCTATGCTTCGTTTCCCCAATGTAGAGGAGACCACATTGGCAGCAGATGCAGTAGACTAGATTCTCGGAAGTGCAAGTGAAGTGTTGCTTCACCTGGAAGGTACGTTTGGGCCCTTGGATACTGGGGAGGGAGGAGGTAAATGGGCCGGTGTTGCACCTTCGCTGGTTACAGGGATAAGTGCCGTAGGGCTGTGAGGAGGTGTTGGGGGTGAAGGAAGTATGGACCAGGTTGTCCCGGAGAGAACGGTCCCTGTGGAAAGTGGGCAAGGGAGGGGCGGGGGATACGTGTCTGGTGGTGGCACCTTGCTGGAGTTGGTGGAAATGACGTCTGATGATCTTCTGCATGTGGATGCTGGTGGGATGGTAGGTAAAGAAAAGGGGAACCCTATCGCTGTTGTGGGAGGGAAGAGAGGGGGTAAGGGCAGAAGCGCGGGAGATGGGTCGGACTCGATTGAGGGCCCTGTCAACAACGGAGCTGGGGTATCCTCAGTTGAGGAAGAATGTGGACATTTCGGAGGCTCCCTTGTTGAAGTTGGCCTCATCTGAGAGTATGCGCCAAACACGGAGGAACTGAGAAAATGGGATAGAGTCTTTACAGGAAGTGGGGTGTGAAGATGTATAGTGCAGGTAGCTGCGGGAGTCGGTGGGTTTGTAATGGATATTAGTGGCCAGTCTCTCCCCAGAAATGGAAACAGAAATGTCAAGGAAAGGAAGGGAGGAGTCAGAAATAGACCAGGCGAAAGTGATGGCAGGGTGGAAAGTGAAAGCGAAATTGGTGAAGTTTTCCAATTCTTGACGAGAGAAGCAGCATCGATGACATCATCAATGTATCGGAGAAAGAGTTGTGGGTGGGGGCCGGAGTAGGACTGGAACAAGGAATGTTCCATGTACCCCGTGAAGAGACAGGTATAACTAAGGCCCATGTGGGTACCCATGGCAACCCCTCTTAGCTGAAAAAAATGAGAGGAGTTGAAAGAGAAGTTGTTGAGGGTGAGGGCAAGGTCAGCCAAGCAGAGGAGGGTGGTGGATGGGGATGGTTCAGGTCTTTGCTCCAGGAAGAAGTGGAGAGCCCTAAGACCCTCCTGGTGGGGAATGGATGTATAAAGGGATTACACATCCATGGTAAAGAGGAGGTGACTGGAGCCGGTAAACTGGAAGCTTTGAAACCGGTGTAAGGCCACAGATGAATCATGGATGTGTGTGGGTAGGGACTGGACCAAGGGGGACAAGACTGAATCAAGGTAAGAAGAAATGAGTTTTGCGGGACATGAGCAGGCTGAAACAATGGGTCTACCTGGACAGTCCTGTTTGTGGATTTTTGGCAGGAGGTAGAAACGAGCTGTGCAGAGTTGGGGGATTATTAGATTGGAAGCTGACTGGGGGGAGATCACTGGATGAAGTGAGATCCGAAACTGTAGTGGATGCAATGGCCTGATGTGCCAAGTTGGGGTCATGGTTTGGGGAAGGTAGGAGGAGGTATCTGAGAGCTGGCGCTCAGCCTCTGCAAAGTAGAGGTCAGTACGCCAGACTACAACAGCACCACCCTTATCAGCCTCATCGTTATTTTTTAATTGTTGACCATCATTCACGATTTCCTAGCGTAGTACTGCAGATTTTTGATCTGATCTATTGGTAGTGAGATCACTTCTGTTTCTCTGTCATGTTGATTTCCCTGTTTAACAAGCACTTAATAATGCTGCAGCTTCACCAAGTTAGTATCATAGAATTTTACAGCACATAAGGAGGCCTTTCAACCCACTGTACCTGTATCCTTGATAACAAAGTGTGAAGCTGGATGAACACAGCAGGCCAAGCAGCATCTCAGGAGCACAAAAGCTGACGTTTCGGGCCTAGACCCTTCATCAGAGAGGGGGATGGGGTGAGGGTTCTGGGATAAATAGGGAGAGAGGGGGAGGTGGACCGAAAGACGGATAGAGGAGAAGATAGGTGGAGAGGAGAGTATAGGTGGGGAGGTATGGAGGGGATAGGTCAGTCCGGGGAGGACTGACAGGTCAAGGAGGCGGGATGAGGTTGGTAAGTGGGAAATGGAGGTGCAGCTTGAGGTGCGAAGAGGGGATAGGTGAGAGGAAGAACAGGTTAGGGAGGCGGGGATGAGCTGGGCTGGTTTTGGGATGCAGTGGGGGAGGGGGAGATTTTGAAGCTTGTGAAGTCCACATTGATACCATTGGGCTGCAGGGTTCCCAAGCGGAATATGAGTTGCTGTTCCTGCAACCTTCGGGTGGCATCATAGCGGCACTGCAGGAGGCCCATGATGGGCATGTCGTCTGAGGAATGGGAGGGAGAGTTAAAATGGTTCGCGACTGGGAGGTGTAGTTGTTTATTGTGAACCGAGCGGAGGTGTTCTGCAAAGTGGTCCCCAAGCCTCCGCTTGGTTTCCCCAATGTAGAGGTAGCCACACCGGGTACAGTCGATACAGTATACTACATTGGCAGATGTGCAGGTGAACATCTGCTTTATATGGAAAGTCATCTTGGGGCCTGGGATGGGGGTGAGGGAGGAGGTGTGGGGGCAAGTGTAGCACTTCCTGTGGTTGCAGGGGAAGGTGCCGGGTGTGGTGGGGTACCTGTATCCTTTCCTGAAAGAGCTAGCCAGCCACTCCAACGCCCAGCCCTATTCAGTAGCATTCTAACTTCATCACTTTCAAATATATATAGCCAGTTTTCGTCTGAAACCTCTGATGGAATCCACTACTCTCCCAGGCAGTGCATTCCAAATCCCAATAACTCTCTGAGTAAAGAAGTCTCTGATCAAAACACTCCCAATTTGCTTGCTGGCTCTCTTGAAATTGTGACCCTCAGTCACTGACATACTAACTAATAGAAATGGAATGTCCTTCTTTACCCTGTCAAAGCTGTTCATAGTTTTGACAACCTCACCGAGGTCACTTCTTAATTTTCTCTTCTCCAAGGGGTAATCAACCCAATCTCTTTAATCTTTCATTGTATCTAAAATCTTTCAATCCTGGGGGACAGGGTCGAGGAGCCAGGTATTCTCCAGAGTTGGGAATATTCAGCAAAACCATATAGGAATTAAATGAGGACGGTTTGATTGACAGAGTGAAATTTTGAAAGTTTGTATGCCAGAAGGCTATAGAATCTTAGTAACTGAGTGTGTTCAAGACAGAGCTCGGTAAATGACATCAGGGAAATGGGATTCATGTGCGAAGACGGTGTTGTATAGATAATCAGGGCTGAGCTAGAATGGCAGAGCAGGCAAATCAGGGCAGGAGCTCTTTCGAGAGCCAATACAGACACAGATTGCTTTTGTATGGGAAAATTCCAAGTTTCAATTTAGCAGGTCAGAGGCTTGGAAATCTGTGACAAGTAATTCACCTTCTGCCTCCCTAGAGCCTGACAACATCTCCAGCAGTATGGTGAAATTCTCTCCATTTATCTGGATGACTGCAGCTCCAACCACATTTAAGAAGCTTGACTCCATCCACGACAAAGCAGCCGGTTTGACTGGCATGCTGTCCAGCATCTTCAACATTCACATCCTTCACCATCAATGCAAACTAGCACAAGTGCTTACTATAAAATGCATTGCAGTAACTAACCAAAGCTCCTACAGTATTATCAAACCCATGACTTCTACTATTTAGAATGACAAGGGCAGCAGATTAATTTGGAGGCCGCCTGCAAGTTTTCCTTGTAAGTCACACACCATTTCGATTTAGAATTAAATCGCCATAACTTAACTGCTGCTGGGTCAAAATCTTGGATCTCCCTCCATGACAACACTGTGGGTGTATCTACAGTTCAAGGCTGCAACGGTTCAGTGTTAAAACGAAGAGCAGCAGCAAGCAATTCAGCCCCTCAAGCCTGCTCCACCATTTTGTATGATCATGACTGATCTCAACTTGGCATCAACTCCACTTTCCTGCCCACAGCCCAGAACCTTCTAATCCATTCCTAACTAAAAATCTGTCACCTCCTTAAATTTATAAAGTGTCCCGGTGTCTACTGCACTCTGGGTGGTGAATTCCACATTCATGACCCTTTGTGACAAGTAATTCCGACTCTTTTCTGTTTTAAATTTGTCATCTTTTAGCCTACAACTATAACCTCTCATTCTAGATTGCTCCACAAAGGGAAACATTCACTCTATGTCTACTTTGTGAATCCCCTTAAGCATCTTATATACCGTCAAGAGGGCAACCCTCCACCACCTTCTCAAGGAAAGTTAGAGATGGGCCATCAAATGCCTTTCCAGCTATGCCCACATGCCAGGAGTGAAGACAAAAAAAAAACCATCATTGTATGACATCAACCGACTGCACCACCAAGGTCTCATGCCACTAGTGACCTCAGTCACTTTAATTACTCAGATCTAACATTAAGGACTCCACTTCACCCACCTGCCAATGCTACAAAACTCACATTTACCTTGTACTACTTCCACAAACTTCCAGCTATTCAACCATGTCTGGCATATCAGCCAAACATACTGTTCCAAATTTAATCAATTCTTCCTATTCTCTTGCAGGACAAGGCGGCCTATAGCAATGTTGGATATACAGGGGACACGTCAGTTTCCAACGCCTGAGCTCTTTGGAAGAGGCGATGCTCCATAACAATGGGTTGCCTGTGAATGTTGCTACTGACATTCAAGAAACCAATTGTTTCTGTTTCTTGTGAAATCCTATTCCTCCATGCTTTCACTTGAAACCTAGTCCAAACTTCAGATGATGTGACCTATCGATCTGCTGGTGTCCATTTCATGCACTTCACTTGCTGTGATCCTTCCCTTCTTCGTATCTAACCCCGACCTCTGGTTAAAAAGCACCTTTACTGCATTTGACACTCAAAGCCACCAGCTCAGATACTAGCACGACACCATGGTAAGGAGTGGGATCTGTACATGGTAAGTCACCTTACACAAGTAGGGTTCAACCTGGATGGAATGAAGGATAACTCATGTGCCTGTACACCTAAAGGCATGGTTGAAGAAGAGTCGTGTTGCAGAGGAATCAGATAAAAATTTCAGTGGGATGGCACACAAGAGTATACTTGTGCATTGGCAATGGCATATAGCCTGCAGTCAATACTGAAGAATATTGAGCGGTTCAGTTCCAACATAGCACAGAGCTACATGCAGAATTTAGAGCTCGCTCAGAATACATGGGAATAGCAAGTGAGTTTGCTCCCAAAAGCATCGACAAAATGTCAAACATGGGATTACAAATATCTCGTTTAAAAGTTTTGTGGTTGGTTTTTTAATATGGTGAGTGGCAAGGAGCTGCTTTCAACAGCTAGGAGTGACTATGAGAGATCGGTAACTGGATGTGTTTAGTCCAGTGTGGCAGTTTGTGTGCTAAATCAGTCTCAGCAGTTTGGTGGTATCACGTTCCAACCACTCTGCATGGTTCCAATGTACCCATGCCACACCCACACCCTGCCAGTCAAAGCTTTGAGAGTGGTTGGAAACATCCTGGGTGACTTTCTGCACTTTCACTGCTTCTTGTAGTTCTGGCACCAGTGGTGCTAAGATGCCAACTTCCATGGCGCATTTTAACCTCAGTCAGCCTGTGCTGTATTAAGCTAATCAGTGGACAAGGCGAATGACTAGGAAGGTAAGAAAGAGAAATGAGTATTTCAGTTTTGTGAAAATAATTTCAATGTACTGAGATAGAACCAAAGACTGGCAGGCAAAAAACTGGAACAGAACAGTTGACCGTCTTGAAAAAAGAATGCTTTGGGTAGAGTTAAGATACATTCCCATTGGCAGGAAACAAAAGTGTTCAAAGACACAGTTATCTAGATGACAAAAAAGTTGCAAGTTAAGATAAGGAGACAAGGGTTCAGATGGTAGAAATCAACTCAGAAATACTTTACACTGAAATAAATTTTTCAAAGATAAATCGAGCAAGGAAATAGGACATTTGAAGAGAAGAGACTGGCAGCTAACATGAAAGGTAACCAATGATATCATCTAATAAGATCTGAAGGGATGTCAGAAACCCAATCGGACAAGGCAACAGATAATGAATATATTAATTAAATGTTACTTGGGCACGTATTGGTAGTATAGATATGGACAGCTGGCAGTCAATGGGTTGAATGTTTTATGGGGTGTGGATAACTGAAATAAAGCTCTCGTTGAAAATTGGACTTGGGCTACTGTTAAACTAATTTTTACTCAGTTAACACAATTTGCCTACTCATAATTAAGTGTTTTCTACAAACATCAGGGTGGGCCTGATTAGACACCAAAAGAAAGAGATCTGTAGATAGAAACACAGACCATAGTTAATGTTTTAAATAAGCACTTTGATTTTTTCCTTACAAAGGAAGAAGATACTGATATCGTTATATGAAAGAGGATGTAACTGGGTTGAAAAGTGAAAGGGGAGTATTAAAACACTTAAAAGTTGATAGGTCAACGAGATTGAATGGAATAGATCCAAAGGTTCGAGGGAGATGAAGATGGAATTAATACAAATACTGGCCACGATGTCCAGAAGACAAAGAAATGCAAATGTTATAACTGTATTCTGAAAAATGATGAACGTTAATCCCAGCAGCAACCAGGCCATTCATTTTAATCTTGCTGGTGGAAAGGTTTTTAAAAACATTAATTTGAGAAGTAATTATCAGCTGTTTAGGACACTTTTGTATGAATTTCTTAAGGATATCTGAAATACATGCCATAATTTGTGCTCCTGAGGTGCTGCTTCGCCTGCTGCGTCCATGGAATAAAATGGAAAAAGACACCATGGAGACAGAGTTGGCTGAGATGAATGGCTGTCTTTCAGAACTGGGAAAAGGTATATGATGGGGTTTCCCTCGGGTTGGTACCAGGACAGTTGCTTTTCAAGATATATATTAATAGTCTTTATGCTGCTGAAAATTTCAAAGTTTGCAGGTGACACAAAAATTGGAAGCAGTGTGACTGTAAAAGGATGATAATAGATTTAAAGAGGACATAAACAGGATGACAACTGAAAGATGAAATAGAATGCAGAGGAAATTTAATGCAGAGAAATTGTGAAGTGATACATTTTGGTAGGAAGAAATGAGAGGCAGTATAAATTGAATATTATTGTTGTAAAGTTGCACAAACAGACATCTGGGGATTTATCTAAACAAATTGTTGAATGCAGGCTCAGAAATTGGTTAAAAAAACATACAATAAAATCCTGACAGTGTGGAGGCTGGCCATTCCGCCCATCAAGTCCACACCAACCCTCTCATGGCTAGCCCACCCACCACCTAATCCCTGTAAACCTGCATTTCCCATTTCTAATCTACTTATCCTGCACATTCCTGGACACTATGGGCAATTTAGTGTGGCAATTCCACTTCACATGCACATCTTTGGACTGTGGGAGGAAATCAGAGCACCGGGATGAAACCCACGCAGACACGGGGAGAATGTGCAAACTCTATACAGAGTGTTGCTAGACAGTGAAATTAAACCAGAGTCCCTGATGATGTGAGAGTGATAATGGGAACTGCAGATGCCAGAGACTCCGAGATAACAAAGTGTGGAGCACAGCAAAAATTCCATCCCCTATTCCTCCGCCTCTGCCACATCTGCTTCCAGGATGAGGCATTCTACTCCCGTACATCCCAGATGTCTTCGTTCTTCAAGGACCACAACATCCCCCCCGCAGTGGTCGAGATCGCCCTCAGCCGAGTCTCCCACATTTCCCACAACTCATCCCTCACACTCCGCCCCCGCTATAACCGCCAAAAGAGAATCCCACCAACTTCCGAATACAACGCATTATCCTCCGACACTTCCGCCATCTACAATCCGACCCCACCACTAGACATTTTTCCAACCCCATCCTTGTCTGCTTTCCGGAGAGACCACTCTCTCCGGGACTGCCTCATTTGCTCCACACTCCCCTCCAACCCCACCACACCCGGCACCTTCCCCTGCAACTGCAGGAAGTGCTACACTTGCCCCCACACATCCTACCTCACCCCCATGCCAGGACCCAAGGTGACTTTCCACATCAAGCACATGTTCACCTGCACATCCGTCAATGTGGTATACTGCATTTGCTGTACCCCATGTGGCTTCCTCTACATTGGGGAAACCAAGTGGAGGCTTGGGGACCGCTTTGCAGAACACTTAACGCTCGGTTCTCAATAAACAACTGCACTTCCTGGTCGCGAACCATTTTAACTCCCCCTCCCATTCCTTAGATGACATGTCCATCCTGGGCCTCCTGCAGTGCCACAATGATGCCACCCAAAGGTCGCAGGAACAGCAACTCATATTCCGCTTGGGAACCCTGCAGCCCAATGGTATCAATGTGGATTTCACCAGCTTCAAAATCTCCCCTTCTCCCACAGCATCCCAAAACCAGCCCAGCTCATCCCCGCCTCCACTAACCTGTTCTTCCCGTCACCTATCCCCTCCTCCCACCTCAAGCTGCACCTCCATTTCCTACCTACGAACCTCATCCTGCCTCCTTGACCTGTCCGTCCTCCCTGGACGGACCTATCCCCTCCGTACCTCCCCACCTATACTCTCCTCTCCACCTACCTTCTCCTCTATCCATCTTCGGTCCGCCTCCCCCTCTCTCCCTATTTATTTCAGAATCCTCTCCCCAACCTCCTTTTCTGATGAAGGGTCGAGGCCCGAAACGTCAGCTTTTGTGCTCCTGAGGTGCTGCTTCGCCTGCTGTGTTCATCCAGTTCCACACTTTGTTACCCCTGATGATGTGAGGCAGCAGTGCTGACCACAGTGCCACCCCAGGGGATCATGGGCTTTTCAAATAGAGACATAGAGTACAAAAGCCAATACGTTTTAATGAACCTTTATACAACACTATTTCAACGACAGTTTGAAGTAGTATGTCAAATTCTGGATACTGCTCTTTCGGAAGGATGTGAAGGCATAAAATAGGGAGCAGAAACAATTTCAAAGATGGTTTCTTGGATGACAGCTTCATTTTTGACAGTGGTTGAGGTTGCAACTGTTCTCCTTCGACAAACTGCAGGGAGATTTGCTGGAAGTATTTAAAAGTATAAGGTGTGTACATAGAATACTTAGGAACAAATTGTTCCTGTGGATTAGCCTTTCACCTTCCTTGCAGACTCCCTGAAATATACTGCCTGGATTGGAGGGCAGGTCTTGAGGAAAGGTTGAGGGAGCTAGGGTTTTTCTCATTGGAGTGAAGAAGGATGAGAGGTGGCTTGATAGAGGTTTACAAGATGATGAAAGGCATAGACAGAGTGGATACACAGAGACTTTTTCCCAGAGTAGAAATGACTATTACAAGGGGCATAATTTTAAGGTGATTGGAGGAAGGTATAGGGGAGATGTCAGAACATAGAACAGTACAGCACAGTACAGGCCCTTCAGCCCACAATGTTGTGCCGAACTTTTACCCTAAACCTAAGGTCTATCTAACCTCTACTCCTACCTTATACAATCATCCATATGCCTGTATGACAGCCGCTTAAATGCTCCTCAATGTGGCCAACTCTATTACCCTCTCCGGCAATGCATTCCACGCCCCCACCACTCTCTGAGTAAGGAACCTATCTCTGACGTCTCCCTGATATATATATATCCTTTCACTTTAAAACTATGTCACCTCATAAAAGCTACCTCCACCCAAGGAAAAAGTCACTGGCTGTCTAGTCTATCTATACCTTTGATCATTTTGTACACCTCTATCAAGTCACCTCTCATCCTTCGTCGTTCTAAAGAAAAAAGCTCTAGCTCTCTCATAAGACCTTCCCTCAATTCCAGGCAACATCCTGGTAAATCTCCTCTGCACCCTTTCTCACGCTTTCACATCTTTCCTGTAATGAGGTGACCAGAGCTGGATACAATACTCCAGGTGTAGCTGAACCAGGCTTTTGTGTTGCTATAGTCAGAGGTAGGTTCTTTACACTGAGAGTGGTACGCGTGTGGATTGCATTGCCAGCGGTGGTAGTGGAGTCAGATACACTAGGGACATTTCAGCGACTCTTGGAGAGATATATGGATTATAGTAAAATGTAGGGTATGCAGGCTAGTTTGATCTTAGAGTAGGGTAATAGGTCAGTGCAGCATTGTCGGCCAAAGGGCCTGTACTATGCTATACTGTTCTATGTTCGATGAGTGAGTTAGAGAGAGAGAGAGAGAGAGAGGAAGTCTGTGCGAGAGACTCTCTCTCTGTGTGTGTGTGTGTGTGTGTGTGTGTGTGTGTGTGTGTGTGTGTGTAAGGGAAGGAGCTAAGGAGGGAGTTTGCAGGAGGGTGTGAAGGAGACGGTGTCTAAAGGATGGAGGGAAGGAGTGTGTGAGGAGGCAGCAAAGGAGAGCAGCAGAAAAAGAAGGCATTTGAAGGCAGTAAGGCATTTGATAAGGTTCCCCATGGAAGGCTCATTCAGAAGGTCAGGAGGAATGGGATACAGGGGAACTTAGCTGCTTGGATACAGAATTGGCTGGCCAACAGAAGACAGCGTGTGGTAGTAGAAGGAAAATATTCTGCCTGGAAGTCAGTGGTGAGTGGTGCTCCACAGGGCTCTGTCCTTGGGCTTCTACTGTTTGTAATTTTTATTAATGACTTGGACGAGGGAATTGAAGGATGGGTCAGCAAGTTTGCAGACGACACAAAGGTCGGAGGTGTCGTTGACAGTGTAGAGGGCTGTTGTAGGCTGCAGCGGGACATTGACAGGATGCAGAGATGGGCTGAGAGGTGGCAGATGGAGTTCAACCTGGATAAATGCGAGGTGATGCATTTTGGAAGGTCGAATTTGAAAGCTGAGTACAGGATTAAGGATAGGATTCTTGGCAGCGTGGAGGAACAGAGGGATCTTGGTGTGCAGATACATAGATCCCTTAAAATGGCCACCCAAGTGGACAGGGTTGTTAAGAAAGCATATGGTGTTTTGGCTTTCATTAACAGGGGGATTGAGTTTAAGAGTCGTCAGATCTTGTTGCAGCTCTATAAAACTTTGGTTAGACCGCACTTGGAATACTGCGTCCAGTTCTGGGCGCCCTATTATAGGAAAGATGTGGATGCTTTGGAGAGGGTTCAGAGGAGGTTTACCAGGATGCTGCCTGGACTGGAGGGCTTATCTTATGAAGAGAGGTTGACTGAGCTCGGTCTCTTTTCATTGGAGAAAAGGAGGAGGAGAGGGGACCTAATTGAGGTATACAAGATAATGAGAGGCATAGATAGAGTCGATAGCCAGAGACTATTTCCCAGGGCAGAAATGGCTAGCACGAGGGGTCATAGTTTTAAGCTGGTTGGTGGAAAGTATAGAGGGGATGTCAGAGGCAGGTTCTTTACGCAGAGAGTTGTGAGAGCATGGAATGCGTTGCCAGCAGCAGTTGTGGAAGCAAGGTCATTGGGGTCATTTAAGAGACTGCTGGACATGCATATGGTCACAGAAATTTGAGGGTGCATCCATGAGGATCAATGGTCGGCACAACATTGTGGGCTGAAGGGCCTGTTCTGTGCTGTACTGTTCTATGTTCTATGTTCTATGTTCTAATCCAGGTGGGCAGAAAAGAGGGAATGAGAGCGAGCGGGAAGGAGAAGGGAGTGCGCATGACAGAGTGCGTGAAAAAGTGTACAGACATGTAACAGGGGCACAAGGAAACAAATGTGTGAAACTCAAGACTGACAGTGAAGATACACACACATCCTCCCTTGCTCTCTCCTTAGTCACCTGTCTACAAAGTTGGCTGAGAGAGGATAAAATCCGAAGGTCAAAGGCAAACCACTTTGGACTCCACTTTAATATAAATTATGTTAAAGCAATTTCCGAATCTGTGCCTGATCTCCATCCTTGCCCCATACATCAGGATTTGGGGCCTGGTTAGTATCTTTGCTTCTTAAATGAAAAAAAAGCAAGGAAACCTTCTAATTAGTTGGCTCTGCTGCTCTTGGCAACTTCTAGTGGTCATTTTTTGTTAATTACTCATTTAAATTTGGTTTATTGTTTTATTTTGAAATTCATGTTTGCTGTTGCACCAACATTTTCTTAAATTTCCTCACTGGTGCCCCCTTCCCCAAAATGAGACAATTGTTTGCTATGCGTACGTTTATTGGTCAGTGCATTGAGTATAGGTGTTGGGAGGTCATGTTGTTGACATACAGAACATTGGTCAGGATATTTTTGGAATACTGTGTGCAATTCTGGTCTCCCTGGTACTGGAAAGATGTTGCAAAACTTGAAATGGTTCAGAAAAGTTGTACAAGGATGTTGCCAGGGTTGGAGGGTTTCAGCTACTGGAAGAGGCTGAATAGGCTGGGGCAATTTTCCCTGGAGGGTTGCAGGATGAGGGGTGACCTTATAAGGGTTTATAAAATCATGAGGGGCATGGATAGGGTAAATAGACAAGGTATTTTTCCAGGGGTGGGGAAGTCCAAAACCAGAGGGCATAGGTTTAAGGTGAGAGGGGAAAGATTTGAAAGGGACCTAAGGGGTAACTTTTTCATGCAGAGGGTGGTGCATGTATGGAATGAGCTGCCAGAGGGATTGGTGGAGGCTGCTACAGTTACAACATTTAACAGACATCTGGATTGGTATATGAATAGGAAGGGTTTTGAGCGATAAGGGCCAAATGCTGGCACATGGGACTAGATTCAGTTAGGATAGCTGGTCAGCATGGATAAGTTGGGCTGCAGGGTCTGTTTCTGTGCTGTACAACTCTATGACTCTAAATTGAAGTGTGGACCACCCCCACCACCCCTACTACCCTAACATGAGAAAATTCGATAATCTTAGCCTAGAAGTAGTGTGAATGCCCTTACTGTTTGTTTTTTATATAAATGATTTCAACTTGAATCTAGACTTGAATTAGAGTTGATCAGTAAATTCACAGATAAATCAAAAATTAATAATTTGATTTATTGTTGTCACGTATCGAGATACAGCAAAAAAGTACTGTTTTGCATGCTGAACAGAGAAATCATCCTTACATAAGTACTTCCAAAGTAATAGAACAGAATGCAGAATAGTTTTACAGTTACAGAGAAAGATCAACTCTAATATATGAGAAGTTCATTCATAAGTCTGATAACAGAAGGGAAGAAGCTGTTCTTAAATCTATTGGTATGTGTTTTCAAGAGCAAGAGCAGAATGATTATATAAGATGTGAGGGGATGATGTGCAAAGAATTGCCATGCTCTGGTGCAACAGTAAGGAGGGCAGCCTTAGACAACAAGAGGGTATCGACAAGCTGATCAGTAGCAAATGAAATTCAATCTAGATAAATGTGGGGTGATACACTTGGACATGATAGACAAGGCGAGGGAATGCATGATGAATGACAGTACTCTGAGAAGCACTGAGAATTAGAGGGACATTGGTGTACATATATAGCAGTCCCGTAAGGTATCAAGGCAGGTGGACAAAGTGGTTAAGAGTGTTGGTTACCTGGAGAGAGCAAGAACTGCAGATGCTGGAGTCAGAGACAACAGTGTGGAGCTGGAGGAACGGGTCAGGCAGCATCAAAGGAGCAGAAAAGTTGACATTTCATGTCAGGCCCCTTCTTCAGAAATGGGGAGGGGGAAGGGAGCTGGGAAATAAATAGAGGTTGGAGTGGTGGGACTGGGGTAAGGTAGGTGAGATGCAGGTAGGGAATGGCAGGAATTGGTCATTGGGATGGATGAGGCGGATAGGTGGGAGAGAAGATGGACAGGTTGTGTCAGGTCAAGGAGGTGGGAGGGAGGATGTTTTAGAGAATCCACTGGCTCACCACTCTCCAGGTGAAAAAATTAAGATAAAAAAAGGAGGGAATGGATTAAATTAGATCTTGAGCAGCCCAATATTTATCTTGGGCAACATAATAAAAACAGATTACTTGATTACCTCATTGCTATTTGTGTGATCTTGCTGGATACATAGATTTCTACATGTCCTGTTTTGCACAAGTAACTGCATTCCACGAAAAGACTATTTATCTGTAAAACTCTTTGGAAGATTGTGAAAGAATCCAAAGAAACACAAGTCCTGCTTTTAATTCCTTTCGCGTGAAAAAGTGTGAATGTGAGATTTAGCAGATAAATGAGCTGGAGTGCAACAAAGGTAAGTAATAGCCCCAAGGTGAAAGTGAACAACGTGGCAATGAAAGAATAGGAACTTTGAGGAATTAACTCTGTATCGAGTAGGGCATTGAGGTTGAGCTGCTTGGGGTTCTGTCTGAGTGAGCAGCTGGGATGAGAAGTGGAATCAGCATCTGATGTGTGAAGTGTCTGGCAAGAGCCGAAAGTGAATGGCTTGTGTCTTGTCAATGTTTAGTTGGGGAAAGTTGTACGTCATCCAAGACACGGTATGTGCCAGGCAGTAAGACAGACAGTACAATGATAGTCATGGTATGATAACACAGCGGTTATTTTATTGAATCAATATTCATGGCAGTGACAGAATTTGAACTCAGCTCAGAAAATTTGCAAATCAAATCTTGAATCAATAAAAGTGACTATGAACCTACGAGATTGGCGTAACAACCAAATGACTCACAAATACACTGGAAACTTGGTATCCTTACCCAGTCTGAACTTATATGGCTTCTGTCTTGTGAATGTTTCAGTCTCAAAGAAAAGACATATAATTCTGCAGAGATAGCTGGCAGGTCAGAAGATTGGACAGAATATAAAAACAAAACAAAGAACTACTGAAAGGTTAATAAGGTGGAAAAGAGTAAGAGTACAAGGGAAAGTTAGCTAAAAATATAAAAACCTTTGTGAAAAGTTTATTCAGATATTTAAAACAAAAAAATGTTAACAAAGTGAATGTTGAGTCAACAGTAAATGAATCTGAGGAATTAGTAATGGAGGATACAGTGATGGCAGATTAATTAAACAGATATTTTGTGTTGGTCTTCACTAGAGAAGACATAAATAACAATATGGAAATAGCTATAAGTCAGGAATTGAAAGGAAGGGTGGAACTCAAGAAAATTACAATTACTGAGGAAGTTCACTGAGTAATTTGTTGAAATTGTGAATTGGCAAGTCCCCAGGTCCTGATGGATTTCACCCTCGGGTCTTAAAAGAAGTGGCCAGGGAAACAGTGAAAGAAAGTTCATATGTTGGTTCAAATGATCATTTGATATAGTTTTCCAAAACATATTAGATTCAGGAAAGGTTCCTTTACATCAGAAAATAGCTGATATAACTCCTTTATTCAAAAAGGGAAGAGGATAGTACTCAGGAAACTACAAACCAGTTAGTTTAATATCTGTCATTGGGAAAATGTTAGAAACTATTATTAGAGATTGGTAATCAGGCAGAGCCAATATGGTTGTGTTAAAAGAAAATCATATTTTACTAATTTCAGAGAGTTTATAGAGTCATATGGCACAGAAACATACCCTCCAGTCCGCCATGTCTCTGCCAACCAATGAACACCAAGCTACATTAATCCCATTTACCGGCACTTGGCCCATAGCCTGGCATTTTAAATGTTCATCCAGATGTTTCTTAAATGTTGTGAGAGTACCTGCCTCTACCACCCTCTTAAACAGCACCCTGCATATTTCTACCACTGTCTGAGTTAAAACAATTTTCCTTAGATTTCCTCTAAATCAATTACTCCTCACCTCAAACTTGTGTCCTCTGGTCTTAGACATACCTGAACAGTTTATTGGTGTTTTTTGAACAAGTAATGTGTGTAGTAGGTAAATGGGAACCAGGGGATGCCTTTTATTTTGATTTTCGGAAGGCACTTGATATGGTGCTACATCAAATGTTATAGAAAATAAAAGCTCATGGGGATAACGTTTTGGCATAGATAGAAGATTGGTTGACTAACAGAAAGCAGAGGTTAGGAATAATTGGCCCTTTTTCATATTGGTAGCACATCACGAATAGTGTGTCACAGGGTCAGCTTTGAGGCCCAAGCACATTATAATTTATGTAAATGATTTGATTGAAGGGATATAAAGTATAATAGCTAAATTTTCTAATGACACAAAGATAGATAGGGAAGTGAATTGTGAATAGGACACAATGGCCCTACAAAAGGATACAGAAAGATTATGTAGGTGGGTAAAAAGCCAGCAAATGGAGTGGAGTACAATGTGGAAAAATGTGAAATTCTCCACAAATGGTGAAATGTTGCAGAATTCTGAGATGTCGAGTGATCTGGGTGTCCTAGTGCATTAATCACAGGCTAGTATGCAGGTGCAGCAAATAATCAGGAAATCAAAATGTTATGGTTCATAGCAAAGGGACCTGAATGCAAGAGCAGGGAGTTTTTGCTTATGTTATACAGAGCATTGGTAAGCGTGTATCTGGAATACAGGACTAGTCACTGTATATACAGAAGGATGTCAATGCATTGGAAGCAATTCAGAGAAGGTTTACTGGGCTAAGACCTGGAATGAGTGGATTGCCTTATGAGGAAAGGTTAGACAGGGCTGGCCTATATCCTCTGGAGTTTAGAGGGATCACAGTGACTTATTTGGAACATACAAGGTCCTGAGAGGGCTTGATTGGATGGATATTGAAAGGATGATTCCTCTAGTGGGAGAGGCTAGAACAAGGGTGGGGTGGGGTTGGGGGTGGTCACAGTTTAAAAATAAGGGATCGCCAATTTAAAAGAGATGAAGAAACATTTTTACTGTCAGAAGGTCTTCAGGATTTCCCTCCTCAAAAGCTTGTGTTGCAGAATCGTTAAATATTTTTAAGGCAGAGGTTGACAGATTGTTGATTACCAAGTGGATGTCAGATATGCAGGAATTTAAAGGTGAGGCATCAGTCATGGGAGGCTCAAAGGGCCGAGTTGTGTACTCTTGTTTCTTGTTCATTTACGTAAGTGATTAATAACTAATTGACCTCTAGATTTTCGAGAAAACCACACAACTGTATTAACTACTTTAAGAAGGGAGGCCCACCACCACTTGGGGCAATTGTAGATGCAGGAACCAAATTTCCTTGCAGTAGTAAGTGGGGTTTGACAGTCAAAGCACATAAGAAAATTACCAAAAAAAAATTGCAAAATCAAACGGTACAATTCTTTTGAATCCAAAGTTAATCATTAGGCTTCTAATAGCAGATACCCTCACCCACTCTATATTCCTCAGTCCTTGCTGTCTCAAGAAATTTAGTTCTGATTTCTTGTCTTTTGACAACATTTATAATTTCTGCTCTAATGTTTCTTCTGGGTAACTTTATCCACGACTTGACTTCCCTCTTACATGGAAACATTCTGCCATCCTCCTTCCTTACACTTCTATTCCTTGCCTTTTTAATCTTATATTCTCAAGCATATGAGCCCTTCACCAGTCTAAATACTTTTGGCTGCGTGAACTTTTCTCAATCCCCTCGACTGGGACTGCAAGTCTGTATGTGTGATTCTGTGTTGTAAATTGGCAAGTGGTGTGTCGAAGGGTGAAGTGCGCCAGTGCAACATGACATTTAGCTGAGGGTATTTTCGTGGGCGAGGTACGTTTACGTTTGCGCCTCTAATTCACTTCCATGTGCTAAACAAACAGCCGTGCTGCAGGTTGAGGTGTTTATTAGCAAGTGAAAGCTGTCTGATGCAGAGAACATGCTGGAGACGTCTAAATTTATCACAAAATGTGAACTCATTGAGATCTGCTGTAATAAAGAGAACGTTAAAAAAAAATCAAACAATGAATGAGAAAAGCTTGTTCAGCTAGTGGAGCCCATTTCCTCAAATACACCAAGTACAACATCATTATCATAGCTTATAACAAACTCAATCCAAAGTTCTTAGGAAAGATGCTCTGAATTAATTATAATTTCCACAAAGCCAGCCTTGCTATAATACTCTGAGCACCTACTGAGTAACATAGCATAGCACTCCAAATGAAAATCACTTTGGCCTCAATCCACCTGTATAATTTTCAATCTTCTTTCATGCAACAGAATGTTTTCTTTTAAAGGGGCAAACTGAAAGAATTTACTGGGTACCGTAGCCGAATAGTTATGTTGCAGAACCTGTCATCTAGAAGCCTAGGTGAATAAGAGAGCGTGAATTTAAATCCAGGCGTGTCAGAGTTCAAATTCAGTTCAACGAAAACATGGAAATAAAATGTCTACTTCTGAAAAATTGGCTATAAACCAATGCAAAAACTCAACTGGTTCATTTATGACCTTTAGGAAGGAATCTGCTTATCCTAGAGGGAGCTTTGAGGGATTTCAACTTCATACCCTGGCTTTTTCTTCTCTAGTCATACCAACTACCTGAACCTCTTTGTATGTCAGGCTTGTCTAGTTTAGGATGATACATGCCTCCAGCCCCAATTTCCAAAGCATCATTGACATTCTACTGCCACTAAAGTGGACAAGCTGGCAATGACACCCAACATCAAGTTGGATTAAGAGGTAACAAAGTGTGGAGCTGGATGAACACAGCAGGCCTAGCAGCATCTTAGGAGCACAAAAGCTGATGTTTCGGGCCTAGGCATGAAGGGTCTAGGTCCAAAATATTAGCTTTTGTGCTTCTAAGATGCTGCTTGGCCTGCTATGTTTATCCAGCTCCACACTTTGTTATCTTGGATTCTCCAGCATCTGCAGTTCCTATTATCTCTGATCAAGTTGGATTAAATATAGCATCATAAATGCAATAAAATGTGCTAAGCTATGTAGCAGTGCAATGTGACAAAACAAAATGACGGTGACAAGGCTTTATTAGGGCAGGTGATCTTGAGGTAGGTTTTAAGCAAAAACCTACAGGAGAAGATAGGTTTAGAAAGATGAAAGGTTTACGGTGGGAATTCCAGAGCTAAGGACCAAGGCAGTTGAAGCTATTGCTGTTAATGATGAAGTAATACAGCAACTGAGATGCACAAAAATCCAGAACTGGAGGAGCATAAAGAACTTGCAGGGTTGGAGAGCTGGAGGAAAGAAAACAAGAATGAAGCCATAAGGGATTTAAACATCAAATCCTGGCTTCTTTTCTCTAGTGTAAACCATCTACTTAAACCTCTTTGCCACTGTCTCCTCCACCATCAATTCTAAGGAGCAGGGAGCTCATAGACTTCTTTGCTACAAAGATTGAAAATGAGTTGGTCCAATCAACTGTCTTTACCAGTTCACTTCATTTCAATAGTTCACTGATTCAAATTTCCTCAAAAGAACCTGTTGGCCTTAAGCTCTAAATTGTATGTTCTCTGGTTTCTCTCACATTTTCCCTCCTGCTCCATCATGCTCATCTAGTTCATGAGATTTACTTCGTAGTCCCTAATCTCTATTCCCACTAAACTGCTGATCTCCCAACTACACATCATTTCTTTTTTTATTCATGCAGGGACCTGAGCCTTTCTGGCTAGGCCAGCATTTATTGCTGCCACAGAAAAGATGGTGGTAACGTCCTACTTTAATTCACTTGGTAAAGGTACAAGATTTTGACCAACAGAAGGGAAAGCCAATGCTTCTACATCAGGATAGTGAGTGGCTTGGAGGGAACTTGCAGGTGGTGGTGTTCTCATCTAACTGCTGTATTTTTCTTCTAGATAGAAAAGGTCACTTTCTCAGAATCTTTGGTATATTTCTGCAGTGCATCTTGTAGATATCTGCTGATATGCATTGTTGGTGTGGTGGAGAGAATCAATGGTTGATGATGGGGTGCAATCAAGCAAATTTCTTTGTACTTGGCAAGGGGCAGCCTTCTTGACTGTTTTTGAAGTTGCAATGATTCTGGCAAGTGGAGATTACTTCATCACACTCCTGAATTGTGTTTTGTAGATGGCGGACAGGTTTTGGAAGTCAGGGGTCAAGGTATTTACTGCAGAATTGCTAGCCTCTGACCTGCTCTTGTTGCCACAGAATTTATATGGTGAGTTGAGTTCAGTTTCTGGTCAATGGTAACCCGCCAGGACGTTGATTATAGCGGTGATTCACCGAAGGCAATAGCTTTAAAAGTCAAAGTTGATGGTTAAGACTGTCCATGTCTTGCAGCATTTGGACTGGGACTGCTTCAATATCTGAATAGTTTTGAATGGTGCTGAGAATTGTGCAATCAGTAAAGATCCCCACATTTTACATTATGATGCAGCGAAGGTCATTGAAGAAGCAACTGAAGATGGTTCGGCCTAGAACAGTGCCCTGAGGAACTTCTGCAGAAATGTCCTGGAGCTGAGATGACTGGCCTGCAATAACTACGACCATCTTCATTCGTGTTAGGTATGACTCCACCAGCAAAGATATTTTCACCTGACTCTCATTGTTCATGTTTGACATGATGCAATCAAACTCCACCGTGTCTGGAGTCAAATTTGAGGACTCCGAAGACAACTGCCTCCTGACTGCACAGCACTGTGCCCACTCCTCTGCTGGGTCTGTCCTAATAGTAGGACAGGGCATAAACAAGGGGTAATTATGATGATTCTAGCTGATATTGTTTATAATTCTTCTGCATCTCTTCTTCAGATGTTCCATCATGTTAATGATCCAGCTGGGAGGGTGAGTAGTTGTTAATGGGGACTGTTAGTGGCTAATGACAGTGGCTGAGTAATGGCAGGCTATGTGGTAACAAGGCCTGGTATGTGGGGTGGGGGCTAGGACTGGGGAGAGTTCAAAATATTGAACTCAATATTGAGTCCGGAGGGCTGGAGAGTCCCCAAGTGGAAAATGAGGTGTTGTTCCTCCAGCTTGCATTGGGCTTCACTGGAACACTGCAGCAATCCAAAGAGTGAGATGCTGGCCAGGGAGCAGGGTGGTGCATTGAAGTGGCAGACAATAGGTATGTTCAGGGTCTGTTTTGTGAGCAGAACGCAGATGTTTTGTGAAGCAGTCGCCAAGCCTACGTTTCGTTTCCCCAATGTAGAGGAGACCACATTGTGAGCAGCAAACGCAGTAGACTAGATTCTGGGAAGTGCAGGTGAAGTGTTGCTTCACCTGCAAGGTATGTTTGGGCCCTTGGATACTGGGGAGGGAGGAGGGAAATGGGCTGGTGTTGCACCTTCGCCGGTTAATGGGGAAGGTGCCATAGGGCTGTGGGGAGGTGTTGGGGTGAAGAAGTGTGGACCAGGGAGCCCCGGAGGGAACGGTCCCTGCGCAAGGCAAACAACGGAGGGGAGGGGAATATGCGTCTGGTGGTAGCATCTTGCTGGAGGTGGCGGAAATGGCGTCTGATGATTTTCTGGATGTGGATACTGGTGGGATGGTAGGTGAGGTTAAGGGGTACCCTACTGCTGTTGCGGGAGGGAAGTGAAGTGGAAGGGCAGATGTGTGGGAGATGGGTTGGGCCTGGTTGAGAGCCCTTTCGACAACAGAGCTGGGGAATCCTCAGTTGAGGAAGAAGGTGGACATTTTAGAGGCACCCTTGTTGAAATTGGACTCATCTGAGCATATGTGACGGAGACAGAAGAACTGAGAGAATGGGATGGAGTCTTTACAGGAAGTGGGGTGTGAAGATGTATAGTCCAGGTAGCTGTGGGAGTCCGTGGGTTTGTAATAGACATTAGTGGCCAGTCTATCCCCAGACATCGAAACAGAAATGTCGAGGAAGGGAAGGGAGGAGTCAGAGATAGACCAGGTGCAAGTGAGAGCAGGATGGAAATTGGAGGTGAAATTGATGAAGTTCTCTAATCCGAGGCAAGAGATGGAAGCAGCACCAATGATATCATCGATGTATTGGAGAAAGAGTTGTGGGTGGGGGCTGGATTAGGACTGGAACGAGGAATGCTCCACGTACCCCATGAGGAGACAGGCATAACTAGGGCCCAAATTGGCTAAGCTTGCCCTCACCCTCAATAACTTCTCTTTCAACTCCTCTCATTTTCTTCAGGTAAGAGGAGTTGCCATAGGTACCTGCATGGGCCATTAATATCCATTACATAGCCACTGACTCCCACAGCTGCGTGGACTGTACATCTTCACACCCCACTTCCTGTAATGACTCCATCCCATTCTCTCAGTTCTTCCGTCTCCATCACATGCTCTGATGAGGCCAACTTCAACAAGGGAGCCTCTGAAATGTCCACCTTCTTCATCAACCAAAGATTCTCCAGCTCCATTGTCAAAAGGCCTCTGAACCAGGTCCAATCCATCTCCCGCACTTCTGCTTCTCTTCCCTCCCACAACAGTGATAGGGTTACCCTAAACCTCACCTACCATCAGACGCCATTTCCACCACCTCCAGCACCATGCTACCACCAGACACATATCCCCTCCCCTCCCTTGTCTGCCTTCCGCAGGGACCATTCCTGCCGGGACACCCTGGTCCACACTTCCTTCACCCCCAACACCTCCCCACAGCCCTATGGCACCTTCCCCTGTAACCGGTGAAGGCGCAACACCTGGCATTTACCTCCTCCCTCTCCAGTAACCAAGGGCCCAAACATACCTTCCAGGTGAAGCATCACTTCACCTGCACTTCCCAGAATCTAGTCTACTGCATTCGCTGTTCACAATGTGGTGTCCTCTACATTGGGGAAATGAAACGTAGACTTGGCGACTGCTTCACAGAACATCTACGTTCTGCTCGCAAAAAAGACTTTGGCTTGCTACAGTGAAGCCCAACACAAGCTGGAGGAACAACACCTCATTTTCCACTTGGGGATCCTACAGCCCTCCGGACTCTGTATTGAGTTCAATAATTTAGGGCCTAAATTCTCCCATGTCCCAGTCCCCCACCCCACTCACCAGGCCTTTTTGCCACATACTCTGCCAATACTCAGTCACTGTAGTTAGTCACTAACAGTCCCCATTAACAACTATTCACCCTCCCAGCCTGATCGTTAGCAACTCCTTTGTCTGTCCAACTGTCTGTCTCTCTCTTTGGGCTCTATCCTATCGTTTACTCCCTACCCCACCCACCTCCCTATTTTCTGCATATAAACTGATGTTTTCCCAGCCGCCATCAGTTGTGAGGAAGGGTCAACAGACCCGAAACGTTAACTCTGTTTTCTCCTCCACAGATGCTGCCAGACCTGCTGAGCTTTTCCAGCAACTTCTGTTTTTGTTCCTGTTGGAATAGAACCTGGTGTTGTGTGACTTCTGCCCCAGTCCAACACTGGCACCTGCGCATCATAACTAATCATATTTAGAGAATCACCCGCAATGTTTTCATGCACAGTTATCTTTGATGACCACTATTGATCCGTCCCAGACTCTCTGTTTCTTATGTACATGTTGCCCCTAACAGATATCATCCGAAAACACAGAATTCATTTTCGCTGAAGACATTCAACTGAACCTTACCATCACGTCTCCTAATTCCTCTACTAGTTCAGAACAGATGACGTGGATGACATCCAGCACTGCAGCAGCAGAAATATTCTCTACCTATGTCGCTAGCCCTCTGATTCATCTCCAGATAAGTGTCACTGCAACCTGGCTCACACCTTGCTTACACTCAAAAGGCTGAAACAAAAATTCTAGATTGGTGAAAGCTTTTGTTGCTCAATTCAATGGAGGAGTAGCAGCTCTGGAAAAGTTCTGGACCATCATCTGGACCGATGGTGCTGGAGGATTCAGAACTCCAACAAAAGTTGGTGAACAATGAGTTACAGAAACAATTGAAATGGACTTGATCTCAACACTTACTTTTCCAGTAGTGACATAACAATCGGGGGCAGCACCAAGATAGGAATAGGGAGGACAATTCTAGTCAAGGCAGTCTCCATCAGTGCCTGGAAAAAAATACAAACATAATTGCAATCACTATACTGACACTTCCTTGAAGCTTGATGTGAAATATATGCTGCTGCGCGGACAATGCAGGCTATTTGTGATTAATTTCCTGATCTAAAAATTGCACTGCCAACTGGACTTTCCTCTTCAACTCTGAATTTGTGGCAAATTATATGGGTGTATCAGCACTGAAGAAGTACCCATTTCAGCCACCCAGTGTTTATCAAATAATCTCTGACATGGTAAAGCACTACATGAAGAGTAAAGTTCATTGTATTTGTACAGTGTGGACACTGACCATTCAACCCATACCGATCCCACCCAGGCCCCTGCACTATACCTGTAACCTTGCATTTGTAATGGCTAATCCACCTAGACTGCATGTCCCTGAACACTATAGGCAAATTTAGCATGGCCAATCCACCTAAGCTGCACATCATTGGATTGTGAGAGGAAACCCACGCAGACATTGGGAGAATGTGAAAACTCCAACCGAGGCTGGAATTGAACCCATGGTCCCTGGCGTTGTGAGGCAGTTCTGCTAACTACTGGCCTACCATGCCACCCCTGCTCAAGTCCTGGGGCTTTATCTACCTTTATGCCAGCTTCCACGTCTTTCTCCACAGTAAGTACTTTTTGTCCTTCCCTCTTTATTCATTAACAGGATGAGGGCATTTCTGGCCAGGCAGGATTTATTGTCCATCCCTAATTGCCCAGAGGCCAGTTCAGAATCAGCCATATTGCTGTGGGTCTGGAGCCACATGTGCGTGATAGGCCAGGTAAGGATGGCAGTTTCCTTCCCGAATGAGCATTAGTACCGATTGTTTTCCCTGACAATTGGAAACAGATTCATTGTCATCAATAGATTCTTAACTCCAGATATTTTATAGAATTCAATTCCACCATCTGCCGTGGCAGGACTCAAATCCGGGTCCCCAGAACATTACCTGGATTAACAGCCCAGTGATAATGCCATTAGGCCATCACCTCCCTGATGGGAAATATATGTCTCGGATCTCACCCATCTCCTGTAGTTACACATGTAGATGGCCTTGTTAATCTTTAAGGGGCTCTACTCTCTCCTTAGTTGCTCTTTTGTCCTCTTTATACTTGGTGGTTCTCTTTGAGTTTTGAACTTATCTAACAAAACTATTGCATGTCCCTTTTTTGCCTCACTGATTTCCCTCTTAAGTGTAGCCCTACACCCCCTATACTGCTCAGTTGATTCACTTGATCCCAGCTATTTGTACCTGATGTATGCCTCCTTCGTTTTCTTGATGAGAGCCTCAATCTCTCAGGCCATCCAGTGTTCCCTACTTCTGCCAGCTTTGCCCTTCAGACTAGCAGGAACATGCTGTTCCCGAATTCTCGTTGTCTTACTTTTGAAAGCCTCCCACTTGCCAGACATCAAGTAGGAACTCACGAACAGACTCCCCCAGTCAACTTTTGAAAGTTCTTGTCTAAATGGAAAGAGAAGCTCTCTGTATACTGTTCTCATCAAATATTCTTAGGACACAGTCACAGGTTAGTTACAGTGTAAAACTCTTTCTACCCTTTTAAACTGAAAGAAAAACTTCTTCTACACCGTTCGCATCCAACACTCCCAGGACAGATACAATACAGCATTAGATACAGCATAATGCTGCCTCTACACTGTCCCCACCAAACACTGCCAAGATTGGGATAGCAAGGGGTTAGATACAGAGTAAATCTTCTTCTACACTGACCCTATCAAACATTCCCAGGACAAGTGCAGCACAGGGTGTTAGATACAGAATACAGCTTTCTTCACTCTTTAAATGGGAAATAAAGTTCCTTCTACTCTTCTAAATGGAAAGTAAAGCTCTCTGTACACTGTCCGTATCAAACGCTCCTGGGGCAAGGTAAACACAGGGTTAAATACAGTGTACAGCTTTCTCTACACTTTAAACTGAAAGTAAACCATCTGCACACTGTCCACTATCTTACAGAAAAGACCTTTGTTAAATACCTTATCTATGTCCCTCGTGCTTTTATGAACCTCAAAAAGGTCAACATCCATCTCCTATGCTCCAGTGAAGCAAGGTTCCAAGACAGAGACAACACGGGATGTGATACAAAGTAAAGTTTCCTCTACTCTTTTAAACTGAAAGCAAAGTTCCATACCCAATTATTTCTGCGTGAAAATGATTATTCCTCAATTATTCTACGATTCTTCCACCAATTACTTAATAAGCGTGCCTTCGGTTAGCGGCCTCTGCTCCAACAGAAATGGATCCTTCCTAGCAACTCTATTTAGGTACCTCATAATTTTAAATTTTTCCGCCTTTAACCTGCCTTTCTAAATGGTGATTTGTACTGTCTTTCAAACTTCTTAAAAAGTAATTTACCCACAAATGAGATTTGGATGACAAGTTAATCCCTTCTTCCCTTTTTCAAAAAAGAAGACAGGGTAGTGAAGAAGGCATTTGGCATGCAAGCCATCATTGTTCAGAGCATTGAGTATAAGAGATGGGATGTCATGTTTCGGTTGTACAGGATATTAGTGAGGCTATTTTTGGAGTAATGCTTACAGTTCTGGTTGCCCTGCGAGAGAAAGGATATTATTAATTTGGAAAGGGTGCAGAAAACATTAACAAGGTTCATTTTCAGACGTTTCGTCACCATTCTAGGTAACATCATCAGTGAGCCTCCGACGAAGCGCTGGTGTTATGTCCCACTTTCTATTTATCTGGTTAGGTTTCCTTGGGACATAACACCAGCGCTTCGTCGGAGGCTCACTGATGATGTTACCTAGAATGGTGACGAAATGTCTGAAAACGAACCTTCCAGCTCAGCAAGCAAACTCACATCCAGAACCTCAACCTGAGCTACAAATCTTCTCAAAACTCGCTAACATTAACAAGGATGTCACCAGGGCTGGAGGGTTTAAGTTATAAGGAGAGACTGGGATACTTTTTTCACTGGCATGTAGGTTGAGGGGTGACCTTATTGAAGTTAATAAAATCATGAGGTGCATAGATATCGGTTCCTTAGTGTGGGCATATTTTTAAGATGAGAGGAGAAAGATTTTAAAAAGGTATGAGGGAAACATTTTTTACACAGAGGGTTGTTCGTGTGTGGAATGAACTTCCTGAGGAAGTGATTGATATGGGCACAGTTACAACATTTAAAAGACATAGATAAATACGTGAATAGGGAGGATTTTGAGGGACGTGGGCTAGGTGGAACTAGTTTATTCATTTACTAGCTGTCTAATTGAATCCAATAAAGTAAATTTGTGAGGTTTTGCGTATTTTTTTAAAACTTGGAACAATAGAAGCAGCCTGAATGGGTGGGGTCATGCTCCAACATAGCCAGGATTTTTAATTTTAGTTTTCCAACAACAGTTGTTGCTGGGGTCTTGAAGCTGGGTTTAGAAGCTGCAGTACATCTCTCCTTGCTACTCTGTCTCTCGGAATTTTCTCTTGGTATTTTTCCTTCTGGACTGGAGAACTGCACGTGAGATAATCTATTGTGCTGAATTTGCCTTTGCAAAGTGTGTATTTATGGGGTGTTACAGTATAGGATGTGTTTAATTTTTATAGTGGTTAATTAATCTATTATTCTGTAAAGTTTTCCAACAGAATTAAGTAATTCTGATTTCTTCCTTCTTTTCTTGTCTTTTAACTATAGTGTATGAATAAAGTATGTTTTTCTTCAAGACTGGTAGTTAGACCAATTGAATTGCATCCTGAATGCATCCTGGCACTTGACTCTAAAATTAGGAAACGTCAGTCTCTAGGTTATCTTCTTAATATATTTTGAGAGGGTTTAGTCTGGTCCATAGCACAATTTAGAATGGCCAATTCACTAACCTGAACATTTTTGGACTGTGGGAAGTAACTGGAGCACCCGGCAGAAACAATAAAAACACAGAGAAAACGTGCAAACTCTACACAGTTATCCTAGGAGAGAATCAAACCTAGGTCCCTGACATTGTCAGTCAACAGTGCTATCCGCTGAGTCTCTGTGCTACCTGAGGATGTCACTAATGTGCTATGGTATATCCAAGCAGAACTGAAAATCCTGAACAGTAACTTCCATCAGAGTAACAGGGACCTGAAACAGAATTCTGGAAAGATCTTTTTACTGTACATCGTTTAGTTACAAGGACAATCCTGGGCATCACTGAGTAGTCTCCATAATAATTAATTGTTGTATCATTGATTATATATACATTTATTCAACTCTCTTATCTTTCCTACCAGGTCTCTGCTCAGCTCTGCTGCTGTTTCTCCTTTAGTTAATGACACCACTCAGCTCACCATAAACTGGGGCTCTCCAGCAACCTGGTTGGTTATTAATAGTCCTGAATATTAGTTCTTTGGTGGTTGTGGCTTGGCTGGAAGGCTCATTAGCCTTGGGGTTCTGGACTGGGTAGCTAGCTATGGGTCGGATGGCTGGCTGATTCTGGTCTCTCTTTTCTGTTCTGCAAAAGTCCCTGCTTCACCTCCTGCTTCGCTGCCTTCCTTCCTGTCTGTTGTCTTCTCTCCTCCTCAGCTGGAACTGTAAGTTGGGAAACACAATGTGAAATAACGTTGATGTTGTAAGTCTGAAACCAATCATAAAATGCTGGAAACACTGAGAAGGTCATGCAGTTTCTGTGGAAACGAGAATGTGTGGCTCAGATCAACGATCTTGCGACGGAATCCACCACAGCAAGATATCATTATTATTTCCCAATTTGATCAGCTTGATCAAATGTTTCCAGCATTTAATAATGTTTAGCCTCTAAACTTCTGTTATTTAAAAAAAAACGACTGCACTATTCTCAAACTATAACTTTCTGTAGTTAATTTATTCATGTTATTAATCTAACTTCTTTGCTGCAGAAAATGATGGGAGCAGCTGAACAAATTCTTTAGGAACTGGTGAAGTCATGGATCACTGGATAATGCAACTAGAAACACAAATGAAGGCAAAAGCCTTCACAGTTTTGAAGCCATATCAGCATGGGAGGGAGATGATCAGGTCCCAGGATGAGTTCTGAAATACAGCGCAGACGGGGTCTTGTGAAATTGCATGAGGAGCGTCCACTTCCCATTCATCCACTTGAATGCAGTGAATATCAGGGATAATGTATTATGCTCCTTGTAAATACCGTTCCCCTTCAGATTTCAGTAGTATGAACAAAGCTAGAACACAAAGGTGTTTGCAGTTTAGCCAGAAAGTTCAACAAAATAGAGATAGGGAAAGGAAAGGAATCAAAATAAAGACATTTTTCTATTCACTTTTGGGACATAGGCATTGTTTGTTGGGCCAGCCTTTATGGTCCATCCCTAGCTACCCATGAGAAGTTGGTGGTTAGATTGGCCCACAATTCCCTTAGGTATGAATGAATGATGTTTATTGCCCCATATATTTAGGGAAATACAGGAAAAAGTGTTTTGTTGCCATAATCCAGTGTATTTTACGATGCGAAAGGATAAATAGAAAGCACTTAAATAGACTGCATCTTCATCGAACGGTATCCCAAACAAAGCTCCAAGGCTTCTGCAATGTCTCTGTAAGGTTGACTTCAAGTTTTGGGCATAGCAACACTGTCACTGATGCAATTCTACAATTTTGACTGAGAGACAGTGAAGGAGTGGCTTCGAGGGGCACTTGTAGGTCGTTGTTTTCCCAAGTATTTACTGTATTTGTCCTTCTAGATAAAAGTGGTTGTGGGTTCGAAAGGTGTTGTCTGAGGATCTTTGGTGAATATCTGCAGCGCATCTTGTAGATAGTACACACTGCTGCTACTGAGCGTCGGTGGTGGAGGGAGTGGATGCTTGTGGATGTGGTGCAAATCAAGCGGCTGGTTTGTCCTGGATGGCGTCAAGCTTCTTGAGTGTTGTTCGGGCTGCCCCCATACAGGCAAATGGGGAGTATTCCATCACACTCCTGACTCCTGCCTTTTACATGTTGGACAGGCTTTGGAAATCAGGAGGTGAGTTACTTGCCATAGTATTCTCAGCCTCTAACCTGCTCTTATAGACACAGTGTTTATGTAGTGGGTCCAGGTAAGTTTCTGTTCAATGGTAACCCAAGGATGTTGATAATGAGGGATTCGGTGATAGTAACACCATTTAATATCAAGGGGCGGTGGCTAGATTGTCTCTTGTCGAAGATGATCATTGCCTGGTATTTGTGTGACACGAATGTTACTTTTCAGCCCAAGTGTGAATATTGTTGAGATCTTGTTGCATTTGGATATAGATTGCTTCAGTCTTGACTTCTTCAATATTCTGGAGTCATGAATGCAGCTGAACATTGTGCTATCATTGGGGGACATCCCCACTTCTGACCTTATGATCTGGGGAAGTTCATTGATGGAGCAACTCGAGATGTTTGGGCAAAGGACAGAACACTGAGGAACTCCTGCAAAAATGTCCTAGAACTGAGATGACTGTCTTCATACAACCATAACCATCCGCTAATGTGCCAGGTATGACTCAAACCAGCGAAGAGTTTGCCCCATTGGTTTCCACTGTTGCTTACAGGCAACTCAATCAGGACGAGCAGGACAACTCTGGTCCAAGTGTCATGTAGCCAATTAGCCTCATTAAATACCTTACATTCTAAGGTTTTGGAGTAGATTTGTAGCTCTGGTTGTGGGTGTTGAGGTTGGTTGGATCGCCGAGCTGGTTTGTTGTTCTGCAGATGTTTCAGTACCCTGCTGAGTAACATCATCAATGCAGTCTCCGATGAAGCATTGGTGTGTTTTCCCACTCGGTTTTTAAACTCTGGAGTCCGTTGAGCTGGATTGCCTCACTTCCGGTTTTCCTTCGTAGTGGAGTGTATATGGGGTCGAGTTCTATGTGTTTATTAATAGTGTGCTTCGTGGAGTGCCAGGCTTCTGGGAATTTCCATGCCTGTCTCTGTTTACCTTGTCCCAGGATCTTGGCATTGTCCCAGTCGAATTGGTGGTTCTCCGTGTCCATGTGGATTGAGATGAGTGAGTATTGGTCGTGTCTTTTTGTAGTCAGTTGGTGTCTGTGTATCCTATTGTTTGTTTCCCTCCGGTTTGTCTGATGTCGTGCTTCTCACAGTCTCTGTAGGTGGTCTTATAGATGACATTGGTCCTGTCCATGGTGGGGAGTGAGTCTTTAGTTCCGGTGAGCAGTTGTCGTAGGGTTGATGTTGGCTTGTGTACCACTCTGATGCCCAGCGGTCATAAGAGTCTTGTGGTTAGTTCCGATGTGTTCCTGATGTAGGGTAGTGTGATGAGTGTGTCGGGGCGTGTAGTATCTTCCTGATGTTGTTCGTGTAGGCATCTTCTGACCCAGTTTTCTCGATATCTATTATCCTTGAAAACCTGGGAGAGGTATTCTTCTTCTTGGCGTAGTTCTGTGTTGCTGCTGTGTGTTGTTGCCCGTTTAAACAGTGTTTGCACGCAGCTTCGTTTATGTGTGCTGGGATGGTTACCTTTGAAGTTCAGTACCTGGTCCGTGAGTGTGGCTTTTCAGTGTACTTTCATTTGGAGTTCTCCATTTGTCTTGCACTCTACCATGATGTCCAGGAATGGGAGCTGTTAGTTCTTCTCCTCCTCTCTGGTGAATTTTATTCCAGTGAGGGTATTGTTTATCAGTTTGTGTGTCTCCTCTAGTTTAATCCTTTTAACGATCAACAGCCAAACATACGAACAAATCTATGGGACATCCATGGGATCAGCCATCTCCAGACTCATAGCAGAGGCAGTGATGCAAAGACTAGAAAGGACAGCCCTTCCATTAATCCAACCAAAACTATGGATATGCTACATGGACGACACCTTTGTCTTCATTAAATGGACCAAACTAGAGGACAGTTTAAGTGCCTCAAAATTTGTTCCTGGTCAGGGGAAGGGAAGAGCAAGAGGGCGCTCCTGCAGGCAAACCCCAATGCTCTTCCTGCCTACCTAGGAAATCAGCCACACGCCATCCTGTGTAGCTAAGGGTAGACGTTAAGAGACGTTCAGAAAGAGTTTCGGATAGAAGCACCTGTCGTTACAGCTGGCAATTATGGGACTGGGGGAAATTTTGAGATGCAAGAGAGCAGATTTGGCAACCAATTAAAAGAAGCTTGTAGCAACAGTGAGGGTAAAAACCAAAAGGCAACAAAACAAAATCAGAGTCAAACACACACATGTCTGGCAGCGATCCTGGAAGATCCAATCACATTTCCATCCATGTCCAACACTGAGATCCCTTCCTCTAGCTCATTGTGTCTCATCAGCACCACGTTGCAGACGTTTGCAGCTGCTGCAGGAAAACAAAATATACAAAACACTCAGCAATATTTTGGAGAAGTCAGACCTTTTAAAAAATACATTATTCTGGAAAGTAAATCATAGAATCGTGAGATTTGTGGAAGAGAAGGAAATCATTTCCTCCAGAATGGCTGTCCCAGTGGCTAGGTCTTTATCACATTCTCAGAATCAGATCTATGAGGATTTTATTGAATGGTCTTTCCTGGTCTGAGCTTTAGTAGGATCCCCTATTCCATACAGAGGTTTTAATCCTCTAGAATATATACAGAGTCCTACTCTTCTAAATTTATATATAAGATCTCATTTTGCACAACTCCACCAATCTTTGTATCATCCGCAAAGTTACTAATTAGACCAGCTATGTTTTGCTTCAAATCATATACGTAGATTACGAACAGCAGAGATCCCAGCACTGATCCCTATGGAACATCACTAGTCAAGACCTTTCATTCCAAAAAGCATCCTTCCAGTGCTACCCTCTATCCTATGACTAAGTCAATTCTGTACTCATTTTGCAAGCTCACTCCTGGTATCAGGTGACTTCAACCTTTATATCAGTCTGCCATGAGGGACCTTGTGAAAGGGTTGACTGAAGTCCACAGAGACCATCATCTGCTTTTCCCTCACCAATCATCCTCATCACCTCCTCAAAAACCTCGTTCAAGTTAGTGAGGTATGACCTTCCGTGCACAAAACCATGCTGTTTATTGCTAATCAGTCTATTTGCTTCCAAACGCTTACAGATCTTGTCCGAGAATCTTTTCCAATAATTTCCTTACCACTGTTGAGAGGTTCACTGTCCCATAACTTCCAGGATTATCTCTGTTATCCCTTTTTAAACAATGGCAGTTGAGATTTTCATTCTGGCTTGACTGGGTGTTACGGGAATCAGGACAGGCAATATCCAGTCATGTGAGGTCTCTTGGGAGCAACACTCTTCATCCCTTCAAAACAACCTCCTATATCCCACCATGCTATGGAGCAGCCATCGCCTCTCGTACCCACCTTGCCAACCTATTCCCTTTTATTCAACCTAATGACCCACTACTGGGCCTGTGTCAACTCAGTGCCAACTCATGGTCTCACCAACCAGAAGGTGGTGAATCTTTGGAATTAACTGACCTGGAGGGTTGAGGAACTTCAATCACTGAGCAGGTTCCAGGGAGAAATAAGTAGTTTTCTGCAAACTAACAGCATTAGGGGATATGCAAACAGTGCAGGAAGATGGCAGTTAGAAAATTATCAGACATGATCTGGAATGGCAAGGCAGGCTAAATGTGCTGAATAGTTCCTATGAACCAATCACACTTTGCCCTTCCAACTACCATGCCAACACATCCACTGTCTATCATGGGCATACCTCATGAGATGAGATAAAATAAAGTTCTTCATTTTCTATTGAAGATTTCACTGTTTAACAAAATCATTCCCATGAATGAAAATCTCTACATTAAATTTCCCCTAAAACCTGAATAAAAGGAACAGAATTCACAGTTCTGCCTCAATGAATTTACAGCCACTCAGAACTGTAAATCTGTGAGACAGATAGGTAGGAGTGAGAATTGTGAAGATGACATAAGGAGCCTACAAAGGGATATAGTGGGTGGGCAAAGATCTGGCATATGAAGCATTGTGTGGGGAAGTATGAATTCATCCATTTTTGCAGGAAGAATAAAGAAGAAGCATATTATCTAATTGGTGAGATGTTGCAGACCTCTGAGATGCAGAGGGATCTGGGGATCCGCATGCATGAATCACAGAAGCTGAACATACAGGTACAGCAAGTAATAAAGACATCTAATTGAATGTTACAGCTTATTGTGATGGGAATTGAATGCAAGAGTAGGAAGTTTATGCTTCAGTTATACTGTGCATTGATAAGGCTGCATCTGGAATGCTAGTTAAAGCACTGTTCACCATACTCATGGAAGGATCTTAACATGATGGGGGCAGTTCAGAGGTTTACTAAAACTATTACCTGGAATGAGCAGATTGCCTAATGGGGAAAGGTGGATAGGCCACGCCTACATCCCATGAGTTTAGGAGAGTCAGAGGTGACTCAATTGAAAAATGTACGATTCTGAGGAGATTTGCTTAGGTGGATGTTGAAAAGATGTTTCATCTTGTAGGAAAGTTCAGAACTATGAATGATAGGTTAAAGGCTGTTGACTTGCTTGCCAAGCTGGCTTGTTTTCGTTCAAACGTTTTGTCACCATGTGAGATGACATCAGCTGTGGAGCCTCCGATGAACTACTCTGCTTGGAACTTATATTGTGTGGTTTGTCATGGTGGGTACTGTCATTTTTGGTTTTGATCTGTATGGGGTTCAATTCTATATGTTTGTTGATTGAAGTATGGGTGGAGAACCATGCCTCTAGGAATTCCGTGCATGTCTATGTTTGACTTGACCTACTATAGTTACTTTGTCCCAGTTAAACTGATGGCCTTCGATGTCTGAATGTTTCGATATTAAGGAGAGTTTGTCATGCCGTTTTGCTGCTAGCTGATATTCATGCATTCTGATGGCTAGTTTCCTTCCTTCCTGTCTGTCCTTGTAATGTTTATGACAGTTGTTGCATGGTATTTTGTAAACCATATTGTCTGCATGTTGTGGAAATGGGGTCTTTAATTCTTGTGAGTGTTTAGTAGAGTGGCTGTGGGCTTGTGGGCCACCATGATTCCTAGTGGTCTTAGGAGTCTTGTTACCAATTCCAATATGTCCTTAACGGACAGTATAAATTCCAAGTGGAGTAAAATAACGTCGCTTCATCAGAGGCTCCACTGATGATGTCATCCAATATGGTGACAAAACATTTGAACAAAAACAAGCCAGCTCACCGAGCAAGTCAACAACCTCGTCCATAACCCGAGCTGCAGACCTTTGCCAATACTTTAAATAATTACAGGTTAAAATTAAGGGGTTGCCCATTTAAGACAGAGGTCTTAACTCCATCATACACAGACATCCAAGTGGAAAAAAATTCCTTAACCATCTTCCTCTGCTTCTTGCCAGTCAGCCAATTATGGATCCAATTTCCAAAATTTCCTTGAATCCCAACAACTTCACTATTAGACTTTTGTCTGGGCCCTAACAAAAGCTTCGCTTGAGTCCAAGCAGACTACATCAAAAACATTACCCTCACTGACACATTGAATTTTTCAAGGAGGTGACCAATCAAATTGGTCAGACATGATTCCCCCTTTACAAAACTATGCTAACTGTCTTTGATTAATCCCTGCCTTTCCAAATGCAAATTAATTTGCGCCGCAGAATTGCTTCCAATGGTTTCCCCACCACCAAAGTTAGATTTGCTCCCTTATTGAATACCCCATTGCCTGTCCTCCACTCCTCCAATCCGTCTACTATGGCCTGAGAGGAATTAAATTTTTGCAAGTGCCCCTGTTATTTCCTCCCATGCCCCACGCAATAAGCTCAGATATATTTATCCATCCCAGGATACCTAGCTACTTTTAAGCCTGAAATCTGTCAGAATCTTCTCTCTGTCTGTGCTGATTTATTTAAATGTATCACAGACCTTCTTACTGATTGTACAGTTGGAGCTCCACAGAATGCATGCTTATAGTCGCAACTCCAAAACGTACCTTACCTCTCCAAGTGGACACCCTATGTAGCCAAAATGTTAAAGCCTGCTCCTATCAGGTGTACTCTGCACACAAAAATATTATCATGTGCAAAATGTAAACTGTCTCCATTCCTACTTCCATTAATATGGTATTGAGCTTGGACTTCCAGTATTTGGCCTCCTCTGCCAGTTTTGTACGAATGAAGAGGCAATCCATGGTTGTGAAAATTGAAGCCATTGCGTGCCATTCTCTGTAATATTCCTGGAAACGTGATATTATATAAATATAGAGAGGGAGACAGAGAAATTCAAGAGCAAGACAGAATGGTCTGTGTCGAAGAGCAAGAGGAAAGTGAAAGAAAACTTGCTGTCTATATTAACTAAACAGCTGTTGTAGACTTAGCTATTTAAATTACAGATAATCTTTAAAGAAATGCACGTTAAACAGCAATTTTCCTCAATTACCCTCTACCGGTTATCTTGGTAAAATGTGTACCATCGTGTAAGTTTCTGATCAAAGACAGAACACAGAACAGTACAGCACAGCACAGGCTCTTCTGTCCACGGTGTTGTGACGAAATGTTACCCTAATCCTAAGGTCTATCTAATCTCCACTCTTACCTTATACTATCATCCATATGCCTATCTAATGACCGCTTAAATGCCCCTCATGAGGCCGATTCCACTACTGTCTCCGGCAATGCATTCCATGCCCCTACCACTTTGAGTAAAGAATCAACCTCTGATGTCTCCCGAATATCTATCTCCTTTCACTTTAAAACTATGTCCCCTCGTAAAAGCTACCTCCACCTGGCTATCCACTCTGTCTATACTTTTGATCATTTTGTACACCTCTACCGAGTCACCTCTCATCCTTTGTCATTCTAAAGAGCAAAGCCCTAGCTGTCTCAACCTTTCCTCGTAAGACCTTCCCTAAATTCCGGACAACACCTTGGTAAATCTCGTCTGCACCTTTTCCAATGCTTCCACATCTTTCCTGTAATGAGGTGACCAGAACTGGACACAATACTCCAGATGTGGCCAAACCAGGCTTTTGTATAGCTGCAGCATAACATCACGGCTCTTGAACTCAATCCCTTTATTAATGAAAGCTAACACACCATATGCCTTCTTAAGAACTCTATCCACCTGGGTGGCAGCTTTCAGGGAACTGTGGACATGAACCCCAAGATCCCTCTGCTCCGCCACACTGCCAAAAATCTTTCTGTTAATCCTGTATTCTGCTTTCAAGGCTGTCCTTCCAAAATGAATCACCTCATATTTTTCAGGGTTAAACTCCATCTGCCACTTCTCAGCCCAGCCCAGCTTGGGTGGAAATTGAGGACCCAACTAAACCAGACTTTAGCTCTATTTCTGGAAAACACCCACTTTCATTTTGTAGTTATAACAATAGTATAAAAGTGAGTAACTAAGGGTGTAAGTTGGCCACCTCCATTTGCATTTGTTATCCTATTGAGAGCAGTCTTCCAATTCTATGTTCCTTTTGTAACCTAGAACAGCCCTCCGCAGTATTTACAACTTGACCCACCTATGTATCATCTGCGAATTTACTAATCCACCCTTCCACTCTTGCATCCAAATCACTTACAAAAACCACAAATAGTAGAGGATCCAGAACAGATCCTTGTGGGGTACACCACTCGTAACTGAGCACCACGTTGAATATTTTCCATCCACTACCACCCTTTGTCTTCTCAGGGTCAGGCAATTCTGAATCCAATCTGCCACATTTCCTGCTATCCCATGCCTCCTTACTTTCTGCATGAGCCTACCACGGGGAACTTTACATAAATCTATGTATACCATGGTGATGACTAAGGCTGTGTCAATGTCTATGGCTTTTTCCACACAAACATTCTGGGAACACTAATAAGGAATCCTGAGATAGTGTTTGGTAGGCCCTCTGCGGCAACAAATTAATGACGGTGATCATGCATTCATTCTGGACTCAAGCTTCAGCTGGGTCCCAAAAATACGAGTAAGCCTGCCCGGATTTTGGGCATGGGGCCACAATGCACTGGCTCACTGTTGAGGCCATCCCCATCAGGTTCCATAAGCGGCAGGTGGAAAATCCCCTACAAACTGGCCATCTGGGAATCTTGGGTGGAAATTGAGGACCCAACTAAACCAGACTTTAGCTCTATTTCTGGAAAACACCCACTTTCATTTTGTAGTTATAACAATAGTATAAAAGTGAGTAACTAAGGGTGTAAGTTGGCCACCTCCATTTGCATTTGTTATCCTATTGAGAGCAGTCTTCCAATTCTATAAGCCCAATCAATCGGTCTGAAACTCTGGAGTTCAATTATAGGTGAAGTACCAAATGCTTAGCTATCATATTCTAATTATATACTTTTAGATGAAAACATTGCCTAATGTCAAATGTTAAACCAACTGACCTACAATTACATCAGAGACAATGGGAACTGCAGATGCTGGAGAATCCGAGGTAACAAAGTGTGGAGCTGGATGAACACAGCAGGACAAGCAGCATCTCAGGAGCACAAAAGCTGACGTTTCAGGCCTAGACCCTTCATCAGAAAAGCATGAAGGGTCTAGGCCTGAAATGTCAGCTTTTGTTCTCCTAAGATGCTGCTTGGCCTGCTGTGTTCATCCTGACCTACAATTACATGGTTGTTGTTTCCTTCCCTTTTTGAATAAAGGTGCCAAATGACATTGTAGGGTGATTTTTTTTTGTACATACAGATGGTAAGGAAGATATCCTTTTGTGACTATGTAAGAGAGAGAAAGAGGAAGAGAGTGTGGGTATGTCGCTGCAGCCTATAGAGCAAAGATCTCCCAAGCTATTAAAAGTACCAAAATCAGGAGAGGGTTAATCATCACATAAGCAAACAAATTAATTAGCGCATGAGCTCACAATCAGGCCTCCCCAAGGCTTTCACAGCGCAGGACGCCTCAGAGAGCTCTGACAACAGCTGCTGGTACTTGTCTGTGAATGGAAGCCAGGCCAACTCTCTGCCATGCCTGCAATGACAAAGCATTCTGGAACTCACACAGTTTTCAAATCAGTAGACTGTGTGCAGTGCTGAGGAGTTATCGGCTTACAGAGATAAATATTAATGAAGACCGGGATATTGCCTGCGGAGCAAAACCAACACCAACTGAAGCTCCAAGGGACAGCAGCTTGAGCTCCTGGTATTTACCAGAGCACAGGAAGAACACACAGAGTGGTGAGAGTGTGGAACTCACGACCACATGGAGTGGCTGAGGCAAAAAGCATAGCAGTATTTTAGGAGAAAGGAAAAGAAGAATAGAGCAATATGTTGATTTGGTGAGATGAAGTAGGGCATGAGGAAGTTCCTGTGGAGCTTAAACACAGGCATAGACCTATCAGGCTGAATGGCCTCTTTCTGTGTTATCAACACAATATACCATGGCAGAATCAAAGTGGCCTCAACATTCTTGAAGAAATTCTCCTACCTTCTGAGACACGTGGTAAGTTTATGATTTTGGAAGATTAGAACATAAAAAGAAAGGAAGATTTGATGTTGATTATTGCTCCTTATTGTAATGTTTAACAGACGTGACTAAACAAACAACGTCAAGCTTTTGTCTATTGATTCCACACATGGCAATCTGCAATAAAATTATAGGTACATTCACCTTCTCAATGGTTTGGGTACGAACAATGTGACACTGCCTTACATCAAAAGTAATCACCACAGAGTCTGCTTAAAAGGCACATAAACTTACTGGGCTTGGACTAGTTATGTTTGGATTCAAAAGGAGAGAATGCTCATTTAATCATGAAAACAATTAAAGAGATCGCAGACAAGATGAAGTAGAGAGATGAAGTAGATAAATGATAAGTCAATTTTATGATACCACATTTCAGCTTGAAATTTCATAGAACATAGAACATTACAGAACAGTACAGGCCCTTCGGCCCTCGATGTTGTGCCGACGTGCCATACCAATCTGAAGCCCATCTAACTACACTATTCCATGTACGTCCATATGCTTGTCCAATGGTGACTTAAATGTACTTAAAGTTGGCAAATCTACTACCGTTGCAGGAAAAACGTTCCATACCCTTACTACTCTCTGAGTAAAGAAACTACTTCTGACATCTGTCCTATATCTTTCACCCCTCAATTTAAAGCTATGCTCCCTTGTGCTCGCCGTCACCATCCTAGGAAAAAGGCTCTCCCTACCCACCCTATCTAACTCTCTGGTCATCTTATATGTCTCAATTAAGTCACCTCTCAACCTTCTTCACTCTAACGAAAACAGCCTCAAGTCCCTCAGCCTTTCCTCGTAAGACCTTCCCTCCATACCAGGTAACATCCTAGTAAATCTCTTCTGCACCCTTTCCAAAGCTTCCACATCCTTCTTATAATGCGGTGACCAGAACTGTACGCAATACTCCAAGTGCGGCCACACCAGAGTTTTGTACAGCTGCAGCATAACCTCTTGGTTCCGGAACTCGATCCCTCTATTAATAAAAGCTAAAACACTGTCTCCCTTCTTAACAGCCCTGTCAACCTGGGTGGCAACTTTCAAGGATCTGTGTACATGGACACCGAGATCTCTCTGCTCATCTACACTACCAAAAATCTTACCATTAGCCCAGTACTTTGCATTCCGGTTACTCCTACCAAAGCGCATCACCTCACACTTGTCCGCATTAAACATTTTCCACCTCTCAGCCCAACTCTGCAGCTTATCTGTCTCTCTGTAACCTACAACATCCTTCGTCACTATCCACAACTCCACCGACCTTAGTGTCGTCTGTAAATTTACTAACCCATCCTTCTACGCCCTCATCCAGGTCGTGTATAAAAATGGCAAACAGCAGTGGACCCAACACCGACCCTTTCGGCACACCACTAGTAACTGGACTCCAGGATGAACATTTCCCATCAACTACCACCCTCTGTCTTCTTTCAGCAAGCCAATTTCTGATCCAAACTGCTATATCTCTCACAATCCCATTCCTCCGCATTTTGTACAATAGCCTACTGTGGGGAATCTTATCGAAAGCTTTGCTGAAATCCATATACACCACATCAACTGGTTTACTCTAATCAACCTGTTTGGTCACCTTCTCAAAGAACTCAAGAAGGTTTGTGAGACATGACCTACCCTTCACAAAACCATGCTGACTATCCCTAATCAAATTATTCTTTTCTAGATGATTATAAATCCTATCCCTTATAACCTTTTCTAACACTTTACCAACAACTGAAATATGGCTCACTGGTCTATAATTACCAGGGTTGTCTCTACTCCCTTTCTTGAATAGGGGAGCCACATTTGCTATCCTCCAGTCTTCTGGCACTATTCCTGTAGACAATGACGAGTTAAAGATCAATAAAGGCTCGGCAATGTCCTCCCTGGCTTCCCAGAGGATCCGAGGATAAATCCCATCCGGCACAGGGGACTTATCTAATTTCACACTCTGTAGGATTTCTAATACCTCTTCCTTGTGAACCTCAATCCAACCTAGTCTAGTAGCCTGTATCTAAGTATTCTCCTCCACAACATTGTCATTTTCTAGAGTGAATACTGTTGAAAAATATTCATTTAGTGCTTCCCCTATCTCATCTGACTCCACACACAACTTCCCACTACTATCCTTGATTGGGCCTAATCTTACTTTTGTCATTCTTTTATTCCTTAAATACCTACAGAAAGCCTTAGGGTTTACCCTGATCCTATCCGCCAATAACTTCTCATGTCTCCTCCTGGCTCTTCTGAGCTCTCTCTTTAGGTCTTTCCTGGCTACCTTGTAACCCTCAAGCGTCCTAATTGAGCCTTCACATCTCATCCTAACATAAGCCTTCTTCTTCCTCTTGACCAGAGATTCCACTTACATTGTAAGCCATGGCTCCCACGCTCTACGGCTTCCTCCTGCCTGACAGGTACATACTTACCTAGGACACACAGGAGCTTTTCTTTGAATAAGCTCCACATTTCTAATGTGCCCATCCCCTGCAGTTTCCTTCCCCATCCTATGCTCCCTAAATCTTGCCTAATCTCATCGTAATTGCTTTTCTCCCAGCTATAACTCTTGCCCAGTGGTATACACCTATCCCGTTCCATCACTAAAGTAAACATAACAGAATTGTGATCACTCTCACCAAAGTGCTCACCTACTTCCAAATCTAACACCTGGCCGGGCTCATTACCCATTACCAAATCTAATGTGGCTTCGCCCCTTGTTGGCCTGTCTATGTACTGTGTCAGGAAGCCCTCCTGCACACTCTGGACAAAAACTGACCCATCTATAGTACTCAAACTATAGTGCTGCCAGTCAATATTTGGAAAGTTGTAGTCCCCCATGACAACTACCCTGTCTCTTGCACTCCTATCGAGAATCATCTTTGCTATCCAGCTAATTCAGCTTGAAATTCATCATTTCACCTTTGTTGTACTGTCTCCAATACTAGTATATTTTTGCTTAGATAAGGAGCCCAAAATTGTTCATAGTAATCCAGTTGCGGTCTAACCAGTGTTTTGTATATGTTAGCAAGATTACCCTATTTTTGAACACAACTGCTTTGAAATAAAGGGCAATATTTCATTTATCTTCCCTGTTACCCCCTGAACTTGTGTGCTAGTTGTTTGTCATTTATGTATGAAGACTCCCAAATCCTCTGCATTGTAGCTTTCTGTAGTCTTTATTTAAATAATAGAGCTCCTCTATTCTTCCTCCCAAAATGCATAAGAACATAAGAACTCGGGGCAGGAGCAGGAAATTCAGCATCTTGAACATTTAATACAATCATGACTGATCTAATTTCCCCCTCATTTCCATTTTCCTGCCTGTTTCCCATATTTCTTTCACTCATTATTACTAAAAACCTGTTGATAATTATCTTAAGAGATAGCAGGAGCTGCAGATGCTGGAGAATCTGAGATAACAAGGTGTGGAGCTGGATGAACACAGCAGGCCAAGCAGCATCAGAGGAGCAGAATAACTTATCCAGTATCCTGGCGTCCACTGCACTCTTGGGTAGCGAATCTCACAGGTACTTTTTTTGACACATTATATTCTCTGAGAATTTTTGCCTACTAGCTTAACTAAATATTTGTGTTATAAGAACATAAGAACTAGGAGCAGGAGTAGGACATTTGCCCCCTCAAGCCTGCCCCACCATTTAATAAGATCATGGCTGATCTTTTTGAGACTCAGCTCCACTTACCCGCCCATTCACCATTACCCTTAATTCCTTTACTGTTCAAAAATTTATCTAACCTTGCCTTAAAAACATTCAGCCAGGAAGCTTCAACCGCTTCACTGGGCAGGGAATTCCACAGATTCACAACTCTTTGGGTGAAGAAGTTCCTCCTGACCTCAGTCCTACATCTGCTTCCCTTTATTTTGAGGCGATGCCCTTTAATCCGAGTTTCACCTGCTAGCGGAAACAACCTCCCTCCCTCCATTTTATAGATTCCCTTCATAATCTTATATGTTTCCATAAGATCTCCCCTCATTCTTCTGAACTCCAATGAGTATAATTCCAATCTACTCAGTGTCTCCTCATAATCCAACCCTCTCAACTCTGGAATTAACCGAGTGAATCTCCTCTGCACCCCCTCCAGTGCTAATATAGCTCTTCTCAAATAAGGGGACCAAAACTGCACACAGTACTCCAGGTGTGGCTTCACCAGGACCCTATACAGCTGCAGCACAGCCTCCCTGTTTTTAAACTCCATCTCTCTAGCAATGGCAGACAAAATTCCATTTGCCTTTTTAATCACCTGCTCCACCTGCAATCCCACTTTTAGCGATTCACACAAGGGCACCCAAGTCCCTCTGCACAGCAGCAAGCTGCAATTTTTTAAAACATAGTCCATTTTGTTGTTATTCCTACCAAAATGGATGATCTCACACTTATCGACATTGTACTCCATCTGCCAGATCTTTGCCCACTCACTTAGACTATCTATATCCCTCTGCAGACTTTTAGTGTCTTCTGCACACTTTGCTCTACCACTCATCTTAGTGCATTTGCAAATTTTGACTCAAGCATTTTCCTGACAATCCTCACCATTTGCCTTCCCCACCTATTTTAGCATCGTTCGCAAACCGGGCAATAGTATATTCACTTCTATTATCCAATCATTAGTATATATTGAGGTACTCTCTTAGTCATGGGTTGCCATTTTGAAAATTTTGAAAATGCTCCATTTACCCCACATCTCTGTCTTCAATTAATTAGCCAATCCTCTATCTATGCTAATAGTCTACATCCAACACAATAGGCTCCTACTAAGTTGGCTTGTGTAAGGTACCATTTTGGACACCTTTTTGAAATTCAAATATGTTATGTCTACTGGCTCCCCTTTATCTAATCTCCTTGTTAGGTCCACAAAGAATTCTGATAAGTTTGTCAGGCATAATCTCCCCTGTAATGAAGTCATTCTGCCTTTGCTTGATTAAATGATATATTCTAAATGCTCTACTACTTCATAGTTGACTTTAATGTTTTCCAAATGACAAATGTTAAGCTATTTGGTGAGCAGATATTTGTCTCTCTCCCTGTTTGCTTAAACATGTTACATTGGCAGTTTTGTTTAAATCTTCTGCGACTTTTCCGGAGTCTAAAGATGCTTTGACAATTACTGTGAATAATCTATCTCCATACCTACTTCCCTTAATATATGAGCATCCAGGGATTGGATTGGCCTTTGGCCTCATGAGTTTCCCTTGTTCATTTTTTCCAGTACACTTTTCTCCAGTGAATGCATGCACTGCTGCCACTGTGCATCAGTGACGAAGGGACTGAATTGTCAAGATTGTGGATGTGGTACCAGTCAAGCAAGCTGCTTTGTGCTGGATGGTGTCAAGCTTCGAGTGTTGTTGGTGCTGCACTTATCCAGGCACTTGTGCCTTGTAGATTGTGGACAGGCTGTAAGGAGTCAGGAGGTGAGTTACTTGTTGCATGATCCCAAGTGTCTGACCTATACTTTATTTACATTGTTAGTCCAATAGAGTCAATGTAAGTGGAGGATTCAGTGATGGTTATGCCATTGAATATCACGGGTTGTTGGCAGGCTCTCTTTTGTTGGAGATGGTCATTGACTAGCATTTTGCAGTACAAATGTTACTTGGCACATGTTCAGGTCTTTTGACATTTGGACATGGACGGCTTTAGTTGCTCTGCATTTGGAGTCCCATGTGAGCTAAAGCAGACAAAGATGGCAGATTTTCTTTCCTAAAGGGCTGTGAACTGCATTTGCTTGTAATTTCTTATTCTAACTCCTTTTCAATGAATAAAAATCACATTTTCCATTGTGGAATTGCTAGTTCAGTCATGTCACCATCTCCGCTCTTTCTCTTTGCAGTCTTTAACTCCTTTGAAAAATAGTCAATACCTCTATTCTTCCAACCAAAGGCATAAGCTGACACTTTCCAACATTGTATTCAATCTGTCACTTCTTTGTCCACTCTCCTCTCCTGGCCAAATCATTCTTCAGCCTCCCCACTTCCTCAACACTACTTGACCCTCCACCTACCTTTGTGTTGTCTGCAAACTTAGCAACAATACCGTCAGTAATGTCAGTAGTTATGGTCCAACACAGGCTCCTGCTGAATTCCACGAGTCTCTGGCTGCCATCCTGAAGAAGACTCCTTTATCTCCTCTCTCTGCCTCCTGCCACTCAGCCCATCCCCTTTCCATGCCAGTATCATGCCACTAACACCATGGGCTCTCATCTTGTTTAGCAGCCTCCTATGTGGCACCTTGTCAAAAGTCTGGAAATCCAATTAGATAATGTTTTCTGGAAGTCATTTATCTAACTTGCTTGTACTTCCTCAAAGAATTCTAAAAAAATTGTCAGGCATAATCTGCCCTTGATGAAGCCGTACTGACTCAGCCCTATGTTACAATCATGGTACAAACCTAAAATAGACTCTCAAATCTTACCAAGACTAAGGTCAGGCTAAGCTGCCTGTAGTTTCCTGTCTTCTGCCTCCCTCTTTTCTTAAACAGGGTGTTACATTAGCCATTTTCCACTCCTCTGGGACCCTCCCTCATTTGAGTGTTTCCTGAAAGAAAACCACCAATTCCCCAATAATCTCAACTATCTCCTTCAGAACTCTGCGATGCAGACTATCTGGTCCATGTGATTCATCCACCTTCAGACCTTTCAGCTTCCCCAGCACCTTCTCCCTAGTGATGACTACTGCACTCACCTCTGCCCCCTGATTCTCTCGAAGTTCTCAAATGCTGCTGGTGTCTTTCACTGTGAAAACTGATGCTAACTACCTGATGTGTTCCTCATTCCTTTCTTTGTTACCCATTTACACTTTTCCAACTTCATTTTCCAGCGATCCTATGTCCACTCTTGCCTCTCTGTTACGTTTTATGGAAGGTCTTACGAGGAAGGGTTGAGGGAGGTAGGGCTGTTCTCTTTAGAACGATGAAGGATGAGAGGTGACTTGATAGAGGTGTACAAAATGATCAGAGGTATAGATAGAGTAGACAGCCAGAGCTTTTTTTCCTAGGGTGGAGGTAGCTTTTACATGGAGACATAGTTTTAATGCAAAAGGAGGTAGATATCAGGGAGATATCAGAGGTAGGCTCTTTACTCAGAGAGTGGTAGGGGTGAGGAATGCATTGCCGGAGAGGATAGTGGAGTCAGCCTCATTAGGGGCATTTAAGCGGCTATTAAATAGACATATGGATGATAGTATAAGGTAGGAGTGGAGGTTTTAGACCTTAGGTTTAGGGTAAAAGTTTGGCACAACATCGTGGGCTGAAGGGCCTGTACTGTGCTGTGCTGTACTGTTCAGCGTTCTTGTCAACTTACTTTCTTCTTCATTTTGGTATCACCAGCAAATTTAGCGACCATACATTCAGTCCCCAGATCCAAATCAATCAACAGAATTAGTGAGTACACATGAAAGGCATTCATCTCTGGGTTATTACATGAAGTACTTGGATGAACAGAATAGAGAATCATACCAAGGAAGCGTCACCGGACCCGAAACGTTAACTCTGACTTTTTCTTCAGAAATGCTACCAAACCTGCTGAGCTTTTCCAGCAACTTCTGTTTTTGTTCCTGATTTACAGCATCTGCAGTTCTTTCGGTTCTTACTACAGAATTAAATCTATGGCTTATAAGAGTGGTGTTTAGCAGATGGGGTTTCAATTCATGGGCAGTGGCAGGATTCTGGGAAGACATTGTAATTCTTTGGGATGGGCTGAACCTAAATGGATTTGGGTTCAGTGTCCTGCAAAATTCTAGAACTGGAGGGTTGGTGGAGAAAGAGTTCAGGTGAAGAAAAGTTTGAAAATTCACAAGGAAGAGTCACAAGGAACAATCAGCGTGAACCAGAAATGGACAGGGAATTTCACAAAATTGTTCATCAGCAATTGAGGTCCATGCTGAGAACAGCAGTAAGCATTGAAATTAAAGGCCCCTTATAAGAATGTCTGAAGCATCTTAGATGAGCCTGTTAATTAACAGAGTTTTATAAACTAATAGAGAATAGAATGAGCCTTCTCAGCCCATCATTCCTAAGCTTTGAGATAATGCAAACTAATTTGTTCTAATTCTTTGCTCTTTCACTGTAATCCAGCAAATTCTCTTTTCAGGCATATATTGAATTGCATAACTACTCAGCAGAGACATTGTGGGAAGAACAGCATGAGGTAAGGTATGACCTTCATAAGTAAAATCACCTGAGTAATTCTACTGATGAGCGTTTACAGTAAAATTTGACTTTAGTTAGATTAAGAGTGTTTAAAGTATTAACAACAGAACTAAGCCCCTAGTATTTAATATCTCTTGAGAACATAGATAGAAGAGTAGGCAATTCAGCCCCTTAAGCAAGCAACCAAGCAAGAAGTTGGATTGAAGTGTGTCTACTTCAATGCCAGGAGCGTCCGGAATAAGGTGCGTGAACTTGCAGCATGGGTTAGTACCTGGGACTTCGATGTTGTGGCCATTTTGGAGACATGGATAGAGCAGGGACAGGAATGGTTGTTGCAGGTTCCGGGATTTAGATGTTTCAGTAAGAACAGAGAAGATGGTAAAAGGGGCGGAGGTGTGGCATTGTTGGTCAAGGACAGTATTACAGTTGCAGAAAGGATGTTTGAGGACTCGTCAACTGAGGTAGTATGGGCTGAGGTTAGAAACAGGAGAGGTCACCCAGTTGGGAGTTTTCTAAAGGTCTCCGAATAGTTCCAGAGATGTAGAGGAAAGGATAGCAAAGATGATTCTCGATAGGAGTGAGAGAGGCAGGGTAGTTGTCATGGGGTACTTCAACTTTCCAGATATTGAGTGGGAACATTATAGTTCGAGTACTATAAATGGGTCAGTTTTTGTCCAGAGTGTGCAGGACGGCTTCCTGACACAGTATGTAAATAGGCCAACAAGGGGCGAAGCCACATTAGATTTGGTACTGGGTAATGAGCCCGGCCAGGTGTTAGATTTGGAAGTAGGCGAGCACTTTGGTGATAGCGATCACAATTCTGTTATGTTTACTTTAGTGATGGAAAGGGATAGGTGTGTACCACTGGGCAAGAGTTATAGCTGGGGGAAAGGCAATTACGATGAGACTGCGCAAGACTTAGGGAGCAGAGATTGGGGAAGGAAACTGCAATGGATGAGCACATTAGAAATGTGGAGCTTATTCAAGGAAAAGCTCCTGTGTGTCCTAGATAAATATGTACCTGTCAGGCAGGGAGGAAGCTGTAGAGTGCGGGAGCCATGGTTTACGAAGGAGGTGGAATCTCTGGTCAAGACGAAGAAGAAGGCTTATGTTAGAATGAGATGTGAAGGCTCAGTTAGGGCACTTGAGGGCTACGAGGTAGCCAGGAAAGACTGAAAGAGAGAGCTCAGAAGAGCCAGGAGGAGACATGAGAAGTTGTTGGCGGATAGCATCAGGGTAAACCCTAAGGCTTTCTGTAGGTATTTAAGGAATAAAAGAATGACAAAAGTAAGATTAGGCCCAATCAAGGATAGTAGTGGTAAGTTGTGTGTGGAGTCAGATGAGATAGGGGAAGCGCTAAATGAATATTTTTCAACAGTATTCACTCTAGAAAACGATAAAGTTGTCGAGGAGAATACTGAGATACAGGCCACTAGACTAGATGGGATTGAGGTTCACACGGAAGAGGTATTAGAAATCCTTCAGAAGGTGAAGATAGATAAGTCCCCTGGGCTGGATGGGATTTATCCTCGGATCCTCTGGGAAGCCAGGGAGGAGATTGCCGAGCCTTTGGCATCGATCTTTAACTCGTCATTGTCTACAGGAATAGTGCCAGACGACTGGAGGATAGCAAATGTGGTTCCCCTGTTCAAGAAGGGGAGTAGAGACAACCCTGGTAATTATAGACCTGTGAGCCTTAGTCCAGTTGTTGGTAAAGTGTTGGAAAAGGTTATAAGGGATTTATAATCATCTCGAAAAGAATAAATTGATTAGGGATAGTCAGCATGGTTTTGTGAAGGGTAGGTCGTGCCTCACAAACCTTATTGAGTTCTTTGAGAAGGTGACCAAACAGGTAGATGAGAGTAAACTGGTTGATGTGGTGTATATGGATTTCAGCAAGGCGTTCGATAAGGTTCCCCACAATAGGCTATTGTACAAAATGCGGAGGAATGGAATTGTGGGAGATATAGCAGTTTCGATCGGAAATTGGCTTGCTGAAAGAAGACAGAGGGTGGTAATTGATGGGAAATGTTCATCCTGGAGACCAGTTACTAGTGGTGTACCGCAAGCGTCGGTGTCGGGTCCACTGCTGTTTGTCATTTTTATAAATGACCTGGATGAGGGCGTAGAAGGATGGTTTAGTAAATTTTCAGACAACACTCAGGTCAGTGGAGTTGTGGATAGTGACGAAGGATGCTGGAGGTTGCAGAGAGACATAGATAAGCTGCAGAGCTGGGCTGAGAGGTAGCAAATGGAGTTTAATGCGGACAAGTGTGAGGTGACGCACTTTGGTAGGAGTAACCGGAATGCAAAGTACTGGGCTAATGGTAAGATTCTTGGTAGTGTAGATGAGCAGAGAGATCTCGGTGTCCATGTGCACAGATCCTTGAAAGTTGCCACCCAGGTTGACAGGGCTGTTAAGAAGGAATACAGTGTTTTAGCTTTTATTAATAGAGGGATCGAGTTCCGGAACCAAGAGGTTATGGTGAAGCTGTCTAAAACTCTGGTGCGGCCGCACTTGGTGTATTGTGTACAGTTCTGGTTACGGCATTATAAGAAGGATGTGGAAGCTTTGGAAAGGGTGCAGAGGAGATTTACTAGGATGTTGCCTGGTATGGAGGGACGGTCTTATGAGGAAAGGCTGAGGGACTTGAGGCTGTTTTCATTAGAGAGAAGAAGGTTGAGAGGTGACTTAATTGAAACATATAACATAATCAGAGGGTTAGATAGGGTGGGTAGGGAGAGCCTTTTTCCTAGGATGGTGACGGCGAGCACGAGGGAGCACAGCTTTAAATTGAGGGGTGAAAGATATAGAACAGATGTCAGAGGTAGTTTCTTTACTCAGAGAGTAGCAAGGGAATGGAACGCTTTGCCTGCAACGGTGGTAGATTCGCCAACTTTAGGTACATTTAAGTCGTCACTGGATAAGCATATGGACGTACATGGAATAGTGTAGGTTAGATGGGCCTGCGATCGGTGTGACAGGTCGGCACAACATCGAGGGCAGAAGGGCCTGTACTGTGCTGTAATGTTCTATCTTCTATGTAAGCCCATTCTGCTATTCAATGAGGTCATGGCTGATCTGTGGCCTAACTCCATATACCTTTGCTTAAGAAAGAAATTATCATTAAATTTTATAATTAACAACAGATCCATCACCACTACTATTTGTAGAGGGAACTTCCAAACTTCTACCGTCCTTTATGTGTAGAAGTGCTTCCCAATGTCTGTCCTGAATGGTCTGGCCCCAATCTCAGATTATGCCCCCCAGTTCTAGAATCCCCAAATAGTGGAAAAGAGTTTATCTTTGTATCCTCTGTCTTCTCCTGTAAATACCTTGAAGTCTTAAGAAGTATACGGAAAGAGACTAATTTAAGGGTATGTCACAGCAAGGCAGCTGTGGGTGAGTGCTATGTTCCATCTGTGTAATGTGGGAAATTAGAAACATTTCCAGTGCCTTGGTTGACCATGTGCTGGCAGTGCCTCCAGCTGTACCTCTTAGAAATCCACTATTCAGATCTGGAGCAGAGGTTCCAGTCACTGTGGAACATCCATAAGACACAGGTCTACATGGAGAGCATGCAGAATGAGGTGGTCACATCATGAGTAAAGAATAGATAGGCAGAAATGGAATGGTGACTAGCAGGCAGAGTATAAACACCAGCAAGTATTTCAGGAGTTCCCTGGGGACATAAGATTATAAGTATTAGGAACTGAAATAGGCCATTTGATTCATTGAGTTTGTTCTGTCATACAATTAGATTACGATAATCTAATCTATCACATTATGATCTGATAATCCTCAATTCCACTTTCCTGCTTTTTCCACGTAATACTTGATTCCCTAACTGTCTAAAAATCTGTTTATCTCAGATTTGAGTACAGTTAATGACCCAGCCTTATTTTTCTTCTTTAACAGAGTTTCCATTTTGGCTGCTGCAAGGAATACAGTTTCTCAGAGGCGTGCAGTGAGAATCAAGTCATTAGCATAAGGAGTGGCTCAGTGGTACAGGGTGTTGAGAAATAAAATGTTTTAGAACATTATGATAGGGGATTCTATCACAAGGGGAAGAGATAGACTTGTGTGGCTGCAAGACATGACACTAGGATGGTATGTTTCCTCCCTGGTACGTGGATCAAGGCTGTCACGGAGCAGCTGCAGGACATTTTGAAAGGATAGGGTAAGCAGCTAGAGGTCATGCTCCATGCAAGTACCAACAATATAGGTGAAAAGGATGGTGTCGTACAAGCAGAATATAAGGAGCCAAGAAATTAAGGAGCTAGGAAATTTAAAAAAAACTGTACCTCAAAGGGAATAATTTCAGGATTACTCCCAAAGCTTCATGTTCACAAGATCAGGAATAGGAGAGCAGACTGAATCAATGCACAGTTAGAGGGATGGTGTCAGAGGAAGGAATTTAGACTTTTGAGAAATTGGGACTGATTCTGGGAAGGAGGGCATCTCTACAAGCTGGATGGGTTACGCCTCAAGGGCTCCGCCCAATATATGCACACGGCTTTTGTGAATATTGTGAGGGAGGATTTAAGCAGAATTTAGTAACAGGGAAAGGGAATCTATGTTGGGAGAAAAGAGTGAAGAAACTAGAAATGGAAATGAAAGGTAGAAAAACAGAAAGCAAAAGTTGAATGCAGGGAAAACAAGGGAAACAGAACAAAGAAAAATGTGTGGAAATGTCAAATAAATATCTAAAGGTACTATATATAATAAGGTGGACACATTAAGAGTGCAAATGATTGCAAACATAATGGTATGATTGTGAATGGTATGATAATAGAACTGAACATCTAAGGGTATTCAGCAGTTGGTAGGATGATATTGTTCGTGACAGATGTAATCAGTACATTCAGGAGAAAGGATATTAGTGCAGGAAGTATAGATGTGGGATCAGTATAGGTCATGCTAAGAAGAAACAAGGGGCAGAAACCAGAAGTGGGATTGTCTATAGACAGGGGATGATATTCAACAGGAAATTAGTGATGCATGCTACAAAAATGCTACAGTAATCACAGGTGATTTAATCTACATATAGACTGAGCAAACCACATTAGCAGTTAAATTTTTGGAATGTATACAAGATGGTATTTGAGGCCAGTATGTTGAGGAACCGACTAGGATATAGGTTATCCCAAATTTGTCTTTGTGTAGAGTGAAGAAGTTGGAAGTATAGAATCCCTACAGTGAAGATAGAGGCCATTCTACCCACTGAATCTTCACCAATCCTCCAAACAGCATCCTACCACATCTCTGTAAAGTCACATTTACCTTGATTAAGCTACCTTGCCTGCATACCACAGGGCAATTTAGCATGGCCAATCAAAACTAATGAGCACATTTTTGGACTGTAGAAGGAAATCCATGTAGACATGTGGAGAATGTGCAAACTCCACACAGACAGGTGCTCAAGGCTGGAAATGAACCCAGGTTCTGAGCACTGTGACAGTCGTGCTAACCACTGTGCTATGCACTGCCCCAAATTAAAACTTTGTTGCAAGAGATCATTTAGGAAAATATGACCACTACATCATAGAATTCTTCATTGCAATCCAAATTAAAATAGAAATTGGGTTTTAAATCTAAAGAGAGGGAACTACAAAAGTATGAAGGGTGAGTTGACTGCGAAAAACTGGGCAGCATCATTAAAAGACATGACAGCCAATATGGAATGGTCAAAACTTAAGGCATTATAGCAGTTATGTATTCCTTTTGGGAAATAACAAAATAGGCAAGGTGGCCTAACCATGGTTTACAAAAGTATTAGATCCCAAGGGGAGTCATATAAATTTGACAGTAAAAATAGAAAGCCCAAATCAGCAAAGGAGGACCAAGAGATTGATTAAGAAGAGGAAAATAGAATGTGAGGAAACATTTAAGGAAGATAAATGCAGAATGCAAAAACTATGTAGAAAGAAAAAGATTAGTGAAGGCAAATGCAGATTCCTTACTAAATAAAAACCAAAAGAACTGCAGGTGCTGTAAAGCATCTGTGAAGGAGAATACAGAGTGAAGGTTACAGGTTTGGTGAGGAAGGGACACCAGACCGGAAATGTTAATTTCTCATGTGCCACCACACACTGCAGCACAGAGGAACTACGAACAGCAGAAGAAAATCACCTACACAGCGTATTCAAAAAGAATGGGTACCCTATGAACACAATCCGCCGATTTCTCAGCAACAAACCCAAACAAACAGACAAAACTGGCCCAGAAACCATAACCACTCTCCCCTACATCAAAGACATTTCCGAAATGACTGCCAGACTACTCAGACCCCTTGGCATCAGGGTAGCCCACAAACCCACCAACACACTAAAACAGCAGCTAATGAACTTAAAAGACCCTATACAGACAACAAGCAAAATGAACATCATCTACAAAATACCTTGCAAGAACTGTGACAAACACTACATTGGACAAACAGGCAGAAAGCTAGCCACCAGGATACATGAACATCAACTAGCCACAAAACGACATGACCCACTATCACTCGTATCCTTACACACAGATAAGGAAGGACACCACTTTGATTGGGACAACACATCCATCCCAGGACAAGCCAAACAGAGACATGCACGAGAATTCCTAGAAGCATGGCATTCCAACCGGAACTCTATCAACAAACACATTGATTTGGAGCCAATCTACCATCCTCTGAGAAAAAGAACAGGTAATGACATCACCGATGCAGGAAATGACATCACCAACCCAAAGAAACCTAAACATATAGATAGAAAGCGGGACATAACACTAGCGCTTCGTCGGAGACTCACTGATGATGTCACCTAGAATGGTGACGAAACGTCCGAAAACCAACCTTCCAGCTCAGCGAGCAAACTCACATCCACAATCCATGTACTGTAAAAGATACACATAATTTTTCTATCATTGTCCCAGTGTTTGACAAATGAACTCTAATACATGTCCAGCTACTTTGAGTGGGCATCCACAATGACTAAGCCAATGAAAAGACCCGCATAGTTAAAGTATAACTGAGTCCAGGGTTTATCTGGCCATTCCCACAAACGTGGGCGAGCTGCTGGTGGTAATTTTTGGAAGGGTCACCGGACCTGAAACGTTAACTCTGATTTTTTTTCTCTCCACAGATGCTGCCAGACCTGCTGAGCTTTTCCAGCAACTTCTGTTTTTGTTTGTAATTTCTGTCCCTGTTGAAACGCTGGCACTTTCCCACCAATGCAGCTCTGCCTGCATCCAAGCCTGACCACCAGACATAACGTCTCGCCAACATCTTCATTTTGAAAACCCCTGGATGAAATTGGTGGTGTTCAGCCACTATCTGGCAGTGACCTTTGCTCATCACAATCATTCTTGTTCCCCATAATAATATATTATCATTGACTGTGATCCAATCTCACTGAGTTTAAAAAGGTTTCAGTTTTGCCAGGACCGGATCTTTCCGAGTCCAAATTCTGATATTGTCAGCTGTGACTGCAAGTGTGTCCAGAAAATTTAAAATCACAATGCACTCTTCCAGTGGAGGTACCACTGGTGTTGTAAGAAATGGCTCATTCATCCACATTTGCTACTTGGGCTCCTGGACAGTGTTCCAACTTGTAATTATACACACTTTGTACAAGAGTCCACCACTGAATGTGGCCTGCAGTTATGAGCGGCACTGCCTTGCCCTCTTTATATAGACCTAGCAGGAATTTAGAACATAGAACATAGAACAATACTGTGCAGAACAGGCCCTTCGGCCCTCGATGTTGTGCCGACCTGTGAACTAATCTAAGCCCCTCCCCCGATACTATCCCATCATTATCCATATGCTTATCCAAGGACTGTTTAAATGCCCCTAATGTGGCTGAGTTAACTACATTGGTAGGCAGGGCGTTCCACGCCCTTACCACTCTCTGAGTAAAGAACCTGCCTCTGACATCTGTCTTAAATCTATCACCCCTCAATTTGTAGCTATGCCCTCTTGTACAAGCTGAAGTCATCATCCTCAGAAAAAGACTCTCACTGCCCACCCTATCTAATCCTCTGATCATCTTGTATGTCTCTATTAAATCCCCTCTCTGCCTCCTTCTCTCCAATGAGAACAGACCCAAGTCCCTCAGCCTTTCTTCATAGGGCCTGCGCTCCAGACCAAGCAACATCCTGGTAAATCTCCTCTGCACCTTTTCCAATGCTCCACATCCTTCCTGTAATGGGGCGACCAGAACTGCACACAATATTCCAAATGAGGCCGCACTAGCGTTTTGTACAGTTGCAGCATGCCATCACGGCTCTGGAACTCAATCCCTCTACCAATAAAACCTAAAACACCGTAAGCCTCCTTAACAGCACTATCAACCTGGGTGGCAGCTTTCAGGGATCTATGTACATGGACACCAAGATCCCTGTGCACATCTACACTACCAAGAATATTTCCATTGACCCGGTATTCTGCCTTCCTATTATTCCTCCCAAAGTAAATCACCTCACATTTATCCGTATTATACTCCATTTGCCACCTTTGTGGTCTGTTATTATCACAAATTTATGTCTGTCGAGAGATTGGTGGAACTGCCTGATTCCAAACATGACTGCCAAACCTTCCTTCTGTACCTGGGTGTATTTACACTCTGCAGTAGACAAAGTCCTGACTGCGTACGCTATTGGTTATTCCTGACGATTCAGCCACTTATGAGCTAATAACACCCCGAAGCTATAGGGGGCGTGGTCGCATGTCAATACCATAGGGTTGGGATCATAATGTGATAACATAACAGCTCAGAGGATGATAGCTGTTTCTTCACTTCCCTGCAAGCTACGGCTTATATACGTAACCATTTTCAAGGCTGACATCTTTTGACTGACCCCTGAGCCTTTTGTCTCAACCCCATTTTCCTGCAATCTCCCCATAACCTTTGATCCCCTTAACAGTCAGGAAGCTATCTATCTCTGTCTTAAAAAGACTCAATGACCTGGCCTCCACAGCCTTCTGTGGCAATGAATTCCACAGATTCACCGCTCTTTATCAGAAGAGGTTTTTCTTCATCTATGTTCTACAGGGTCTTCCATTTACTCTAAGGCTGTGTCCTCAAGTCCTGGTCTCTCTGGCTAATGGAAACATCTTCTCAACATCTACTCTATCTAGGCCTTTCAGTATTCTTTAAGTTTTAATTAGATTCCCTCTCATCCTTCTAAACTCAGTCTAGAATAGACCCAGAGTCCTCAAATGTTCCTCATACGTTAAGCCTTTTATTCCCTGGGATCATTTTCCTGAACATCCTCTGGACCCACCCCAGTGTGAATACACCCTTGTTGAGATACGGGGCCCAAAACTGATCACAATATTCTTAATGTGGTCCGACCAGGGCCTCATAAGGCCTCAGACAAACATCCCTGATTTTATACTCTAGTCCTCTCAAAATAAATGTCAACATTGCATTTGCCTTCCTAACTAACAACTCAAAGTGCAAGATAACCTTAAGAGAGTCTGGACTAGAACTCTCAAGTTCCTTTGCACTTCAGATTTCTGAAATTTCTCCCCATGTAGAAAATAGTCCATGTCTCTATTCTTCCTGCTGAAGTGCCATGACCTTACACTTTGCCACATTGTATTCCATCTGCCACTTCTTTGCTCACTCTCCTAACCTGTCTAAATCCATCTGCAGCTTCCTTGCCTCAATAGTATCCATCCCTCCACCTACCTTGTGTATCTGAAAACTTAGCCAGAATGCCCACAGTTCCTTCATCTAGATCATTTATGTATAAAGTGAAAAGTTGCAGTCCTAACACTGACCCTTGTGGAACTCCACTAATCACTGGCTGCCATCCTGAGAAGGACCCTTTTATCCCCACTCTCTGCTTTCTGCCAGATAGTCAATGCTCCACCCATGATTACCTTACAGTAAAATGCTGTCCCTACTACCAACCAAGAGAGTTCACTTCTGTCATCCTGACAGCAGTCTATACACCATCCCACATGGACATGAGGAATGCCATAGACAAGATTTATACCGCCACAAACATTCAAGAGACAAAATTCCCAGGGGCCCTATTCATTGTGGCCGGCAATTTCAATTAAGCCAACCTCAAGCAGGTGATGCCAAAATACCACCAACAGATCTCCTGCCCCACCTTTTACTACAATTAATGGTAATTGAACCATTTGCTTCTCGTAAGAGACTGGAGTTGGGACTAGTATGTGGTTCTTCCTCTGGTTGAGTGCCTACTGGCACCACCCTGTCTCCTTGTGAGGAAGAGACACCTGGAGTGAGGCACTTTGCAGTTGGTGCTGAGCATCAACAGATAGAGCAATGGAGTGTAGGTCTGTGCCATATCTAGCAAACATTGAGTGACCCCCTCTGGATGTCTCTGTGGCACCTGTCAATTTGTCTACACAGGCAGCCAGATGTGCAGAGCATGTTGGTGGATTCCTCCGAATCTTTGACCCAAGGCGAACATTTAGGAAACAGTGGCCATTCTATAATAAGGTTCAGGATTGTGGGAGAGAAAGACATGCAATAATCCATGTGAGAAAATTCAATTGGCAGACATCTGGCTTCAATGTGGCAACAGCAGAGCTGCAGGATTGACTGGAACAAGAGTTTGGCAGAAAAACAGTAACTGAACAATGGGTCACCTTCAAAGAGCAGATGATTCAGATGCAGTTGAGGTAATTTCCTCAAATGCGAAAGGTAGGAAAAACAAATCCACAGTTTGTGGATGACAAAGGAAGGAGCAATTAACATCAGGAAGAAAAGTGAGCTTTTGACAGGTCTAAGGCAGAAAATACAGTTGAGAACCAAGAGGAAAACTAGAGGATTAGAGAGTAGGGATCAGTGTGTTCGAGCAGGGTTAGGTGCTTTAGCCCCACCTGTTCATCATATATGAGCAATTTGGATGCAGGAACCAAGTGTAATATTTCCAAGTTTGTTGAGCAGACATTACTCTCCGCTCTCACATTAAACCTATGTCCCCTCGTATGTGACATTTCCATTTTGGGAAAAAGAATCTGACTATACACCTTATCCATGCCACTCATATCAGACTGCCCTCATTTTTTGATACTCTAGTGAAAACAATCCAAATTTGTCCAACCTCTCCTCATAGTTAATACACTCCAATCCGGCTAACATCCTGGTCAAACTCTTTTAAACCCTCTCTAAAGGCTCCATTTGCTTTCTACAGTGTGGTGTCAGAACTGCACACACCAACTGTGGCCTAACTAAAGTCTTATACGGCTACACCATGACTTGCCAGCGTTTATACTCAATGCCCTGACTGATGAAAGCAAGCGTGCCATATGCTTACTTTACCACCTTATCCACTTGTGTTGCCACTTTCAGGGAGCCATGGACTTGCTCCAAGATCCCTCTGAATATCAATGCTCCTAAAGGTCCTGCCATTTATTGAATACTTTCCTCCTACATTTAGCCTCCCAAAATGCATCACATCACACTTTTCCGGATTAAATTCCATCTGCCATTTCTCCACCTAACTTTCCAACTGGTCTATTCCAACTTATCTGTTAAAGATGTTATAGCAAGACACTTGGATAAGTTCAAGGTATTCAGTCAGAGTCAACATAGTTTTGTCAAAGGAAATTATGTTCAACTAATTTATCAGAGTTCTTTGAAGTTGTAATTGTGATTTGAATAACAGAGAATCAGTGGCTTATTGCACCTAAACTTCATGGAGATATTTGATACAGTGCCATACCAAAGGTTATTATGAAAAATAAAAGATCACAGTGTTGTGGATAACATATTAACATGGATAGAAGTTTGGTTGGCCAACAAGAAACAGAGAATTGGGCTAAATAGGTCTTTTTCAGGCTGGCAGGATGTCATGAGAGGTGTGTCACGGGGAGAGTGCTGGGTTTCAACTCATTACATTTTATGGAAATAATCTGGACGAAGGGACCTAAGGGTATGGCAACTAAATTTGTTATTGGTACATAGATAGTTGGAAAAACGAGGACATAAGGAATCTACAAAGGATATAAATCGGTATAGATCTGGCAAATGTAATACAATGTCGGAAAATGTGAAATTTTCCATTTTGGCAGACAGAATAGAAAAGAATGCTATCTAAATTGCAAGTACACAGATACAACAAGTGATGAGGAAAGCTCGTACAATATTATATTCAAACAATGAACTGCAAATGCTGGAAATTTTAAACAAAAACAGAAATTGCTGGAGAAACTCAGCAGCTTTGGCAGCATCTATGGAGAGAAACAGTTGAAAAGCTTTCTGCAATGCAGTGTTATGTTCTTTCAAGAGGTGAATTGAATAAAAGAGTGGGGAGGTCATAGGTCAATTATACAGGGCATTGATGAGACTGCATCTGGACCTCATCAAGACTGTACTGGTCATCATTCTTAGGGAAGAATGTTAATGCATTAGAAATAGAGAAGGTTTCCTAGATTAATGCCCTAACTGCCTTATGAAGGCTGAACAGGCTAGGTCTGTATCCTCTGGAAGTTAAACAATCAGAGGTGACTTAATTGGAACATTTAGGATCCTGTGGAGTCTCAATCATGTTGATGTTGGATGTTTCCTCTTGTGGGCAAGTCTAATAACTAGAGTCATTAGAAATAAAGGGTCGCTCAGTTACGGCAGTCGTGAGAATGTTTTTTCTCTCAGGACGAGAGATTTTAGAATTCCCTTCTTTAGAAGGCAGTGGATGCAGAATATACATATTTTTAAGTCAGAGGTAAATAGATTCTTAACTACAAAGGGGATTAAAAATTATGAGGGGATATGCAGGATGTACAGCTGAAGTTAATGTCAGATTGTCCTTGAAATTATTGAATGGGGATCTGGCTCGAAGGGCTGAGTGGCCTACCTTTGTTTCTATGTTCATTACTGTGCTTGTTGTGTGTTCAAAGCAGTTTTTCCCAGAGACAATCTTTTGCTGGGTTTTTCATTCAGGGCTAGATTTGTGGGTATAGGAGACCTTAGAATAGTAATGACTGTCTATTTAGCCCCTGGACAACAGAGGAGAAATTTCTATGCTGGAAATTTCTACTTTCCTATCCTTCATGTGTAGAGGAGTAACAGAAAATCTCCTGCTAACTATTCTTGCTCACCATTCCCCAGTAAAACTGCTCTTGCTGTAAATCACCTGTTGAAAGGAAACAAGGAATCAACAACTGGAAAAGGCATTGAAAGGACATATCCTCAATCAGAGAATGAAAGTCTGAGAGTTGGTGTATCACAACCTTGTACTATTAGCTAAGAACCAGAAGGAGTTGAAAGAAAGCTGAAAGAACAGAACTCATGACCACCTGTGATCGGGACTGGTATCTGACGTTTTCCCCTTCTCAACCCGACAATATCTTTGTCAGAGATAGTAGGAACTGCCGATGCTGGAGAATCTGAGATAACATGGTGTAAAGCTGGATGAACACAGCAGGCCAAGCAGCATTAGAGCAGCAGGAAAGTTTGATGTTTCGGGTCGAGACCCTTCTTTGGAAAATATTTTTGTCATGTCTCTTTGTGTGCATTTGTATGTGTATGGGAATCTCACAAAGAGGTAGAGTTTAAGTTATAAAGTTATAAGCTAACAATTCTGGTGTCTTTCAGTTTAATTGTTAATGGAAAGCCTGCTTTTTTTTTATTCATTCATGGGATGAGGGTTTTGCTGGCCAGGCAGCACTTATTGCCCAGAGGGCAGTCGAGACTCAACTACATTGCCGTGGGTCTGGAGTCACATGTGAGCCAGATCAGGTAAGGATTGCAGTTTCCTTCCCTAAAGGACATTCATGAACCTGGTGGGGGTTTTCCCAACAATTGACAATGGATTCACAGTCATTAGACTCTTAATTCCAGATATTTATTGGATTCAAATTCCACCATCTGTCACGGCGGGATTCAAACCTGGGCCCCCAGAACATTACCTGGGTCTCTGGATTAACAGTCCAGTGATAATACCACTATCACCTCCCCTCCGTGTGCACATTCATTTAACCTCAATTGTACAGATCTGTAAAATTAGGTAATTTGTTGGTTTAATCACATGTTCACATTTGCGACAATTCCAAGAATAATGGGACATGAATCCCAGTTTAATTTTCAGAGGTTTGAATGAAGTCAGAATGCCACTTTAAAACACAAGGAGGGGTGGAAGTTGAGAATACATTCCCTCAGAAGAATTTGTGTATTGGGGCCAATTGAAATTTTCAAGACTGAGCTTGAGTAGGTAAGGAAATGATGAAATGATGAGTGAATGAAGTTGAAATAAAGATCACTGTTATTGCAGATAACACTGTGTGAAGCTGGATGAACACAGCAGGCCAAGCAGCATCAGAGGAGCAAGAAAGCTTAACGTTTCAGGTTGGGACCCTTCAGATTCTCCAGCATCGGCAATTCCTACTATCACTGATATTGTAGTTAAATGGCAGGACAGACGCAGGCAATGAATGGACTGCTCCTTCGTTTTACAAATAGGCATGCTTGGCTATTTCTTGCCATTTCCAAGTCTCATGCAGACATGCCCCTGGGTCAACTTGTTAAATATTCCGGGATTGCATTTTCCCTGTCCCTCAAAAAGATCGACTGGGAGTCCACTCATGTAAAAGCTGGTGTCTCACACCATTTTAACCTCAGGTAAATGTTAATTGGCTCACAGCATGACTTCAGTGTTCTGATGAGGAACTGCTAAATTAAATAGTAACTCTGTAGTTCCAGCAGCATTGGTCTGAGTAGTGGCCTTAGCTAGGAAATCAATGTTCTGGAATAAGCAGCTGTTACAGCGGTCAGTCCTTAAGTAAGCATGGGTCATTTTTGTACATTATTCTTTGATTGAGTGGATTTCAGTGGCAAGTCTCAGTGATGACAGTGTGATGGTGAGGAGGGGGAAGGCTTGAGGGAGGTGGATTATAAAGTGGGTAGGGGTGGTTCAGGTTAACAAGAATGGAGATAGAGGAACTGTTCTCCCACCTGTGCGTGAAATCAACCCTCCCCTCATAAAATCTGCTGGGCTACCCACTGGTTGTAAGCTTACCCTTATCATGGTGGTCAGGGTGAAGATGGGGCAATTAAGTGGCTATTAATAGGATGCTGATGAATGGGAGGGCTAGATGGGGCATGCAGCAAGGTCACACATTGCGTTTCATGAGACCTCCACCACCAAACTCGCAATCAGTTGAGGGTAAAGTGTAGATTCAGACTATTCTCTAGATTGATTTTCTATTTTTCTAATACTTTTTAAAATTGGGATGTGTGGGCAGCATTTATTAGCAATCACTGGTTGAGTCGAAGACACTAGGAATCAACAGCATGCAATACTGGAGTCTCCTGCAGCTCCAACCAAGTAGAAATGCAAGGTTCTCTTCCATGACGATTTTGGTGAATCAGTGAAAACACAGTGTGGAGATGGAGGAACACAGCAGGCCCGGCAGCATCAGAAGAAAGGAAAGCTGATGTTTCGGGTTGGGACCCTTTTTTCTGAAGAAGGGTCCCGACCTGAAACATCAACCTTCCTGCTCCTCTGATGCTGTGGGGCATGCTGTGTTCCTCCAGCTCCACACTGTGTTATCTCTGACTTCAACATCTGCAGTTCTTGCTATCAATGGTGAATCAGTTGAGCTATTGCAATAACCCAGCAACATTTTTTAGCATAACACAGTGTTGAGCTGGATGAACACAGCAGGCCAAGCAGCATCAGAGGAGCAGGAAAGCTGACGTTTCAGGCCTAGACCCTTCTTCAGAAATGGGGGAGGGGAAGGAGGTTCTGAAAAAAATAGGGAGAGGGGGGAGGTGGATAGAAGATGGATAGATGAGAAGGTAGGTGGAAAGGACACAGACAGCTCAAAGAGGCGGGGATGGAGCCAGTAAAGTTGAGTGTAGTTGGAGAGTTAGGGAGGAGATAGGTCAGTCCAGGGAGGACGGACAGATCAAGGGGGTGGGATGAAGTTAGTAGGTAGGAGATGGGGTGAGGCTTGAGGGGGGAGAAGGGGATAGGTGGGAGGAAGATAACAAAGTGTGAAGCTGGATGAACACAGCAGGCCAAGCAGCATCTCAGGAGCACAAAAGCTGACATCTCAGGCCTAGACCCTTCATCAGAGAGGGGTATGGGGAGAGGGTTCTGCAATAAATAGGGAGAGAGGGAGGGCGGACTGAAGATGGAGAGAAAAGAAGATAGGTGGAGAGGAGAGTATAGGTGGGGAGGTAGGGAGGGGATAGGAAGGGCAGGTTAGGGAGGCAGGGATGAGCTTGGCTGGTTTTGGGATGCAGTAGCAACATTCTTTGGCACCAGGTTTACAGAGCTAAGGGGATCCTTTGGTGAATTTTGAGCTCTTTCGGCACATTTAGCCCCCATTCCAAATTCTTCATGTTACCACTTGATACCAGTTGGTGACAACAGTATGGGAGGCAGGTTGTACAAGGCACAGTTCCTGACATACTTCCCTGCAAATCAAAGTTAAAAAAATACACAGCTGCACAGCTGAAAGTGATTAAAGCCAGAGGCTACCGTGAACAGAAGTGCAGCTCGCACCTGCAAGGATTGCAGGGCATAGACAGGATGGTGTTGGGGGATGGGTGTCATATTTGAGGACAAATAGAATCACAGCATTAGCTTCAAAGCAAACATTGAAAAGGACTGCTCCTCATAATCCAATCTTGACAGGGCATTCCTCATCACAGAAGAAGGCTAACCCATCAGCTGTACATTATAAGGCTTTAGGTGTCTAGTATTAAATACAGCAGTTATGTATGATATAATACCTCAGACACATACTTTAAATGGGTTAAGTAGGCACTATTGAAGCCTGCATTTCTATTGCTGAGCTCAAAAGGACATTTTTTCCCCACAATATTTGGCTGCTGCAGCATCCAGGGAAAAGTGCATATGGTTAATGCTGGAGTGTGGAAAGTGCTGGAGAAACCCAGCAAGTCTAACGGCATCGGTGGAAAGAGAAACAGAGTTAATGTTTCAAATTGAATGTGAATCTTCTTCAAGTCACTCTATCAGTATTAACTATGTTTCTATCACCATAGATGCTGCCAGTTTTGCAGAGTTTCCCCAGCACGTTCTGTTTTTTATTACAGATCTCCAGTACTGCAGAAATTTGTTTTTATTCGGGTTGCCATTGTTACTTAAACATATTCCAGAAGGTTTTGTCTCGCCTAAGAATCTTGGATATTTCAATGAGGTCTCGTCTTATTCTTCTAAACTCCAAAGAATGCATAGAACATGGAACAATACAGCGCAGAACAGGCCCTTCAGCCCTCGATGTTGCACCAACCTGTGAACTAATCTAAGCAGGAAATGGTAAGAGACATAGAAAATGAGAAAAAGTGGACAGTTAACTGAAAGGAGGTGCGTAGAAAGTGAGGGGAGATAAAGAAAGGGAAGAATAAAGTCTTGTTATGTAGTTCCTTCAGATTAAGTACATAAGGCTTCCATTCCAGTTTGGTGAGAAGTCCAATGTGCAATCTGTAGACTCTACTACATGCAGGGCTTACAGAGTCAGGTAGTTAAGTTATTTGAACACTTGAGTGCTTTCACCAAATCCTCAACTTCACCTCTTGCCGTTCCAAATTAAGTCTCTTGATGTGAACAAATAAATCTTCTTCACTTTGGCTGACCACATGCCAGGGATTCCCATGAGTTGCAGAGGGTGGGTGAACTTTTCAAGGATGTTTTATGGACTTCGGTAAAGTGTTACCATTATTCTGGGAGTGTCCTGCCCTCACTGCATTCTGAGTCAAGCAGTTGTTTCAGGGATTGGAATCATGAGCCCAAAAGAAATGCCGTGACTGGCGAAGCTAGTTCTGAAAGATTAGTGAGTCGCTCTGGGGCACATTAGTTTGCGAGAAAATGATGCTATTGGACCACTTATCTTGTCCATAAGACCATACAATATAGCAGTAGAATGAGGGGTCTGCTCTAAAATTCGATCATGCAGAAACCTCTGTCTTAAATGCACTCAATGACTTCACCTCCACAGCCCTCTGTAGCAACAAGTTCCACAGTACCACCCTTGGCTGAAGAAACTCCTCCTTATCTCAGTTCTAAAGAGTCATTCCGTCAATCTGAGTCTGTTCCCTTGGACCCAGTCTCTCCTAACCGTGGAAACAACTCCATATCTACTCTATCCAGGCCTCTCAGTATTCTGTAAGTTTCAAACAGATCCCCTCTCATCCTTCTAAATCCCACTGAGTCCAGACCCAGAGTCCTCAAACACTCCTCATAGAAAAAGCTCTTCATTCCTGAGATCATTCTTGTAAACTGCCTCTGGACCCCTTCCAACACCAGCACGCCCTTCTTTTGGTATGAGGCCTAAAACAGTTCACAATATTAGAGAGCCTGATACAGACTCAGCAGTGCATATTTGCTCTTATATTCAAGCCCTCTTGAAATTAATGCTAATACTGCATTTCTCTTCCGAACTGCCAGCTGAAACTACATGTTAGCTTTAACAGAAAGCTGCATTAGAACATCAGATTCTTGAAGCCTTTCCACATTTCGAAAAAAGTCCAGCCTCTAATCTTCCGAACAAAGTGCATGGCCTTACACTTTCCTACATTGTATTCCATTTGCCATTTCTTTGCCCATTCTCCTAGCCGGTCCAAGCCCTTCTGCAGCCTCTCCACTTCCTGAACACTATGTGTCCCTCCATCTATCTTTGTGTCCAATCCACAATGTCTCAGTTCCTTCATCCTGTATTTGTGACTGGATTTGTAAGATCCTGTGAAGGCACTACTGGTACTGCTTCTCCAATTTTGTGAGATGTCTTTTGCAGATTGTCCAAGTTTTGGAAGCATATGCGGGCTTGAGGATTCATGATGCCTCGTAAATCAGAATGTTAGTCTTGAATATGAGATCCTTGTCCTCAAATACTCTTTTGCCCCAGTTAAAGGTTAAGCTGGCATACTGGAGGTGGGAATGAATTTTGTGACCTCTGACTGCAAGGAATAGCACCAATCTTTGTACATGCCTATTTGTCAATCTCAAGAAAACCTGTGACCCTTCAACCATGAAAGCTTATGTTCCTCAAAGTTGGCTCAAAATTTGTCACTATTCTCTGTTTATTGTTCTATGATATGCAAGCCATGATCTTCACCATTAGAATGATTACAAACACTAGCTCAGTGAATTCTGAGACCAAATAAGGCTGTGTCATTACATTAACCTCTTTTCAATTTTCCTCATTATAGTACCGTACATTTACCTTCACCAAATTACCCACAGACACAGAAATAATTTATAGAATAGATGGGAAATGGTTCAACATACACTGCTCTCAATGCAAACCCAAGAACAGGTTAGGGAGGCACAACCCGGCACTTTCCCCTGCAACTTCCTCTCACCTATCCCCTCCTCCCACCTCAAGCCGCACCTCCATTTCCTCCCTACTAACTTCATCCCGCCCCCTTGACCTGTCCATCCTCCCTGGACTGACCTATCCCCTCCCTACCTCCCCACCTCTACAGGCTCCATCCCCGCCCCTTTCACTTGTCTGTCTCCTCCCCACCTATCATCTCCTCTATCCACCTTTCTTTCTTTCTTTCCAATCCCATCCCTGCAATAACCACCAAAAGAGAATCCCCCACGTCCTGACATACCAGCCCACCAACCTCCGGATACAACGCATCATCCTCCGACACTTCTGCCATCTACAAACCGACGCCCACCAAAGAAATTTTTCCATCCCCACCCTTGTCTACCTTCCGAAGAGACTACTCTCTCCGGGACTGCCTCGTCCGCTCCACACTCCCCTCCAACCCCACCACACCCGGCACTTTCCCCTGTAACCGCAGGAAGTGCCACACTTGCCCCCACACCTCCTCCCTCACCCAAATCCCAGGCCCCAAGATGACTTTCCACATCAAGCAGATGTTCACCTGCACATCTGCCAATGTGGTATACTGCATCCACTGTACCCGGTGTGGCTTCCTCTACATTGGGGAAACCAAGCGGAGGCTTGGGGACCGCTTTGCAGAACACCTACGCTCGGTTCGCAAGAAACAATTGCATCTCCCAGTCGCGAACCATTTCAACTCCCCCTCCCATTCCTCAGACGACATGTCCATCCTGGGCCTCCTGCAGTGCCACAATGATGCCACCCGAAGGTTGCAGGAACAGCAACTCATATTCCGCTTGGGAACCCTGCAGCCCAATGGTATCAATGTGGATTTCACAAGCTTCAAAATTTCCCCTCCCCCCACTGCATCCCAAAACCAGCCCAGCTCATCCCCACCTCCCTAACCTGTTCTTCCTCTCACCTATCCCCTCCTCCCATCTCAAGCCGCACCTCCATTTCCTCCCTACTAACCTCATCCCGCCCCCTTAACCTGTCCGTCCTCCCTGGACTGACCTATCCCCTCCCTACCTCCCCACCTATACTCTCCTCTACAGGCTCCATCCCCGCCCCTTTCACTTGTCTGTCTCCTCTCCACCTATCTTCTCCTCTATCCACCTTCAATCCGCCTCCCTCTCTCTCCCTATTTATTTTAGAACCCTCTTCCCCGCCCCCTTTTCTAATGAAGGCTCTAGGCAAGAAATATCAGATTTGGTGCTCCTAAGATGCTGCTTGGCCTGCTGTGTTCATCTAGAAGCTCGTTTATGCAGTAAGAAGAGGTCCTTAACAGCAGATGTGTTGATATCAGTAGTCTGTAAACAGTCTGGAGATCGAGAGATCTTCATTGAGGTTTGAAGGTCTGTGAAAGTATTGCTGGGGTAAAAATGTTGAATCTTTCTTTCCAATGTTCAGATGGGATGGTTCCAGCAGTTCTCGGATATCATTTTATGGTTCATAGTTTCCTTTTGTGTAATAAGTTTTATTTTGTTTCTGAGATCTGACTTGAACAGTCTTCCCACCAGATGGTATCACCAAGAAAACACCAAGAAAACTAATGTAATCTTCTGAGATAACAAAGTGTGGAGCTGTGTGAACACAGCAGGCCATGCAGCATCTCAGGAGCACAAAAGCTGACGTTTCGGGCCTTCATCTCTCTGATGAAGGGTCTAAGCCCGAAATGTCAGCTTTTGTGCTCCTGAGATGCTGCTTGGCCTGCTGTGTTCATCCAGCTCCACACTTTGTTATCTTTGATTCTCCAGCATCTGCAGTTCCCATTATCACTAATGTAATCTTCTAACCAGCTCTCACAACACAACACCTCCCCAACAAACCACGCCCCCCGCGCCCCCATTGCCCACGCAGTGATCAAGATCAGCTGTGAAATTCTGCAAAATACGGACTATATCTTGCAAGTTCCTCTTGACAAACGTGGAAGTAAACAATAAGCCAAATGGTTACATGGGAGCTGGTGAGAAAATAGTGACAGGCTGCCAAAGAGCGTGCAAGATTGTGTAAAAAGGGTAGCAGGGACAACAAGGTGGAATTCACGTGTATTTGCCGGACAAAAGTGAATGCATTGAGCGAAATTAAAAAATGCTTATTTTCAGCATTCCTTTCAGATGATAATACAAGTCTTACGTACCTACAGCAGGAAATGGCACAAATCGCTGGATGAGTAAGCGGGTTGCAGGGCTAAATCTGTTGGCTCTCTTGATGAAAACATTCAGGCCTACCTTAAATAAAAATTGAATGAATGCGTCAGACAGATTCTGAATTTCAGCAGATAAATGCAAAGTTCTTCATTTCAGCCCCATAATCAGTAAGCTGCAAAATCCACCTCCCTGACAAGATATGAAAGAAAAGTGTGTGACCTAAACCGATAGTGCAGGATGCTAATAAGAAAGCCATCATAAACTGGTAAATAGTCAGTAGCCTTGATTTTAACATTTTTACTTTGGTTGTAAGATGACAAAAGGCAAACAAAAAAGGGAGTTGGAGAAACTCTGTAGTTGAATCCTAGGACCTGAGCAAGAGTAGGAGATGATGTAAAATAGCTTCACTTCAACAGACAGGGAAGGGAAAGAAGAACAGTAGGACAAGGTATTTGGAGATTTGGAGGAATACTGACTGTAACAGTTTAGTAATCATAGCTGATGGTACTATTTGACAAGTCAGATTCTAAAATGAAACCTGACTTGAATGATCATTATTTTTGGCTTACTTAGCTAACATGTGGTTGAATAGTGAGAAACAATTTTACACAAGGAACATTTTGTGGAAATTGGTAATTTTTTCCTTTGCCCGTAACATCGATATCTGTTTATTGATTGTCTGAGTCTATCTGTGCTTGTGTGTAGACGTTTAAAAAGTGGACAGACGAGAATTGTCTGTAAATAATTCATATTTCTATTTGCCTATAGTTGGAAGTGACCTACTTAAAATAAATAATACTTCTTGTGAAGTTCAGAAACCTGGTCGGTGTTTTCTGTTAACCTGAGTCCATCATATATGTAAACTGGGGACATTGAGTAATTTTACTAAATCTTTAGTGATAATGGGAACTGCAGATGCTGGAGAATCCAAGATAATGAAATGTGAGGCTGGATGAACACAGCAGGCCCAGCAGCATCTCATGAGCACAAAAGCTGACATTTCGGGCCCGAAACGTCAGCTTTTGTGCTCCTGAGATGCTGCTGGGCCTGCTGTGTTCATCCAGCCTCACATTTCATTATTTTGACTAAATCTTTAACTTTTTTTCCAGCTTCAGAAGTAGCAGTGCTCAAGTATCAGCACATCTTCAAAGACCCTGAAAGGGTAAATCCTCATCCTGTAAATGAAAGATTGAGAATTGATGTGTCCAAAACCTGATGTTCTCATTAAACAGTTAAAATGAACCAGAAGGAAAATGATGCCGGTAATCCAGACTCCAAAATTGTGCATCACATTTTTTTCTTTCTTCCAAACCCATAATATTTAGAAATGTCTGGAAATGTGGTGGAGCCAACTTTGATTGAGGCATTCAAATGGACAATAGATAATTATTTGGTCAGAAATGGTGTGCAGGGATATAAGGAAAAGGCAGGATATTGCCACTAGGTAACATAGCCAATGCAGGCATAATGGGCCAAATAATTTCCTTTTGCATTAGAACAATTCTGCGATTCTGTCATTTATGTCTTGACTTAACTTTGTTTGTCTGTTTGTCTAAGCATTGGATATTCTAGAAAAGGGGTACAGTTGGTCTCATCTGCAAACTTGCAGATGTTACATTTTGCTTTCTCATCCAAATCATTAATATTTATTGTGGATAGCTGGGTCCCAACACTGATCCCTGTGGCACCCCACTAGCTACTGCCTGTCAATTTGAAAAGGACTCATTAATTCCTAGTCTTTGTTTCCTCTCTGGCAACCAGTCTCCTACTCATGTCAATACACTTCTCACAATCCCATGCACTTTAATCTTGCACATTAATCTCTTAATTGGGACTTTGCAAACCCTTTCTGAAAGTCCAAATATACTACATCGACTGGTTTCCCCTTGTCAACTCTACTAGTTACATCTTCATCAATTCCAACAGATCTGTCAAACATGATTTCCCATTCATAAATCCATGCTGATTCTGTCGATCCTGCCAAAGCATTCAAGAATTTTCCCCACTACTGATGTTAAGCTCACCAGTATGTAATTCCCTGTGTCCTCTCCACTGCAGGTTTGGAGGGCCGAAGGGCCTATTCCTGTGCTGTAATTTTCTTTCTGTGTTCTTTTCTTTCTTCTTGAATATTGGACAGCTACTTCCTTAAGTATCCTGGGATGTAGATTATCAGGCCCTGGGGATTTATCAGCTTTCAATCCCAACAATTTTCCTAGCACTATTTCTTTACTAATATTGATCTCCCTCAGTTCTTTCTTCTCACTAAATCTGGCATCCTCCAACAATTCTGGTATCTGATTTGTCCCCTTTTGTGAAGACAGAAACAAACTATGTATTCAGTTCCTCAGACATTTCTTTGTCCCCTATTATACATTCCCCCATTTCTGTCTGCAGGGGACCTACATTTGTCTTTACTAACCTCTTTCTTCTCACATACCTATAGAAATTCTATACGTTATTCTTTATCTTCCCTGCAAGCTTGCTTTTGTACTGCATTTGGATGTTGAGAAGATGCTTCCATTGGTAGGACAGACTAGGACCCAAGGGCATAGCCTTAGAGTAAAGGGAAGACCTTTTAGAATAGAGATAAGGAGAAACTTCTTTGGCCAGAGAGTGATGAATCTATGGAATTCACTACCACAGAAGGCTGTGGAGGCCAGCTCATTGAGTACATTTATGACTGAGATAGTTTTTGATTATCATGGTGGCACAGTGGTTAGCACTGCAGCCTCATAGCACCAGGGACCAGGGTTCATTTCCAGCCTTGGGCAACTGTCTGTGTGGAGTTTGCACATTCTCCCCGTGTCTGCTTGGGTTTCTTCCCACAGTCCAAAGATGTGCAGGTTAGGTGGATTGACCGGGCTAAATTGCATGTAGTGTTCGGGGAGGTATAGATTAGGTGGGTTATAGGGGGATGGGTCGGGGTGGGATGCTCCGAGGTTCGGTGTAGACTTGTTGGGCAGGAGAATGAGGTTGAGGAACTTATCAGCCATGATTGAATGGCAGAGCAGACTCAATGGGCCGAATGGCCTAATTTCTGCTATGTCTTATGGTCTTATTTTCCCCTTCTTAATCAATCCTTTGGTCCTTCTTTGCTGAATTCTAAACTGCTCCCAATCCTCAGATCTGGCACTTCTCTTGGCCAATTTGTATGCGTCTTCTATCAATAGGATACTACCTGTTATTTTCTTTGTAAGCCATGGATTGGTCCTCTTATCCATTTTGTTTTTGCAACAGACAGGAATAAACATTTATTGCAGTTCCCCTACACGTTCCTTGAATGCTTGCTATTGCCTATCCACTGACATCCCTTTAAGTAACTCTTCCAAACCTATCAAGGCCTACTCACCCCTCATATCCTTGTAGTTCCTTATATTAAGGTTCAGCACCCTAGTCTCTAAATCAACAATGTCACTCTCTATCTTGATGAAGAATTCTATCATGTTATGATCGCTCCTCCCCAAGGGATCTTGCACAGCTAGATTGGCAATTTTTCCCTTCTCATTACACAGTACCCAGTCTAAGGTGGCCTGCTCTGTAGTTGGTTCCTCCTCATATTGGTCAAGAAAACTATCCCGTATACACTCCTGGAATTCCTCCTCTATAGCACTGTGACAAATTTGATTTACCCAATCTATGTGCAGATTAAAATCACCCATGATCACTGATATTCCCTTACCACATGCATCTCTAATTACCTGTTTAATGTCATTCTCAACATCACCATTGCAGTTTAGGACCTCTATATGACACCTACTAATTTTTTTTTGCCCCTTAATTTAGATTACTGTGAGGTGTTGAACTTTGGTAATGCAAATCAGGCAGGACTTATGCTCGAAATGGTAGGGCCCTTGGGAGGGTTGACGAACAAAGACACCCAGGGATACAAGTGCATTGTTCATTGAAAGTGGAGTTGCAGGTAGATGACTGAATTGGAAGTTTCTGGTGTGTAACTTGCCTCCTGACTCTGAAGGCCTATCCACTGATTACAAAACACAAATTAGGAGTATGATGGAATACTTTCCACTTGTTTTGGATGAATGCATCTTCAACAACATTCAATACGCTCAACACCAAGACATTCGCCATTCTGTCTTGAAAATATATCACCAGTCCTTCAATGTTATTCTCTGCTTTCAGAGATAATGGGAACTGCAGATGCTGGAGAATCCGAGATAACAAAGTATAGAACTGGATGAGCACAGCAGGCCAAGCAGCATCTTAGGAGCATAAAAGCTGACGTTTCGAGCCTAGACCCTTCATCAGAAAAAGCCTGAAGGGTCTAGGCCCGAAACGGCAGCTTTCGTTCTCCTAAGATGCTACTTGGCCTGCTGTGTTTATCCAGCTCCACACATTATTATCTCTTATTCTCTGCTTTCTGTGGTTAGCCAGAAAATTTTCTGGGTCTATCTGAAAACAAGCTAATAAATTAACCCTACCCTTACGTGATCTTACCTTAATTATTAATCTTTTGTGTGATACCTTATAAACTGTCTTCTGGAAGTCCAGATATATCAAATTTACAGGATCCCCATTATCCACTTTGTTTGTTACATTTTCGAAGAACCCTAGCATATCAGTCAGAATTTACAGTTCATAAAACCATTGACTTTCTAAATGTTTTGTTATTGCTTTCTTAATAATTCCAACAATTTCCCAACGATAGATGTTAAACTCTATTGTTCCCTACTTCCTGCCTCCTTCGCTTTTTGAATAAGGGCTGTTACATTAGCATTTTTCCAATCCGCTAGAACTTTTACCACATCCTGGGAATTTCTGGAATATTAAAAGCTATCTCTCCACTGTCTCCTGCAACTTCCTTTAAGGCCCTAGGATGTAGGCTATCAGGCTCTGGGAACTCGTCTGTCTTTAATCCCAATGGTTTGCTCAGTAGTAAAGGCATGTTGATATTAAGACGGAGGAATTGCTTTGAAAAATATTAAGGTAAATAAGTCCCCAAGGCCTGATGGGATCTATCCCGGGATACTAAAGGAAGCAAGGGAGGAAATTGTTGGGGCCTTGATACAGATATTTGCATCATCTTTATCCACAGTTAAGATCCCAGAAGACTCAAGAATAGCCAATGTTATTCCTTTGTTCAAGAAGGGCAACAGAGATTACACAGGAAATTATAGCCCGGTGAGCCCGACATCTGTGGTAGGGAAATTAGTGGAGAAGATTCTTTGGGACAGGATTTACTTGCATTTGGAGAAGAATGGACTTATTAGGGACAGTCAGCATGGCTTTATGCAGGGGGATGTCTTGTCTAAAATATCTGAGTTTTTTTGAGAAAATGATAAAGATGATTGAGGTAAGGCAATGGATGTTGTCTACATGGACCTCACAAATTCATTTGACAAGGTCCCTCATGGTAGTCTGGTCCAGAAGATCAAATCACAAGGAATTCAAGGTGAGTTGGCAAGTTGTTTACAAAACTGGCTTGGCCCATAGAAGGTGGGAGGTAGTTGTGGAGAAATGTTTTCTTGACTGGAGGTCTGTGACCAGTGGTGTTCCATAAAGTTAAGTGATAGGAGCTCTGTTGTTTGTGATATATAAAAATGATTTTGATGAAAATGTTGCATCCACCAATGGATCAACATTCACTTTAGCTACTCTTTTCACTTTTTTATACTAGTATAAGTTATTGCTGTCCATTTTTATATTTTGCCGTAGTTTTCTTTCATAATTTGCCTTTGTAAAATTTTTCTTTTTTTAATAATCCTTTGCTGAAAAAGTTTTACAATCTTCCAGCATGCCACTGGCCTTTGCAATATGGAATGCACTAGTTGTTGTCTTTATGATATCTTTAATTTTCTTGCTTAGCCTTACAATCTTTCCTCCTCTCTGGAATATCTATAGTTGGGAGAAATTGAATATCTCCTTAAATATCTGCTATCGCTCATCAACTTTCCTACCTTTAACTCTTCCTGCCCAGTCCACCAGGGCCAAATTTGCCATTCTGTCCACGTAATTGTCTTTCTTTGGCTCCAGGATGTAATTTGAGGCTCCAGTTTCTCACGGTCATACTGAAAACGAAATTCTAGAAGACTATGATCACTCTTTCCTAGGGGATCCTTTACTATGAGATTGTTAATTAATCTCACCTTATTACAAAATACTAAATCCAGAATAGTCTGCTTCTTGGTTAGTTCCTTGACATATTGGTCCAAGAAACAATCTCTGATATAACTGAGGTATCTGAGATGCTAAAGGAGATTGAAAATGTAGATGTAGACAGGATGTTTTCTCTTATAGGTCAACTAAGATTGACCCATAGGTATCAGAGATAATAGGAACTGCAGATGCTGGAGAATCCAAGACAACAAAATGTGAGGCTGGATGAACACAGCAGGCCAAGCAGCATCTCAGGAGCACAAAAGCTGACGTTTCGGGCCTAGACCCTTCATCAGAGAGGGGGATGGGGTGAGGGTTCTGGAATAAATAGGGAGAGAGGGGGAGGCGGACCGAAGATGGAGAGAAAAGAAGATAGGTGGAGAGAGTATAGGTGGGGAGGTAGGGAGGGGGTAGGTCAGTCCAGGGAAGACGGACAGGTCAAGGAGGTGGGATGAGGTTAGCAGGTAGATGGGGGTGCGGCTTGGGGTGGGAGGAAGGGATGGGTGAGAGGAAGAACAGGTTAGGGAGGCGGAGACAGGTTGGACTGGTTTTGGAATGCAGTGGGTGGAGGGGAAGAGCTGGGCTGGTTGTGTGGTGCAGTGGGGGGAGGGGACGAACTGAGCTGGTTTAGGGATGCAGTTGGGGAAGGGGAGATTTTGAAACTGGTGAAGTCCACATTGATACCATTAGGCTGCAGGGTTCCCAGGCGGAATATGAGTTGCTGTTGACTGCAGGGTTCCCAGGCGGAATATGAATTGCTGTTGGCTGCAGGGTTCCCAGGCGGAATATGAGTTGCTGTTACATTCCACATTAAGCAGAGGTTCACCTGCACATCTGCCAATGTGGAATATTGCATCCACTGTACCCGGTGTGGCTTCCTCTACATTGGGGAAACCAAGCGGAGGCTCGGAGAAGGCTTTGCAGAACACCTCCGCTCAGTTCGCAAGAAACTACTGCACCTCCCAGTCGCAAACCATTTCCACTCCCCCTCCCATTCTCTAGATGACATGTCCATCATGGGCCTCCTGCACTGCCACAATGATGCCACCCGAAGGTTGCAGGAACAGCAACTCATATTCCGCCTGGGAACCCTGCAGCCTAATGGTATCAATGTGGACTTCACCAGTTTCAAAATCTCCCCTTCCCCAACTGCATCCCTAAACCAGCTCAGTTCGTCCCCTCCCCCCACTGCACCACACAACCAGCCCAGCTCTTTCCCTCCACCCACTGCATCCCAAAACCAGTCCAACCTGTCTCCGCCTCCCTAACCTGTTCTTCGTCTCACCCATCCCTTCCTCCCACCCCAAGCCGCACCCCCATCTACCTACTAACCTCATCCCACCTCCTTGACCTGTCCGTCTTCCCTGGACTGACCTCTCCCCTCCCTACCTCCCCACCTATACTGTCCTCTCCACCTATCTTCTTTTCTCTCCAGCTTCGGTCCACCTCCCCCTCTCTCCCTATTTATTCCAGAACCCTCACCCCATCCCCCTCTCTGATGAAGGGTCTAGGCCTGAAACATCAGCTTTTGTGCTCCTGAGATGCTGCTTGGCCTGCTGTGTTCATCCAGCCTCACATTTTGTTGTCTTGACCCATAGGTAGATGTGTAACAGAGAAGAGGGGAAAGTGAATGAAAGGGTCATGAATCTTGAAATTCTCTACCCAGAGTATGGTGGATGCCAGGCATTCAGTAATTTTGAGGAGGAGACAGATAGATGTGTATTGGGGAATGAGGACTAAAATGGAGTTGAGGCTGAGATGAGTTCAGCCATGATAATATTGAATAATATTAAATGACTCCTGCTCCTACTTCTTTTTTTCTAAGTGATGAGGATGACACAAAGGGCTGCACAAGAATATAGGCAAGTTAGGCAAATGGGCAAAAACCTGACAGACGGCGTATAGTATGAAAAATGTTAAGTCATGCAATTTGGCATAAAAGCTGAATGCAATTTAAAACAGAAGACTGTACAAAAGAGGGTTTGGGGGATCCTTCTGCATGAATTGCAAAAAAAACTAGCAAAAAATGACACAGAAGAAAGAAAAATGAGGAGCTGGAAAAGCAGAGCAGGTCAGACAGCATTCGAGAATCAGGAAAGTCAATGTTTCCAGCTGAAATCATTTGCCAGGTCTGGGGAGGGGGAGGGGAGCCCAGAAATAAATTAGGTGGGGGGAGTGTAGCTGAGGGGAAGATAGGTAAGATAAAGATAGGTGGATGCAGGTGGAGGCTTTTGTGGTTTGTCAGTGGGAAGGGTGGAGTAGATTGGTGAGTAAGAAGATGGGCACGTTGGGGGTGGAGAGATTTTGAAGCTGGTGATGCAGAAAGGGGGTTATTGTGGTTGGTCAGTGGGAAAGATGGAGCAGATAAGTGAGTAGGAAGATGAACAGGTTGGAGGAGGAGAGATTTTGAAGCTGGTGAAGTCAATATTCATACCATTGGGCTGTAAGCTGTCAAGACAAAATATAAGGTGTTGTTCCTTCTGAGATAGTAGGAGCTGCTGGAGAATCTGAGATAACAAGGTGTAGAGCTGGATAAACACAGCAGGCCAAGCAGCATCAGAGGAGCAGGAAAGCTGACGTTTCGGGCCTGGACTCTTCTTCAGAAAATAGCTTTCTTGCTCCTCAGATGTTGCTTGGCCTGCTGTGTTCATCCAGCTCTACACCTTGTTATCTCTGTTGTTCCTCCTGTTTACATTTGGCCTCACTCTGACAGCGGAGGAGGCCAAGGATGGACATGTCACTGGGAAGTGGGAGGGGGAATTAAAGTAGATGGCAACCAGAGGGTCAGTTTGGTTGATGTGTACAGAACGCAGATGTTCCATAAACTGGTCCCTGAGTTTGTGTGTGGTCTCCCCAAGATAGAGGAGCCCGCAACAGGAGCAGCAGATACAATAGATCAGGTTACATGAAATACAGGTAAATGTCTGCTGGACTTGGAAGGATTGTTTGGGGAAATGAGAGGGGAGGTGTAGGGGCAGGTGTTGCACCTCTTGCGTTTGCAGGGCAAGATGCTGGGTATGGTGAAGGGGTTGGTGGCAAGAATGCAGCTGACGAAGGGTCAAGGAGTGAAGGGTCCCTGTGGAAAGTGGACAGGGGTGGTTAGATACAGAAGAAGCAATTACAGAAATTGGTGGACGAGCTTAGCAAGTCTGGCAGGATCTGTGAAGAGAAATCAAAGTTAATGTTTCGGGTCCAGTGACCCTTCCTCAGAACTGCTTTTCCAGCAATTTCTGTGTTTGTTTCTGTTTACAGCATCTATAGTTCTTTTGGCTTTTATTTAATACAGAAGGAGGCCATTTGGCTGTCTTGGTCATGTGGTAAAGCTCTCCAAATAATCCAACTCTCCACTCTGCTCTTACTCAAAGTCCACTCCCTGAAGTGTTGAACTAATTCTCCATTGTAAAGTTACATTGAGATGACTTCCAGTACCCTTTCAGATCATAAAACACATTAAATCAATCATTGTCTTCTTCTCTCTAGTTGTTTAAGTTACCAACACCTTCTGTTGTTCTCTGGTTACCAATTTTTATCCTTATTTACCCTATCAAACCCCCTTATTGTGTATTATTAGTGTCAGTTTCAATTATCTTGGGTGACCTGCAATCAGACTAAAGTGGTTGATGTGTAACTGTTGTGTTCCATGCCTGCAGATACCTGATAGCTCACATGGTCTTATAGAAATGCCAAGATTACTTACTGCTATTGAGACTGCGCTGGTAACTGCTCCGATGTAACCCAAGATGAACTGAGACACAGGAGGAGGCTGTTAAGGTTGGGGATAGGAGAGAGAATGATTATTTTGAAAACCAGTTGAAAATACCACATTTGACTTGGAACTGCAAAAACAAATTATACAAAGCTACATACCGCTTTACAGGAGGATCATAAACAACACATGACACTGCGTCACATAAAGACACATTAGGTAAGATGACAAAAGGCTTGGTAAAAGAAAGAATGTATTCAAGGTGGTGGAGAGGTATAGGGAAAGAACCCTGCCTTCCCTGTCCAACCCTTGGAAGCTCATGCTTTTGTGAAGATGGCCCTTGTCATGGCTGGTCCATCCAGATACAAATACCCCTGGGACCACCCAACCAAGCCTCAAAAGCTAAGCAGATTCCCTTCATTCACAGAGTCACAGACCTGTACAGCATGGAAACAGACCCTTTGGTCCAAATCATCCATGGCAGTCAGATATCCCAAATAAGTCTCGTCCCATTCGCCAGCATTTGGCCCATATTCCTCTCAATTCTTCCTATGCATGTAACCCATCCAGTTGCATTTTAAACACTGTAATTGTACCAACCTCCACCGCTTCCTCTAGCAGCTTGTTCCAGACAATGCACCACCTTCTGTGTGAAAAAATTGCTTCATAGGTCCCTTTTAAATCCTCCCCCTTTCACCTTAAACCTCGGTTTGGACCCCCTATCCTGGGAAAAAGACATTGGCTAGCCACCCTATCTATGCCCCTTATGATTCATAAACTTCTGGAAGGTCATCCCTCAGCCTCCTGATGCTCTTGGTAAGATAGCCCCAGCCTTTTCAGTGTCTTCTTATAGCTCAAACCCTCTAACCTTGGTAGCTTCTTGTAAATCTTCTCTGAATCCTTTCAAGTTTCACAACATCCTTACTTTAGTAGTGAAGCCAGAAATGAACACAGTGGCCAAACCAATATGCTGTACAGCTGCAATATGACCTCCCAACTTCTATATTCAATGCACTGACCAATAAAGGTAAGAACACCAAACACCTTCCTCACTCTCCTGTCTACTTGTGACTCTACTTTCAAGGAACTACGAACCTGCACTGCTAGGTCTCTTTGTTCAGCAACACTTCCCAGCATTGTACCATTAAGTGTATAAGTCCAGCCCTAATTTGCTTTCCAAAATGCAGCACCTCACATTTATCTAAATTAACCTGTATCTACCACTCATCAGCCCATTGGCCCATTTGTTCAAGGTCCCAATATACTCTTAGGTAACACTCTTGGGTGTACACTATATCTCCAATTTCAGTGACATCTATAAACTTACTGACCAGATTGGTGGCACACAGCTGGTCACAGGCCTCCAGTCCAAAAAGCAACCCTCTACCACCACCCTCTGACTCCTGCCTTTGAGCCAGTTCTGTATCCAAATGTCTAGTTCCCCCTGTATTCCATGTGATCTAACCTTGTTAGCCAATCATCCATGCGGAACCTTGTCAAATGCCTTACTGAAGTCCATATAGATCACATCCACCACTCTGCCTTCATCAATCCTCTTTGTTACTTCTTCAAAAAATTCAATCAAGTTAGTGAGATATGATTTCCCATGCACAAATCCATATTGACTATCCCTAATCAGTCCTGGCCTTTCAAAACACATGTAAATCCTGTCCCTCAGGATCCCTTCCAACAACTCTCCCCATCCGATGTCAGACTCACTGGTCTAAAGTTCCCTGGCTTTTCCTTACCACCATTCTTGTGGCACCATGTTAGCCAACATCCAGTCTTCCAGGACCTGACATATGGCTATTGATGATAGGAATATCTCAGCAAGGGGCCCAGCAATCACTTTCCTAGCTTCCCATGAAGTTCAAGGATACACTGGATCAGGTCCTAGGAATTTATACGTTTATGCGTTTTAAGACATCCAGCACCACCTCCTCTGTAATATGGACATTTTTCAAGATGTTACTATTTATTTCCACAAGTTCTTTAGCTTCCACATCCTTTTCTACAATAAATACTCAGGCGGTAGTAGATTCGCCAACTTTAGGCACATTTAAGTCGTCATTGGATAAGCATATGGATGTACATGGAATAATGTAGGTTAGATGGGCTTGAGATCAGTATGACAGGTCGGCACAACATCGAGGGCCGAAGGGCCTGTACTGTGCTGTAATGTTCTATGTTCTATGTAAAATGCTAATTTAGTATCTCCCCATCTCCTGCAGTCCCACACATAGGTGTCCTTGCTGATCTTTAAGCTCCAGCTACAGAGCCAGGAGGTACACTAAGAGGCAGTGGGAGGGAGGCACCAGAGACAGTGTATCGTGCATTATGTGGCACTATTTTATCGATAGCACTGCTTTAAAATTACATCTAGTTGCTTGTTTCTCTGAGTAGCACTAAGTATACTTCTTACACCATGAAGCATAACTTCATTGTTGTAGTGAATATACCATTTATCAGTTTCTGTGTTGAGGGTCTACTACAGCATCTGGAAGCAAGAGGGACAAGCCGTATGCTGGGCTTGGGTCACGAATACACCATTAGTCTTTCTTCACAAAATCCGAGGTCTTGCTTGGCCTCTGTGTTCAAAACAGTTGATGTGAATGATCTGGCCTGTGATGTCTGGAGCAAAAAGTGCACAGCAAACTCTAAGCAATGCATTAAGATGGATAGAGATTAGGGACCACACAGGTCTGTGCCCTGTACAGTTCATGGGTCTGTTTGTATTGTTGTCTCACTTTAAACACCGCAATGTTGGTGGATCTTGCATCCTTCCCCCTACCAGTTGAGACACTTATCCTAACCACTCGCCAAGTGTTGTCACAGTTATTTTCTTCTCCATTATATATTTTCTATTTTTAGCATAATGCAATGCAAGTAAGTGTAGCCTCCATCTCAACATGTTGCTGAGCCTCCAAAGATCCAAATCACTTTTCTGCTAGCCCTTCCTGAAAACCTTAGCAGCTTCTTACCACACAATCCATCTACAACAGCCTGCACCTGTCTACCTTTCTCCCAGTCACCAACATATGAGGTGACTATGCCAGATGCGGTCATACGCTATTTCCTTTATCTAGATTGTGGAGGAACACACCTCCCGTATGATCCCCTTCCAAACCCTTCTTTAAGTCTTATCCATTGCAGACGGTGTATTGTACGTCGGCTGTACGCATTATACGTATGATACATAGACATGCAATGTCCCTTGCTTCTCCCTCTATATCTCCATTCCCTGCAGACCCAAATAATTTGCCAACTTTCCTTCCCTCAGCAGTAGACTCTTGTCCACTCACCATTCTCCTTTCCCCTTAATTCCTTTGGATGGATGAGACTGCCTAGCTATGGCCCATGCCCTCAAGGAACCTAACAGGAGAGCAATGGACACAAAGTGCCGAGATACATGACTGGTGGCTGCATATCTTCCCAACCATCTAACTCTGGACAGTCTGCTATGGACTATCAATTGCCCCAGAACTGACCATGATCCATTCCCTGGACTGCAGGCACATGGCTCCTTTGACCGAGAACACTGTAACCAGAAGCCTGACCGCTACGATTCCCCAGACTGGTATCGGGGGCTGCCCCTGACTCAATGTGCTGGGAGGTATGCCTCTCTTGACTTCACCGAGGACTACTCCCCTAAGACTTTACACAGAAACATAGGAGATAGGAGCAGAAAGAGGCCATTTGGTCCTTCAAGACTGTTCCGCTATTCTTCACGGCTTCGCATTCTTCATGGCTGATCATCCAACTCAATAGCCTAATCCTGCTTTCTCCACATAACCTTTGATCGCATTCGCCCCAAATGCTTTATCTCATTGCCTCTTGAATACATTCAATGTTTTGGCATCAACTACTTCCTGTGGCAATGAAATCCAGAGGCTCACCACTCTTTGGGTGAAGAAATGTCTCCTCATCTCCGTCCTAAATAATCCACCCCAAATCCTCGGACTCTGAGCCCTGGTTCAGGACACAGCCACTATCAGGAACATCCTCCCTGTATCTACCCTGTCCAGTCCTGTTAGAACTTTATAAGTTTCTATGAGATTCCCCGTCATTCGTCTGAGCTCTGGAAGCAGTCCCAATCTAGTCAATCTCTCCTCATACATCAAATCTGCCATTCCCGGAATCAACCTGGTAAACCTCTGCTGCATTCCCTTGAGAGCAAGAACATCCTTCCACAGAAAAGGAGGCCTGTATAACCGCAATAACTCATCCCTGCCCCTGTACTCAAAACCTCTCACAAAGAAGGCCAACATACCATTTGCCTTCTTTACCACCGGTTGCACCTGCATGCTTACCTTCAGCGACTGGTGCACAAGGACACCCACATCTGACTGCATACTCCCCTCTCCCAATTTACAGCCATTGAGGTAGTAATCTGCCTTCTTGATCTTGCTTCCAAAGTGAATAACTTTACATTTATCCAATTTACACTGCATCTGCCATTGATTTATCCACTCACCCAACCTGTCGAGAACATGCTGAAGGATCCCTGCATCCTCGTCACAGTTTACCTTCCCACCCAACTTGGTATCATTTGCAGACTTGGAGATGTTACATTTTGCTTCCTCGTCCAAATCATTAATATTTATTGTGAATAGCTGGGGTCCCAGCACCAATCCCGGTGGCACTCCACTAGTTAGTACTTGCCAATTTGAAAAGGACCCATTAATTCATACTCTTTATTTCCTCTCTCCCAACCAGCTTCCTATCCGTATCAATGCACTTCCCCACAATCCCATGGACCTTAATCTTGCATATTAATCTGTTATGTGGGACTGTCGAATGCTTTGAGGCACGGCTGTCTGCTTGATGCACATGCAGTGTGTTTGCCATGTAAACTGTTAGCACATGGTACAGCTGTGAGATTGACATAACACACTGTCATTACGCAAGATGCCTGTCACCAGTGTATTAACCAGCAAGGTAAGCTGCCTCATCTAGAATTGCGCTAACTGGTATAGCAAAGCAAAGCAAGGCAAGGCAAAGCAAACAAAGGCTAAGCGCTGATTGAGTCAGCATGCAGATAGGTGCTGAGTGAGCAAGGGCTAATACAGCGAGTAGCCCTTGGATGCAACTTGGTCCAGTCCATGAGCTGGGTGGCTGTCTGCGCACACAAACATTATCCTTGTCACAGCATTACAGCGTTAGTTGCTGCAATGCCCTGTGTCTGTGTTTCCTGAGCATCCTGCAAGGGTATTGGAAAGGGCGCCATAATGGTCACGAGGGATTGGCAAATGCCGGACGTCAATCTCCATGCCCTGAGATGCCGTTTGGCCCTGAGAAACATGGAGGTTCTTCGGAAAAAGTGGTTGTCTGGTCACTAAATATCTGCTCTGATTTCAAACAACAAAAGTAAAAGAACAAAGAATGATACAGCACAGGAACAGGTCCTTCAGCCCTCCAAGCCTCCGTTGCCACATTTTGCCCTTCCATACCTAAACTGTCTTCATTTACATGATCCGTATCCCTCAATTCCTTTCTTATTCATGTTTTCCTCCATGTGCTTCTTAAATGCTGCTATTATGCCTGCTTCCATATCTCCTCTGGCAGCGTGTTTCAGGTGCTCACCACCCTTTGTGTGAAAAATGTGCCTCACATATCTCATTTAATCTTCCCCCCTCGTGCCTCGAACCTGTGTCCCCTAGTAATTGACCACTTTACCCTGTGAAAAAAGCCTCATATGTTTCACTCTATCCATGGTATTCACAACCTTATAAACTTTTATCAGGTCGTCCCCTCAGCCTCAAGCGTTCCAATGAAAACAAACCCAGTCCAGCCAACCGTTCTTCATAGCTAAAATCTGCCATGCCATGCAACATCCTGGTGAACCTTTTCTGTACCCTCTCCTTCCATCCACATCCTTCTGTGGATGGTAATCAGAACGAGAATATTGGTTTGCAATATTCCAAGTGTGACCTAACTAAAATTCTGTAAAGCTGCAGCATAACTAGTCTAGCCTGATACTCAACGCTCCTTCCAAAGAAGGCGAGCACGCCATTAGCACTTTTTTACTACATTACCTACCTGTGTTGTCACCTATAGTGATCTGTGAAACTGTACATCCAGACCCCTCTGCATATCGATACTCCTAAGGGTTCTGCCGTTCACTGGATAATTTCCCCCTGGAGTTGACCTTCCGAAATGCATTACCTCACATTTGTCTGGATTAAACTCCATCTGCCATTTTTCTGCCCATGCCTCCAACTGATCTATGGCCTGCTGTATCCTCTGACATTCCTCCAAATCATTTGTGTAAATCAGGAAAGCAGAGGTCCCAGCACTGATCCCTGTGGAACACCACCAGTCACAACGCTCCATTCTGAAAAGCATTCTTCCAACACTGCCCTCTGTCTCCTGTGACTAAGTCTTTTCTGCATCCATCTATCTAGCTCACCCGAATACCATGTGACTTCAAGTTTTGTACCAGTCTGCCAAGAGGAGCCTTGTCAAAGGCTTTGCTGAAGTCTGTGTAGACAACATCAACTGCTTTTCTCTCATCAATCATTTTCGTCAACTTCTCAAAAAACAGGATCAAGTTAGTGAGGCATGACCTGCTCCACACTAAACCATGCTGTGTATCACAAATAAATCCATTTGCTTGTAAATGCGTATAGATCTTGTCTCTGAGAAACTTTTGCAGTAATTTCTCTCCCATCGACGTGAGATTCACAGGCCTGCAATTTCCAGGATTATTGCTATTACCCTTCTTAAACAATGGGACAGCATTGGCTATTCCCCAGTCCTTTGGGACATCACCTGTGGCTAAAGAGGATACACAGATGTCTGTCAGTGCTCCAGCAATTTGTTCTCTCACATGCCTCAACATTCTGGACCCATGTTGAGTTCTCTCAACAATGAGATTGTTCAAAAGGTTACATAGGAAAGAAGCTGAATATTAATGAGAGTAGTTGGGTCTTTAAAGCTGTGCTTAACAAGTAATAATCTCCCTTAATTGGCCATTCGCTGCTGCACAGCGAGAAATCACCTCAGTGCTTGTGAAAAAGATGGCAGTGACGGCAGGACAGGGTAGGAAGTGTTCGGGCTCTGTGTTTGTATGCTCCCGCTCATCAGGCCAGTGACATTCTTCTTTATTCTTTATGTTTTTTTTCTTAATTTGTCTTTTGTATCATGTATATAAATGATGAAAAGCTGTTGACCTAGCACCCGAACCTTGTGGAATACAGCTAGTCACAGGCCTCCAGTCTGAAAAACAACCCTGAAAAGGTGCTTGAACACTCGCCTTTCGTGGTCAATGCATTCAGTACAGGATTTAGGAAGTCATGTTGCGGCTGTACAGGATATTGGTTGGGGCACTTTTCGAATACCGCTACAGTCCTGGTCTCCCTGCTATAAGAAAGATATTGCAAAACTTGAAATGGTTCGGAAAAGATTTACAAGGTTTACAAGTCAGGGTTGGAGGGCTGAATGTATAGTAAGATGCTGGATAGGCTGGGGCTATTTTCCCTGGAAAGTTGGAGGCTGAGGGTTGACCTTGTAGAGATTTACAAAATAATGAGAGGCATGGACAGGGTAAATAGCCAAGGTCTTTTCTCTGGTATAGGGGGAGTCCAAAAGTACAAAGCATAGGTTTAAGGAGAGAGGGCAAAGATTAAAAAGAGACCTAACAGGCAATCTTTTCATGCAGAGGGTGGTGCATGTATGGAATGAGCTGCCAGAGGAAGTGGTGGAGGCTGGTACAATTACAGGAGTCATTTGGGGACTCCATAGTTAGGGGGACAGATAGGAAGTTCTGTGGGGATGAGAGAGACTCACGGTTGGTGTGTTGCCTCCCAGGTGCCAGGGTGTGTGATGTCTCTGATCGTGTTTTTGGGATCCTTAACGGGGAGGGGGAGCAGCCCCAAGTCGTGATCCACATTGGCACCAACGACATAGGTAGGAGGAGAGATGGGGATTTAAGGCAGAAATTCAGGGAGTTAGTTTGGAAGCTGAGAGCGAGGATGAACAGAGTTGTTGTCTCTGGTTTGTTGCCCGTGCCACGTGCTAGTGAGGGGAGGAATAGGGAGAGAGAGGAGTTGAACATGTGGCTACAGGGATGGTGCAGGAGGGAGGGTTTTGGATTCTTAGGTAATTGGGGCTCTTTCTGGGATAGGTGGGACCTCTACAAACAGGATGGTCTTCACCTGATCCAGAGGGGTACCGATATCCTAGCGGGGAAATTCGCTAAGGCTATTCGGGTGGATTTAAACTAATTCAGCAGGGAGATGGGAACCAAAATTGTAGTTCGAGTATAGAGAAGGTTGAGAGTAGGGAGGTCCGAAATAAAGTTTCAGGGACGCAAGATGGCACCGGCAAGCAAGAAGTTGGATTGAAGTGTGTCTACTTCAATGCCAGGAGCATCCGGAATAAGGTGCGTGAACTTGCAGCATGGCTTGGTACCTGGGACTTCGATGTTGTGGCCATTTTGGAGACATGGATAGAGCAGGGGCAGGAATGGTTGTTGCAGGTTCCGGGATTTAGATGTTTCAGTAAGAACAGAGAAGATGGTAAAAGAGGGGGAGGTGTGGCATTGTTGGTCAAGGACAGTATTACAGTTGCAGAAAGGATGTTTGGGGACTCGTCAACTGAGGTAGTATGGGCTGAGGTTAGAAACAGTAAAGGAGAGGTCACCCTGTTGGGAGTTTTCTATAGGCCTCCGAATAGTTCCAGAGATGTAGAGGAAAGGATAGCAAAGATGATTCTCGATAGGAGTGAGAGAGACATGGTAGTTGTCATGGGGGACTTCAACTTTCCAAATATTGACTGGAAACACGATAGTTCGAGTACTATAGATGGGTCAGTTTTTGTCCAGTGTGTGCAGGAGGGCTTCCTGACACAGTATGTAGACAGGCCAACAAGGGGCAAATCCACATTAGATTTGGTAATGGGTAATGAGCCCGGACAGGTGTTAGATTTGGAAGTAGGTGAGCACTTAGGTGATAGCGATCACAATTCTGTTATGTTTACTTTCGTGATGGAAAGGGATAGGTGTATACCACTGGGCAAGAGTAATAGCTGGGGGAAAGGCAATTACGATGAGATTAAGCAAGATTTAGGGAGCATAGAATGGGGAAGGAAACTGCAGGGGATGGGCACATTAAAAATATGGAGCTTATTCAAGGAAAAGCTCCTGTGTGTCCTAGATAAATATGTACCTGTCAGGCAGGGAGGAAGCTGTAGAGTGCGGGAGCCATGGTTTACGAAGGAGGTGGAATCTCTGATCAAGAGGAAGAAGAAGGCTTATGTTAGGATGAGATGTGAAGGCTCAGTTAGGGCACTTGAGGGCTACGAGGTAGCCCGAAAAGACCTAAAGAGAGGGCTCAGAAGAGCCAGGAGGAGACATGAGAAGTTGTTGGCGGATAGGATCAGGGTAAACCCTCAGGCTTTCTATTGGTATTTAAGGAATAAAAGAATGACGAGAGTAAGATAAGGGCCAATCAAGGATAGTAGTGGGAAGTTGTGTGTGGAGTCAGAGGAGATAGGGGAAGCGCTAAATGAATATTTTTCAACAGTATTCACTCGAGAAAACGACAATGTTGTCGAGGAGAATACTGAGATACAGGCTACTAGGCTAGGTGGGATTGAGGTTCACAAGGAAGAGGTATTAGAAATCCTTCAGAGGGTGAAGATAGATAAGTCCCCTGGGCCCGGATGGGATTTATCCTTGGATCCTCTGGGAAGCCAGGGAGCACATTGCCGAGTCTTTGACATTGATCTTTAACTCATCATTGTCTACAGGTATAATGCCAGATGACTGGAGGACAGCAAATGTGGTTCCCCGGTTCAAGAAGGGGCGTAGAGACAACCCTGGTAATTATAGACCAGTGAGCCTTACCTCAGTTGTTGGTAATGTGTTGGAAAATGTTATATGAGATAGGATTTATAATCATCGAGAAAAGAATAATTTAACTGGGGATAGTCAGCATTGTTTTGTGAAGGGTAGGTTGTGCCTCACAAACCTTATTGAGTTCTTTGAGAAGGTGACCAAACAGGTTGATGAGGGTAAACCAGTTGATGTGGTGTATTTGGATTTCAGCAAGGCTTTCGATAAGGTTCCCCATGGTAGGCTATTGTACAAAATGCGGAGGAATGGGATTGTGGGAGATATAGCAGTTTGGATCAGAAATTGGCTTGCTGAAAGAAGGCAGAGGGTGGTAGTTGATGGGAAATGTTCATCCTGGAGACCAGTTACTAGTGGTGTACCGCAAGGGTCGGTGTTGGGTCTACTGCTGTTCCTCATTTTTATAAATGACCTGGATGAGGGCGTAGAAGGATGGGTTAGTAAATTTTCAGACAACACTCAGGTCAGTGGAGTTGTGGATAGTGACGAAGGATGTTGCAGAGAGACATAGATAAGCTGCAGAGCTGGGCTGAGGGGTGGAAAATGGAGTTTAATGCGGACAAGTGTGAGGTGATGCACTTTGGTAGGAGTAACCGGAATGCGAAGTACTGGGCTAATGGTAAGATTCTTGGTAGTGTAGATGAGCAGAGAGATCTCGGTGTCCATGTGCACAGATTCTTGAAAGTTGTCACCCAGGTTGACAGGGCTGTTAAGAAGGCATACAGTGTTTTAGCTTTTATTAATAGAGGGATCGCGTTCCAGAACCAAGAGGTTATGGTGAAGCTATACAAAACTCTGGTGTGGCTGCACTTGGAGTATTGCGTACAGTTCTGGTCACCGCATTATAAGAAGGATGCGGGAGCTTTGGAAAGGATGCAGAGGAGATTTACTAGGATGTTGCCTGGTATGGAGGGAAGGTCTTACAAGGAAAGGCTGAGGGACTTGAGGCTGTTTTCGTTGGAGAGAAGAAGGGTGAGAGGTGACTTAATTGAAACATATAAAATAATCCGAGGGTTAGATAGCGTGGATAGGGAGAGTCTTTTTCCTAGGATGGTGACGGTGAGCACAAGGGGGCATAGCTTTAAATTGAGGGGTGAAAGATATAGGACAGATGTCAGAGGTAGTTTCTTTACTCAGAGTAATAAGGGAATGGAATGCTTTGCCTGCAACCCTAGTAGATTTGCCAACTTTAGGTACATTTCAGTCGCCATTGGACAAGCATATGGACCTACATGGAATAGTGTAGGTTAGATGGGCTTCAGATTGGTATGACAGGTCGGCACAACATCGAAGGCCGAAGGGCCTGTACTGTGCTGTAACGTTCGATGTTGTACAATTACAACATTTAAAAGGCATCTGGATAGATATATGAACAGGAAGGTTTCAGAGGGATATGGGCCAAATGTTGGCAAATGAGACTAGATTAATTTTGGTTGTCTGTTTGGTATGGATGAGTTAGACCACCAGGTCTGTTTCCATGCTGTACAGCTCTATGACTATCAAAGTTCATCATGTCTTCTTTTCTGAGGCTGTGGTAGAGGAGATGGTAGGTCTGGATGATGTTCCTTCCTCATCGCCATTGTCGCCTTGGTTTTAACAACGGCTTCACTGTCAGTGGGTCTGGTCTATTCGCCCTGGTGGCAGTTTCAGTGGTGTTCGTACGGTGGTTCCATTTTGTTCCTTGTGGCTATTGTGACAATGTGGAGTCTTTGAGCATGACTGAAGTGGTGGTAGCTTCACTGTTGGTGACTTGGTCCATCCAGTCTGTTCCTCCTTGCTATGGGGGTGATGCAGTGGCTTCGGTGTCAGTTTTGGTGGTGTCTATATGGTAAGTCCAGTCTGGAAATCCATGCTTTGGTGCCTCAGGGATAGCTTCGGCTGCATCATCCCATGGCCACTCCAGAAACCCAGGAGTCATGCAGGAAACTAAAGATGAACTTTGTCTGAATATTAAAATGACACCGAATTGTGGCAACTTTACACATCTCACTGTATTTTTATAACTACAAATGATAATAAATCACTATTCTGTTCTACTATAATGTGCCTGGTTTTTACATGAACTCCACTTTCTCGCGCTCTCCTCTTATCCCTTTATCCCCCAACTTCTCATGCTTATAAAAGCTCAGTGACTGAATTCTTTGTGACCCAGATCCTTGGTATTGGGAATTGCAAATATTTTCCTCAGTGAAGATATTTTTCGTCAGTTTTAAATGGCCAAAATCTTGACATAGGTCAATGGCCAAGGAAAAGACTGTCCAGTAAAAAACATATAAGATATTGTAAGGTACGATGATGAGGATTTGTGTTAGAAACACTGGACCAGAGGCATTTCAAATCCATCTTACCTTTGTTGCGTTTCTATTTGCATAGTTCACACAGGCATTGTGACTCTGGTTCAACCACTACAGAAAAAAAACACAAATTATCAATATATCCAAATTGTGAATCAAGGAGCTGATCTACAATCCATGACAAAGAAACAATCTTGGATTGATTAATGAATCAATAGGGGAAAACAAAGATATAGAGACCGGCGGACTTTAGGTTCACTACCCATTGCCTGTTGAGTTCATCCATATTAATCCACATGACAAGTGGCCTCAGCAGTAAACTGAAAACCAGCAGTTGTTCCCTTTCTTAATTCTTTACAATGATCCATGACATGTCAAAGAATCAGCAATGCTGTGTCAATGATCAGAGAGATCACCAATTCAAAATACCCAACTTTACATTAGAATGGCCATTTTGATACTCGAAAGCCATCAAAAGTATGAGGCTGCTCCACCATCTTGTTCCTCAGCCACATCTTCCTGCATTATCCAAAATTCCCTGGATTCTTAGAACAGAAAAATCTGTTGATATTTCCCTTATTCATTAATGGGATTAGGGTATCACTGGCTAGGCAGCATTTGTTGCCCAGAAGACCGTTTAGGGTCAACCACATTACTATGGGTCTGGAGTCACATGTAGGGCAGACCAGGTAAGGATGGCAGTTCCCTTCCCTAAAGGACATTAGTGAACCAGATGGGTTTTTGACTCTAGCATTTTCCCCACTACTGATACTCGGCTAACTGGTCTGCAATTCTCTGACTTTCTCTCCCACCTTTTTAAACAGTAATGTTATATTCGTCATCCTCCAAACTGTAGGAACTGCTTGGGGTAGCACAGTGTAGCTCAGTGGTTAGCACTGCTGCGTGACATCACCCAGGACCTGGGTTTGATTCTACCCTCAGGCAACTGTCTGTGTGGTGTTATAACAAGGTGTAGAGCTGGATGAACACAGCAGGCCAAGCAGCATCAGAGGAGCAGGAAGCCTGATGTTTTGGGCCTAGACCCTTCATCATTCCTGTGTTTGTCCAGCTCTACACCTTGTTATCTCAGATGTTCCAGCATTTGCAGTTCCTATTATATCTGTCTGTGTGGTGTTTGTATGTTTTCCCTGTGTCTGTGTGGGTTTCCTCTCGCAATCCAAAGATGTTCAGGTTAGGTGGATCAGTAATGCTAAATTGTCCAAAGTGTTCAAGGTATCTACAGGTGAGGTGGATTAGCTAAGGCAAAGTCTAGGTTATGAGGGTCTGGGGGATGCTGTTTGGATGGTTTGTGCCACTCAATGGGCTGAATGGGTTCTAATCACACTGTAGAGATTCTATGCTGCAGAGTCTATAAAATATTGGAAGACGACCAGCAATACCTCCAATATTTCCAGACCCATTTCCTTTAGCATTTTGGGAAGCAGAGTAGCAGCCCATGGGGACTTGTCAGTCTTCAATTTAAATTCAATAAATAGTTCTGGAATGAAAAAATAATCTTGTAATGGTGGTCACTATTGATCATTGTTAAAACCTATATAGTTCACTAATTTTTTTTTCAGGAAATGTGTCTGTTAGCGAGGAAGCGAATGCCTAATGGTATTATCGCTGGACAATTAATCCAGAGACCCAGGTAGTGTTACGGGGGCCTGGGTTTGAATCCCATCACGGCACATGGTGGAATTTGAATTCAATAAAATATCTGGAGTTAAGAACCTAGTGATGTCCGTGAATCCATTTTCAATTGTGGGGAAAAGCCCATCTGGTTCGCTAATGTCCTTTAGGGAAAGAACCGCTATCCTTAGCTGGTCTGGCCTACATTTGACTTCAGACCCATGGGAATGCGGGTGACTCTTAACTACCCTCCGGGCAATTAGGGATGGGCAATAAATGCTGCCTGGCCAGTGACACCTAATCCCGTGAATGGATAAAGAAAAAAAAATCCTCACCTGGTCTGGCACTTTGTGACTCCACTTCACAGCAATGCAGTTGACTCTTAAGTGTCCTGTCAAATGGCCTGGCAAGCTATTTAGTTGAATCGTATTTATGGGGAGGGAACATATGCTGGACTTGTTGACAACTCATTACTTATTGTTGATAATTCATAACTCATGAAATAATAAAGTAAAACAAACAGAATGGGTATTGGGCGTATGGAAATGCCCTACTCGTAAGTCAAGTTCAAGTCACAAATTGATACATATCGGGATACAAACAATATCAAACGGAGTTAGCCCAGGAAAATGGCACGGAGATTATAAACCATGATCTAACTGAACGACAGGCCAAATGTAAGGGGTGAATGGCTTTACTCTTGCTCTGAGGAAGGGTCACCGGACCCGAAACGTTAACTCTTTTTTTCTCCTCCACAGATGCTGTCAGACCTGCTGAGCTTTTCCAGCAACTTTGTTTTTTTTTACTCCTGCTCTTCCATTCTTAATTGCATTTCATCGAGTGTAGGCACATTGCAGGAGGCAGAAGGGGAGGGGTTGACTTTTCTAAGTAAAGACAATGAACAGGGATTGCATTTGTTAGTTCAGTTATATCCTCAAAGAATTCCAGCGAATTAGTTAGGCATGACTTGCATTTCATAAATCATGTTGGTTTGGATTTATTGCCATTACGAGTTAATTGCTTCCTTTTTAATGGACATCAATGTTTTTCCTACTGTAGATGTCAAACTAATAGCCCTATCATTGCTTTGGCCTCTTTTCAATTGGACCATTGGAATCTGAAATATTTTCATTTATCTGCTATTAAGTTCTATGAGAAGTGGAAAATTCCAACTATGGGTCAGCCTTTCTCTACATCTATTCACTATTCCTATATGCATTCTCTCTGGTCTGCCTCATGAATATTTGAGGTTTTTACTTGACCTTTTAGATGCTGAGCTTTGCACTCTCACAACTCAAATCCAAGTTCTACCTCTGCAAATAATGCAAACAGCACACCTCACTGGCATTGCTATGAAATAAATATCGCATTCCAGTCACACTTCTTCAACTCATCCATTTGGTATATTAAAACTTACCTCACTCCCAATGACGAGACCTCTATATTAGCTTGACAATTTATGAATACCTCAAATATTGCAAATTTAAATTTAGCTTTTATTTACAAAAATTGCCATACAAAAACAAGAGGAGCCCATCTGTCACCAGTTGTTCTGTTGTTCAGTTTAAATAAATAGGGAGAGAGGGGAAGGCGGATAGAAGACTCCCTCCCCCAACTATTTATTTCAGAGTCCTCTTCCCATCCTACACTTCTGAAGAGGGGTCTAGGCCCAAAACCTCTGCTTTCCTGCTCCTCTGATGCTGCTTGGCCTGCTGTGTTCATCTAGCTCCACACCTTGTTACCTCAGATTCTCTAGCATCTGCAGTTTCTACTATCTCTTAAGAGTACTGATAGGCAGAGGGATCTGGGTGCACAGGTGCACAGGTCACTGAAAGTGGCAATGCAGGTGGAGAAGGTAGTCAACAAGGCATAAGGCATGCTTGCCTTCATTGCTGGGGCACTGAATTTAAAAATTGGCAGGTAATATTGTAGCTTTATAGAACCTTAGTTGGGCCACATTTGGAATAGTGTTCAATTCTGGTCGCCACACCAGCAGCAGGATGTGGTGGCTTTGGAGAGGGTACAGAAAAGATTTACTGGGATGTTGCCTGATATGGAGGGCGTTAGTTATGAGGAGAGGTTGGAGAAATGTGGGTTGTTCTCACTGGAACGACAGAGGTTGAGGTGGGGGGATCTGAAAGAAGTCTACAAGATTGTGAAGGGCATGGACAGACTGGACAGTCAGAAACTTTTTCCCAGGATGGAAGAGTCAGTTACTAGGGGGCATAGGTTTAAGGTGCGAGGGGCCAGGTTTTAAGGTGATGTTCGAGGCAATTTTTTTTTACACGGAGGGTGGTGGGTGCCTGGAACTCCATGCCAGGGGAGGTAGTGGAAGCAGATACCGTACTGACTTTTAAAGGCTTCTTGACAAATATATGAAAAGGATGTGAACAGAGGGATTCGGTCCCCAGAAAGGTAGGGGTTTTAGTTGCAATGCGCAACATGTCGGTGCAGGCTTGGAGAGGTGAAGAGCTTGTTCCTATGCTGTAATTGTCTTTGTTCTTTATTATTTGTCGGCATTATCATCACTTAATCCACTGTCGACATCCTGCGTGCTACCATTGACCAGAAACTGAACTGGGTCAGTCATTAAAATATACGTCTCCAAGATGAGTGATATGAAGGGTCTAGGCCCGAAACGTCAGCTTTTGTGCTCTTGAGATGCTGCTTGGCCTGCTGTGTTCATCCAGCTCCACACTTTGTTATCTTGGACTCCAAGATGAGGTCAGCGGTTAGGAATACTGCAGCGAAGCACTCACCTCCTGACTTCTCCAGAGCCTGTCCATCCCCAACAAGGCACAAATCAGGAGTGTGATGGAATACTCCCCACTTACCTGGATGGGTGCATCTCCAACACTACTGAAGAAGCTTGACACCATCCAGGACAAAGCAGCCCACTTGTTTGGCACCTCTTTCACAAATGTCTCTGTAGGGGTAGTGAGTGCCATCTGCACAAAACACTTCAGAAATTCATTTTGTCTCCTGAGATAGCATCATTGAAATCCATGAACTATATCCTCCAGAAGGACAAGGGAATATCACCAACGGCAAGCTCCACTCCAAGCCACTCACCAGCCTCTCTTGGAAATATATAAATGTTCCTTCAGTATCACTGGGTCAAAATCTTGGAACTCCCTCTCTAATAGCATTGTGGATGTACCTGTACCAAATGAACTGCTGTGGTTAAGGCACAGGGATGGGCAATAAATGCTGATGCAACAAGCGGCACCTACCTTCCCTGAATGAATAAAAACTCCTTTAAATATCTCAAACACCTATCATCTCAGGGCTAATTTATTTCACATCCAATTATTAGTAAATCGTTAACAATGAACATGAACTGTGCAAAATACCCAACATGCACCACAGTTCATTCTTTCAGGCCGAAGTTTTGTCATGAGGAAGAAGTTGTACGTTTAAGGACACGGGAAAAAATATCACCTCAGGTGACCTCCCACCCACAACCTCCAACCTCATTGTTCACCAACCCTGCACCGCCCGCTTCTATATCCTACCCAAAATCCACAAACCCGCCTGCCCTGGTTGACCCATTGTCTCCGCCTGCTCCTGCCCCACCGAACTCATCTCCAACTATTTGGATTCCATTTTCTCCCCCTTGGTCCTGGAACCCCCTACCTATGTCCGTGACACCACCCACGCCCTCCACCTCCTCCAGAACTTGCAATTCCCTGGTCCCCAACACCTCATTTTCACCATGGACGTCCAGTCCCTATACATCTGCATGGGGAATGGCCATGCCATGCCCCTAAAGGACCTCCGCTTCTTCCTGTCCTGCAGGCCCAACCAGTCCCCCTCCACCGACACCCTCATCCACCAAGACGAACTCGTCTTCACCTTCAACTTCTCTTTTGATTCCTCCCAGTTCCTACAGACAGAGGGTGGCGTGGGTACCCGCATGGGCCCAAGCTATGCCTGCCTCTTTGTAGAGTACGTGGAACAATCCCTCTTCCGCACCTACACTGGGCCTAAACACCACCTCTTCCTCCGTTACATTGATGAACTGTATCGGCACCTCATCATGCTCCCAAGAGGAGCTCGAACAGTTCATCCACTTCACCAACGCCTTCCACCCCAACCTCAAGTTCACCTGGGCCATTTCCAACACATCCCTCACCTTCCTGGACCTCTCTGTCTCCATCTCAGGCAACCACCTAGAAATCGATATCCATTTCAAGCCCACCGACTCCCACAGCTACCTAGAATACACCACCTCCCACCCACCTTGCTGCAAAAATTCCATCCCCTATTCCCAATTCCTTCGCCTCCACCGCATCTGCTCCCAGGATGAGGCATTCCACTCCCGTACGTCCCAGATGTCCTTGTTCTTCAAGGACCGCAACATCCCCCCCGCAATGGTCGAGAACGCCCTCAACGGAGTCACCCGCATTTCCTGCAACTCATCCCTCACACCCCGCCCCCACAATAACCACCAGAAGAGAATCCCCCTCGTGCTCACATAGCACCCCACCGACCTCTGGATACAATGCATCATCCTCCTACACTTCCGCCATCTACAATCCAACCCCACCACTAAAGACATTTTTCTATTCCCACCTTTGTCTGCCTTCCAGAGAGACCACTCTTTCCGGGACTCCTTTGTCCACTCCACACACCCCTCCAACCCCACCACACCCGGCACTTTCCCCTGCAAGCGCAGGAAGTGCTACACTTGCCCCCACACCTCCTCCCTCACCCCCACTTCAGGCCCCAAGATGACTTTCCACCTCAAGCAGATGTTCGCCTGCACAGTTGCCAATGTGGTATAATGTACCCACTTGTACCCATTGTGGCTTCCTCTACATTGGGGAAACCAAGTGGAGGCTTGGCGACCGCTCGTCCCCTCCCCTCACTGCATCCTAAAACCAGCCCAGCCTGTCTCTGCTTCCCTAACCTGTTCTTCCTCTCACCCATCCCTTCCTCCCACCCCAAGCCGCACCTCCATTTCCTACCTACTACCTCATCCCGCCTCCTTGAGCTGTCCGACTTCTCTGGACTGACCTATCCCCTCCCTACCTCCCCACCTATACTCTCCTCTCCACCTATCTTCTTGTCTCTCCATCTTCGGTCCGCCTCCCCCTCTCTCCCTATTTATTCCAGAACCCTCTCCCCATCCCCCTCTCTGATGAAGGGTCTGGGCCCAAAACGTCAGCTTTTGTGCTCCTGAGATGCTGCTTGGCCTGCTGTGTTCATCCAGCTTCACACTTTGTTATCTTGGATTCTCCAGCATCTGCAGTTCCCATTAGCTCCAGTCAAGAAGATGTGCAGGTTTACAGGGAAAAAGCAGGAGATTGGCATTGTTACAATGCAGAGAGCTAGTCTAGACACAGTGGGCTGAATCACCTTCTTCAACACCTTAACACTTTTAGGATTCTGTGATTCACTTATGACTGGTTGTTATCAGTATTGCAGAACTTTGGTCAGATCTATTATTTAGCATGCATAAATTCCTATGTTGCACCTCCACCTGGATGGCAACTCTTTTTTTTACTAAGAACAGACTCGATCTTGCATGTTCTCTTGCTGTTCTCAGTATACCAGAACTGATTCCCCCCTGTTTTATCGCGACAGTAGAGTGGGGGTATGCTCGACATGAGATTAAAAATTATAATTCAACACAATATTGCTGGAGCTGATGGTCCAACTCACCTCATAGATTACAAAAATAAGTAAAGACAATTTACAACTGAGGACCAAATAACTCTTGACTCCTTCAATAATCACTGTTTACCAGTAGATGTCACCTTCTGCAATAAAAAAATCTAAAAATGGATGCTCCAAGTCAGAAGTAAAAACAGAAATTGTTGGAAAAACTTAGTTCTGAAGAAGGATCATGTTCGCTGAGCTGGAAATGATGTCAACCACCCCAGCAAACTGAGGCATACAAATAACAAGCGGGACAGAACACCAACACTTCACCAGAGGCACACTGATGATGTTATTTGGCATCTGCAACCAAACATACCAGCTCGGTGAGCAAATCTACAACTTCATCCCGCAACCCGAGCTACAAATCTTCTCAAAAAACTTTCAGGATAATTGGACCTGAAACGCCAACTCTTTCTCTCCACAGATATTGCCAGATCTGCTGAGTTTTTGCAGCAATTTCTGTTTTTAGAACATAGAACATAGAACAGTACAGCACAGAACAGGCCCTTCAGCCCACTATGTTGTGCCGACCATTGATCCTCATGTATGCACCCTCAAATTTCTGTGACCATATACATGTCCAGCAGTCTCTTAAATGACCCCAATGACCTTGCTTCCACAACTGCTGCTGGCAACGCATTCCATGCTCTCACAACTCTCTGCGTAAAGAACCTGCCTCTGACATCCCCTCTATACTTTCCACCAACCAGCTTAAAACTATGACCCCTCGTGCTAGCCATTTCTGCCCTGGGAAATAGTCTCTGGCTATCAACTCTATCTATGTCTCTCATTATCTTGTATACCTCAATTAGGTCCCCTCTCCTCCTCCTTTTCTCCAATGAAAAGAGACCGAGCTCAGTCAACCTCTCTTCATAAGATAAGCCCTCCAGTCCAGGCAGCATCCTGGTAAACCTCCTCTGAACCCTCTCCAAAGCATCCACATCTTTCCTATAATAGGGCGCCCAGAACTGGACGCAGTATTCCAAGTGCGGTCTAACCAAAGTTTTATAGAGCTGCAACAAGATCTCACGACTCTTAAACTCAATCCCCCTGTTAATGAAAGCCAAAACACCATATGCTTTCTTAACAACCCTGTCCACTTGGGTGGCCACTTTAAGGGATCTATGTATCTGCACACCAAGATCCCTCTGTTCCTCCACGCTGCCAAGAATCCTATCCTTAATCCTGTACTCAGCTTTCAAATTCGACCTTCCAAAATGCATCACCTCGCATTTATCCAGGTTGAACTCCATCTGCCATCTCTCAGCCCATCTCTGCATCCTGTCAATGTCCCGCTGCAGCCTACAACAGCCCTCTACACTGTCAACGACACCTCCGACCTTTGTGTCGTCTGCAAACTTGCTGACCCATCCTTCAATCCCCTCATCCAAGTCATTAATAAAAATTACAAACAGTAGAGGCCCAAGGACAGAGCCCTGTGGAACACCACTCACCACTGACTTCCAGGCAGAATATTTTCCTTCTACTACCACTCGCTGTCTTCTGTTGGCCAGCCAATTCTGTATCCAAGCAGCTAAGTTCCCCTGTATCCCATTCCTCCTGACCTTCTGAATGAGCCTACCATGGGGAACCTTATCAAATGCCTTACTGAAGTCCATATACACCACATCCACAGCTCGACCCTCATCAACGTTTCTAGTCACATCCCCAAAAAACTCGATAAGGTTTGTGAGGCATGACCTACCCCTCACAAAGCCATGTTGACTGTATTTGATCAAGCCATGCTCTTCCAGATGGTCATAAATCTTATCCCTCAGAATCCTTTCTAACACCTTGCAGACGACAGACGTGAGACTTACCGGTCTATAATTGCCGGGGATTTCCCTATTTCCTTTCTTGAAGAGAGGAATTACATTTGCCTCTCTCCAGTCCTCAGGTACGACTCCAGTGGAGAGCAAGGATGCAAAGATCTTCGCCAGTGGCGAAGCAATTGCATTTCTCGCTTCCCAAAGCAGCCGAGGACAAATCTGGTCCAGGCCTGGCGACTTGTCAATCTTAATGTTTGACAAAATTTTCAGCACATCAGCTTCCTCTATCTCTATCCATTCCAGCATGCACACCTGCTCTTCAAAGGTTTCATTCACTACAAAGTTCGTTTCTTTCGTAAAGACAGAAGCAAAAAACTCATTTAGGGCTTCCCCTACCTCCTCAGACTCCACACACAAGTTCCCTATGCTATCCCTGATCGGCCCTACTCTTTCTTTGATCATTCTCTTATTCCTTATTTTGTTTCTCACTTTTTGCAATATTGCTTACAGAACCCACTTGATAGCTCCTGTCTAACAAGCCTAACAAGCTATTGGCTCAGGGGGCAAATGTGGGTATCCAGAATGACCCACCCTTGCAATTAACAGCTGCAGTCACACTGGTACACTGGTTGTGTTCTTCCATTATTTGGGGTTCAACTAATATTTTGGACCTTTATTTTATATTGCTTCTTTTTATTTTGAAGTGGATAATAAGCCATTCTGCGAGGAACAGAATATTGATGGATGTAAGGGACTTAAGGTATGAAATGGAAGTCCTGTAAAAGAATGAGTGATGAAGAGGTTAGCTTGACCTCAGTCATTGGTAATATTTTACAGTCCATTAGTAGAGGGCGATTGCATCATATTCAGAACTGCACGGCTTGCTCGGAAGGAGCTCAAAAGTGGACTGAGGAGGGCCAGGAGGGGGCTCGAAAAAGGCTTGGCAGGAAGGATTAGGGAGAACCCGAAGGCATTTTACTCATGTGTGAGGAATAAGAGAATGATCAAGGAGAAGGTAGGGCTGATCAGGGATAATGTGGGGAACTTGTGCGTGGAGTCTGAGCAGGTAGGGGAAGCCCTAAATGAGTTTTTTGCTTCGGTTTTCACTAAGGAAAGGGACGTTATTGTGAATGAGAACTTTGAGGAGCAGGAAAACAGGCTTGAACAGATCAAGATTGAGGAAGTTGATTGACTGGAAATTTTGGCAAACATTAAGATTGATAAGTCCCCAGGGCCAGACCAGATTTATCCTAGGTTGCTCCGGGAAGCGAGAAAGGAGGTTGCCAAGCCACTGGCGAAGATCTTTGCTTCCTCAGTCTCCCCGGGATTTGTACCGGAAGATTGGAGGGAGGCAAATGTTGTTCCTCCTTTTCAGGAAAGGAATAGGGAAATCCCTGGAAATTACAGACCAGTCAGTCTTACGTCTGTGATCAGCAAGGTTTTGGAAAGAATTCTGAGGGATAGGATTTATGACGATTTGGAAAAGCATAGTGTGATTAAAGGGAGTCAGCATGGCTTTGTGAGGGGCAGGTCATGCCTTACAAATCTTATTGAGTTCTTTGAGGAAGTCACGAGACAGGTTGATGATGGTTGAGCAGTGGATGTGGTGTACATGGACTTTAGCAAGGCATTTGATAAGGTTCTCCACGGCAGGGTCACTCAAAGTCAGGAGGTATGGGATACAGGGTGATTTGGCTGTCTGGATTCAGAATTGGTTGGCTGACAGGAGGCAGAGAGTGGTTGTAGATGGTAAGTATTCTGCCTGGAGGTCAGTGCTGAGCGGTGTCCTGCAGGGCTCTGTTCTTGGGCCTCTGCTCTTTGTAGATTTTATAAATGACTTGGATGAGGAGGCTGAGGGCTGGGTTAGTATGTTTGCTGATGACACAAAGGTTGGAGGTGCCATTGATAGCATCGAGGGCTATTGCAGGCTTCAGCGAGACATTGACAGAATGCAGAGCTGGGCTGAGAAATGGCAGATGGAGTTCAACCTGGATAAATGCGAAGTCATGCATTTTGGAAGGTCGAACTTAAATGCTGAATATAGGATTAAAGGCAGGATTCTCGGCAGTGTGAGGAACAGCGGGATCTTGTTGTTCAAGTGCATAGCTCCCTCAAAGTTGCCACCCAGGTGGATAAGGTTGTTAAGAAAGCATATGATGTTTTGGCTTTCATTAACATGGGGATCGAGTTTAAGAGCCGCGAGGTTATGCTGCAGCTCTACAAAACCTGGTGAGACCACACTTGGAATATTGTGTCCAATTCTGGTCGCCCTATTATAGGAAAGATGTGGAGGCTTTGGAGAGGGTGCAAAGGAGGTTTACCAGATGCTGTCTGGACTGGAGGGCTTGCCTTACAAAGGGAGGTTGACTGAGCTCGGACTTTTCTCTCTGGAGAGAAGAAGGAAGAGAGGTGACCTGTTCGAGGTGTACAAGGTAATGAGAGGCATGGATAGAGTTGATTGCCAGAGACTTTTCCCCAGGGCAGGATTGACTGCCACGAGGGGTCATAGTTTTAAGGTGTTAGGAGGAAGGTATAGAGGAGACGTCAGAGGGAGTTTCTTCACCCAGAGAGTTGTGAGCGCATGGAATAGTTTACCAGTGGTAGTCGTGGAAGCGGAGTCACTTGTGACATTTAAGCGACTGCTGGACATGCACATGGACAGCAGTGAATTGAGGGGAATGTAGGTTAGGTTATTTTGTTTTTGGATTAGGATTATTCCACGGCACAACATCGTGGGCTGAAGGGCCTGTACTGCACTGTACTTTTCTATGTTCTATAAAGTAGGGCTGAGTCAGCATGGCTTCATCAAGGGGAGATCATGCCTGACAAAACTGTTGGAATTCTTTATGGAGATAATAAACAAGTTAGACAAAGGAGAGCTAAAAAGTGTAATCTATTTGGATTTCCAGAATGTTGTTGAGAAGGTGGCACAAAGGTGGTTGTGAAATAAGACCGTGTCGGGGCAAGGTACTGGCATGGATAGAGGATTGGCTGATGAGCAAAAGGCAGAGAGGAACGATAAAGGAACAAAATACCAAGATGCTGGAAAAGCTCAGCAGATCTTGCAGCATCTGTGGAGGAGAGAAAAGAGTTAACGTTTCAAGTCCGGTGGCCCTTCCTCAGAACGATAAAGGGGTCTTTTTCAGGATGGCAGCCAATAACTAGAGGAGCTCTGCAGGCTTTTTTCCTGGGGTGGAAGTAGCTCTTATGAGGGGGCATATTTTTAAAGTTAGTGGAGGTAGATATGGGGGACACAAAAGAAGTAGGTTCTTTACTCAGAGAGTGGTCGGGGCATGGAATGCATTGCCAGAGAGGGTAGTGGAATCAGCCTCAGTAGGGGCATTTCAGCGGCTATTAGATTGGCATATGGATGATAGTATAAGGTTGGGGTGGTGGTGAGATTGACCTTAGGGTTAGGGTAAAAGTTCGGCATAACATCGTGGGCCGAAGGGCATGTACTGTGCTGTACTGTTCTGTGTTCTATGAGTCAGACTGTAACCACAACTATTCATGTTATACATTAACAATCTGGACAAAGGAACTGAAGACATTGTTGCTCAGTTTGCAGATGAAGCAAAGACAGGTGGAGGGTCAGGTACTGTTGAGGAAACTGGGAAGCTACAGGAGGAATTTGGACAGGCTAGGACAGTGGGGAAAGATGTGGCAGATGGAATACAAAGTTTGAAAGTGTGAGATTATGCACTTTGGTGGGTAGAATTGAGATGTAGGCTACTTTCTAAATGGGGGAAGGCTTTGGTATTCTGAAGCACCAAGTGAGTTTAGAGTCCTAGTTTGGGATTTTCTTAAGGTTAACATGCGGGTTCAGTTGGCATTTAGGAAAACAAATGCAATGTTTGCATTCATTTTGAGAGAGCTCAAACATAAGAACAGGAAGGCTGTTATAATACTAAGAATGTTTAAGGCTCTAGTCAAACTGAAATATTGTGCGCAGTTTTGGGCCCTGTATCTAAGGAAGGATGCTCTAGCCTTAGAGGGGTTCCAGAAGAATTTTACAAGAATGATCCAAGAGATGAAGCACTTGTCATATGAGGAGTGGTTAGGGACTCTGGGTATGTACTTGATGGAGGTTAGGCGGATGTGTGTTGTCTCATTGAAACTTATGAAAACACTGAAACGCCTGCTTAGATTGGATGTGAAGAAAATTTTTCCTCCAGCAGGAGGGCCTAGGACCTGGGGCCACAGACTCAGAGTTAGGACATGACCCATTAGAAGTGAGTTGAGGAGGAATACCTTCAGCCAAGGGTGGTCAACCTTTGGAACTCGTTGCTACAGAAGGTTAGGGAGGCCAAGTGCATTTAAGACAGTGATTGGCAGGTTTTTGGTGGGTAATGAGATCAAAGGTTATGCAGTGAAGGCTGGAGAAGGGGTTTAAGAAACATATCAGCCATGATTGAATGGCTGAGCAGATTTGATGGGCTAAATGGCCTAATTCTATATCTTATGGTATAAAAGTAGGATCGTAGTGTCTACATTAGGTGAAACACATTGAGGTAGGCAGATAGCAGTAGCTTGAATACTGCCAAGTGGGAGATAGTATCATTATAAGATAATAAAGTGTGGAGCTGGATGAACACAGCAGGCCAAGCAGCACCTCAGGAGCACAAAAGCTGACGTTTCAGGCCTAGACCCTCCATCAAAGGGTCTAGGCCCGAAACGTCAGCTTCTGTGCTCCTGAAATGCTGCTTGGCCTGCTGTGTTCATCCAGCTTCACACTTTATTATCTTGGATTCTCCAGCATCTGCAGGTCCCATTATCACAGATAGTGTCATTAATTGGCACTGTTAGGATATCATGAGGAGTGCCAGAGGATAGCATGTGAATTACGTAGAATATGCCGAGGTGTATAATCTACATAAGTCAAACTAGTCCAGAAAGTTTCACATAAATTTTATATATCTCACCTCAGCCTGTTTATCTTTATACTTTGTCTTTCACATTCATTTTGTCAATATTGGAAGGTATTAGCTGTTAAGCCTCAACCATCTCCTGCAATTTTTATTCTCTCAATTAGTAAATTTCTCCACATTTCTCTAGTGTTATCATTAGCTAAAACAGGAAACTTTGAGGAGTATTGGCAATAGTCATATTCAAAATGAGGAGAGAAGGAGAAAGAAACAAGCTCTCCAGTCAAGGCAACATTCTGATAAATTTCCTCTTCATCCCGCTACAATGAAATCACATCTTTTTGATAATGTGGATTCCTGAACTGCACACAATACTGCAGCTGTGACATAACTAACATTTTATACAGTTCCAGTATCACCTCCCTGCTCTTAAACTTTATGCCTCCAGTAATAAAAGCAAATATATCATGTGTTTTTTAACTGCCTAATGCCTGAAGGGACTGCTGTCCAAGGTCATGCCAAGGTCCCTCGGATCCTTGATAACAAAGTGTGAAGCTGGATGAACACAGCCGGCCAAGCAGCATCTCAGGAGCACAAAAGCTGACGTTTTGGGCCTAGACCCTTCTTCAGAGAGGGTCTATCATCCTCTCTGATGAAGGGTCTAGGCCCGAAACGTCAACTTTTATGCTCCTGAGATACTGCTTGGCCTGCTGTGTTCATCCAGCTTCACACTTTGTTATGTTGGATTCTCCAGCATCTGCAGTTCCCATCATCTCTCCCTCGGATCCTTGGTGTTTCCCATGGTCCTACCATATGGTATGTATTTCTTGCTTTGTTCATCCTGCCTGAGTGCATCATCTCACACTCCTGACTAAACTTCATTTTCCACTGATTAGCTCATTTAACCAGCCCATTTAGGTCCTCCTGTAATCTGAAGCTATCTTCCTCAGTGTTTACCACCCCACCAATTTCAGAATCGTGTGCAAACTCGCTGATCAAGCATCCTACCAATTAGACTTTTCACAATCTGATTCTCTAACACTTTCAAAGCATGTTTTACATACGGTGATTAACTCAAGACATGGTTACGAAGCCAAACAATTATCCTTACCTGCCAAAAAACAGTAGTCCCGAATGTCTGCTGAGGGAGGAGAAGGCCAACCACCTAGAGAGAACAGAGGGGTTGATTAGACAATGGACCATATGAACTGTATTGGATTGCTTAAAATAAAGATGTACAGTTCAAATGAATATAAGTCTTCTGTCCTCCATGCACTTGTGATTCGTTCCTGGTCAATGAATACCTCCGTTGCAAAGTTGGGGAGAGTATTTGATGTTGATAAAATGATAGGGGAGGAGTATGTTAGACCAGGGAAACCCAGTGGATGTTATCTATCTAGACTTCCAAAAGGCCTTTGATACTGTGCCTTTAAAAGGAGATGTGTTTTTTAGGCTTGGAGATATTTTAAAAAATGTTTGCAGGCATCAGCAGTTGTACAGAGCTCTTTAAATTGAAACATTGTATTAAAAGGCTATATTGTTAGCAGGCAAAGCAGCATTTTTACCAAGGCATCAGGTTTTTGACTTCAGCCAATTAATTTAAATTAGGTCCACAATACCAAAACCCAACTGAAGTTAAATCTAACGTTTTTGACAACATAGGCCCATTCCTATTGTTAGAACTCATTAGGCCATCAAGGGTATAAAAGAAGATGGCATTGAAAATCAGTGTGTGAGTCAACTGTCATCTGCTAAGAGAACAGCTCCCAACTATCATAAAAAGAGTGACTGGCTTGCACTGAATTCTCTAAGCTCTCAGAAAATCATCATCAAAACTAACGGTACAGTGGTACTAAAGAGAAAGTGCTAGAAAAAATAAAAGGTCTAAAAATTGATAAATCTCCTGGCCCCGATGGGCTACATCCCAGAGTTCTGAGGGAGGTGGCTGAGGAAATAGCAGATGCTTTGATTGTGATCTTTCAAAGATCACTGGAGTCTGGGAAAGTCCCAGGAGATTGGAAAATTGCTGTTGTAACCCCCTTGTTTAAGAAAGGATCAAGGCAAAAGATGGAAAATTATAGGCTGATGAGCCTAACCTCGGTAGTTGGTAAAATTCTTGAATCCATTGTCAAGGATGAGATTTCTAAATTCCTGGAAGTGAAGGGTCAGATTAGAACAAGTCAGCATGGATATAGTAAGGGGAGGTCATGCCTGACAAACCTGTTAGAATTCTTTGAAGAGGTAACAAGTATGTTAGACCAGGGAAACCCAGTGAATGTTATCTATCTAGACTTCCAAAAGGCCTTTGATACTGTGCCTCACGGGGGGCTGCTGAGCAAGGTGAGGGCCCATGGTGTTCAAGGTGAGCTACTGGCTTGGACTGAGGACTGGGTATCTCACAGAAGACAGACAGTTGGGATAAAAGGCTCTTTTTCAGAATGGCAACTGGTGACGAGTGGTGTCCCGCAAGGTTCAGTGCTGGGGCCGCAGCTGTTCACCTTATATATTAATGATCTGGATGCAGGGACCGGGGGCATTCTGGCGAAGTTTGCCGATGATACGAAGATAGGTGGACAGGCAGGTAGTACTGAGGAGGTGGGGAAGCTGCAGAAAGATTTAGACAGTTTAGGAGAGTGGTCCAGAAAATGGCTGATGAAATTCAATGTGAGTAAATGTGAGGTTTTACACATTGGTAAAAAGAATACAGGCATGGACTATTTTCTAAATGGTGAGAAAATTCGTAAAGCAGAAGTACAAAGGGAACTGGGAGAGTTCGTCCAGGGTTCTCTAAAAGTTAACTTGCAGGTAGAGTCTGTGATTAAGATAGCGAATGTAATGTTGTTGTTTATCTCAAGAGGGTTGGAATATAAAAGCAGTGATGTGCTTCTGAGACTTTATAAAGCTCTAGTTAGGCCCCATTTAGAATACTGTGTCCAATTTTGGGGCCCACACCTCAGGAAGGACATACTAGCCCTGGAGCGCGTCCAGCGGAGATTCACACGGATGATCCCTGGAATGGTAGGTTTAACGTATGACGAACAGCTAAGGATCCTGGGATTGTACTCGTTAGAGTTTAGAAGGTTGAGGGGAGATCTAATAGAAACTTACAAGATAATGTATGGCTTAGAAGGGGTGGACGCTAGGAAGTTGCTTCCGTTAGGCGGGGAGACTAGGGCACATGGGCACAGCCTTAAAATTAGAGGGGGTAAATTTAAAACGGAAATGAGATGACATTTCTTCAGCCAGAGAGTGGTGGGCTTGTGGAATTCATTCCCACGGACTGCAGTGGAGGCCAGGACGTTAGATGCCTTCAAGGCAGAGATCAACAAATTCTTGATCTCACAAGGAATCAAGGGCTACGGGGACAGTGCAGGGAAGTGGAGTTGAAATGCCCATCAGCCATGATTTAAAAGGCGGAGTGGACTTGATGGGCCGAATGGCCTTACTTCCACTCCTATGTCTTATGGTCTTATGGTACTCTTAGCCTAAACTTCCAGACACAAGAATTCAATGGAGAGAGTTGTTTCTGACTAAGGATTAGTCGAGAGAGTGCAGAGCATTCAGCATGATGTACTCTGGCAGTAACTTCAAGAGATTAATTTTTAGTTTAATTTATTTTTTCCATACCATTACAATTTTGTTTTATTCAGGATTAGTTAGTTAAGGAGCTGTTTCTTGGTTTGTTAATAGTTCTGTTAATTTGCTCACTGTTAAAGTTAGATAAATAAATTGTTACTTGTTGATTATAGAGTGAGTGAAAGGATTTTATTTTGTTTAACCATTCCTTTATAATATATTGGGAGGTGAGAGGCAGGTTATACCACTTTTTACACTTCCTACAAAAGATTTTGAGGCAAGGCGAGCTTCTCTGGGTCTTTCAGTTTGAGTTATCAGAGGGGTTTCAATTTCTGATTCATAACATCATCTAAATTTTTTATGCATGTTAAAATCCCTTTGCTATCACTAGCTCTATAAAATTCCCTCTCAGAGAACTGCACACACTTCTTACTCTGGCTTCTTGAACGTCCCAGTGGTCATACAAATGGTAGCCATGCCTTTAGCTATCTGGGTCTAAGCGTCTACAATCTTTCAATTCTTCCACCTTTACAAAACTCATGAAAAAAAACTACCTCCAAGGCTTTAATCACCCCTCCTAGTCTCACCTCCTTTGGTTCAAAGAGAGTTTCTTGCATTAAAAGCAATAAAAACAAGTTATCCAAAATCCAAAAGCTAGAATGTATGAAAACTGGACATTTTTGTTTTCTATGAAATCAATGATGACTTGCCTGTTGTGCAATGTCCAATGTGAAAGCAGTACACACGCATTCTGAGGTGGACATCCACATGCAATGTTGGTATTCACATCATAAGACTGTTCTACAAATCAGCATTTTAGTTTCTTTGCATCTATCAAAAGGAACTTAATGTCTTAATGAACCTCTAAATCTATTTGATGTGCTCTGATTGCAGCTACCAAGGATGGAGGACAACATAGGCATAGCTATAATTTCCAATCTCTAACACAAAAGGTAATGATAATTGCCTGATTACAAAGGCAGGTGGTGAAATACTGCCTTAAAAACATCTGTATCTGGCCAATGGTCACCCCATTTCTGCTCACTACCTTCTCCACAACAGTGGCTTTGATACGCCCTATCTTGGTGAATCAAGCTTACATCATGAACAAGTGGCTAGGGCTGTATTTGGACAGTTGCTAATAGGGCTGATTGTGTTCCCCACAGAATTGTAGGAATTCCAACAGATATACTGACCAGTGAATATTGGCATGCGCTAGACAGGAATAGTTAATCCGCTGACTGATTTCTCAACTTGTGCATTGAGGAATGGAGCTTGGTTTGACTGGTAAATTTCAAAAGTGAACTTGAGCAGAGGATGAAGCCTACTAAGGTGTTCAAGAAAATTCTCAGATGAAGGTGTGGATTCAAATAAAGTAAATGTTTCATCGACAACTTGAAAGTATGCAAGAGATAGGAGGCTAGTGATCATTGCACTGAGAATACACCTCTCATGCACACACAGTCATGCTGAAACTGAACTCAACCGTGTGAGTTGGTAAGCTCACATATACGATGAAAACAGAGGCAAACATCAACGGCTCATCTATATAGCCATGATATTGCGACCTAATAAAAATAACAATGGCTTAGTGGTATATTTGTTTAAGACTAAAATGTCAAAAAAATGCCTTGTTGTTTGCAGGAAGAAAGAATATATTCACATATTACGCTTTTATCCATGAGGAAATTTCTCTGGTGACAGCCAATCACTGCTGCATTCCCATGAAAATGCCCCACCAGAGCCGATCTGCCTGGTGTGCATTTAATCAGTTAACTACAGGTTGACAATTAATAATTCCAAGATAATAAAATGTGAGGCTGGATGAACACAGCAGGCCCAGCAGCATCTCAGGAGCACAAAAGCTGACGTTTCGGGCCTAGACCCTTCATCAGAGATGCCAGCTGTGTTTCTTCAACCATCATCCAAACAAGCAGCATCCTCTTTTCAGGCCGTATATATTATTGTTTACGTCCTGAATTTCTCTTTCATTCATTTCAGTCCGAATAAATGCAAAATAAAAAGCTACAATTTCATGACTTTCTTCATCAATATAAGTCTATTCTTACATAAGATATAATTTGAGAGTCTAATTGGGGCAGTTATTTTGTCTAAGGGCAAAAATCTAATTGGAGACACGAAAGTGAGACAAGGTTTTTGAAGGAGATAGTAAATTCAAGAAATTTATAGAGGAAAAGGAAGCTGGAGAGAATGGTTTGTTGGAAGGATGAAAGATATTGGTGTGATGAAAGATGTGTTAGATCATTTTTGGGATTTGAGACTTTTTTTCAAGAAGGGTGTACGTACTTTGTAAAAACATCTTCACAGATTTGATCGAACAGTTCAGAAAATATTTCTGACAGGGACCCAAGTACCTCTGCTCCAAACAGACGTTTGACCACACTTAAGTGCCTAGCAAACTCCTGCAGTGTCAACAGATGTTTACACAGACTCCAGAACAGAATATTCAGAGCTTTAAAATTAGAAGAAACCTGAAGTTAAATTCAGAAAGTAAATTAGTTTCTCTTTGAAAGGGAACCAAGGTTTTTCATGTTCAGCTCAGGCAAAAAAGCTACTTCAATGGAACTCTTTGGAGTTTCCGAGCTGGGACAGCTTACACAAAATTGCAACTTTGTTTAGCTGTTTGTGATAAAATCTTTTTAAACTTTCTGTGTTTTCTACAACAGAATTACTTGTTTGTCTTCTTTTATGTAATAAACTTATATTATGTTGTTACAGAAAATCAGCAGCATTGTATAAACATGTTTCAGTGACCAATCACCATGTTAACTAACAAAAAATAAATAAAATTAAACAGAAAAGCTATCAAAGACCATAGGAACTGCAGATGCTGGAGAATCTGAGATACTAAGGTGTAGAGCTGGATGAACATAGCGTGCCAGGCAGCATCAGAGGAGCAGGAAGGCTGATGTTTTGGGCCTAGACCCTTCTTCAGAAATGGGGGAAGGTAAGGGGGATCTGAAATAAATAGGGAGAGAGGGGGAGGCGGATAGAAGAAGGATAGGGGAGAAGATAGGTGGAGAGGAGACAGACAGGTCAAAGAGGTGGGGATGGAGCCAGTAAAGTTGAGTGTAGGTAGGGAGGTAGGGAGGAGACAGGTCAGTCCAGGGAGAACGGATAGGTCAAGGGGGCAGGATGAGGTTAGTCGTAGGAGATGGGGGTGGGGCTTGAGGTGGGAGGAGGGAATAAGTGGAGCAAGGACATGTTAGGGAGGTGGGGACGAGCTGGGCTGGTTTTGGAATGTGGTATGGGGAGGGGATATTATGAAGCTTGTGAAATCCACATTGATACCATTAGGCTGCAGTGTTCCCAAGCGGAATATGAGTTGCTGTTCCTGCAACCTATGGGTGGCATCGTTGTGGCACTGCAGGAGGCCCAGGATGGACATGTCATCTAAGGAATAGAAGGGGGAGTTGAAAAGGTTTGCGACTGGGAGGTGCAGTTGTTTAGTGCGAACCGAGCATAGGTGATCTGCAAAGCGATTCCCAAGCCTCCGCTTCGTTTCCCCGATGTACAGGAGGCCACACCGGGTACAGTGGATGCAGTATGCCACATTAGCAGCTGTGCAGGTGAACATCTGCTTGATGTGGAAAGTCTTCTTGGGGCCTGGGATGGGGGTGAGGGAGGAGGTGTAGGGGCAGGTGTAGCACTTCCTGCAGTTGACGGGAAAAGTGCCGGGTGTGGTGGGGTTGGAGGGGAGTGTGGAGCGAACAAGGGAGTCACAGAGAGTGTGGTCTCTCCGGAAAGCAGACAAGGGTGGGGATGGAAAAATGTCTTGGGTGATGGGGTCGGATTGTAGATGGCGGAAGTGGCAGGGGATGATGCATTGGATCCGGAGGTTGGTGGGGTGGTACGTGAGGACGGCAGGGATTCTCTTTTGGCGGTTATTGCGGGGACGGGGTGTGAGGGATGTCTTGCGGGAAATGTGGGAGACACGGTCGAGGGCGTTCTCGACCACTGCGCGGGGTAAGTTGCGGTCCTTGAAAAACGAGGACATCTGAGATGTACGGGAGTGGAATGCCTCATCCTGGGAGCTGATGCGGTAGAGGTTAAGGAATTGGGAATAGGGGATGGCATTTTTGCAGGTGGGTGGGTGGGAGGAGGTGTATTCTCGGTAGCTGTGGGAGTTGGTGGGCTTGAAATGGATATCGGTTTCTAAGTGGTTGCCGACGATGGAGACAGAGAGGTCCAGGAAGGAGAGAGAGGTATTAGAGATGGTACAGGTGAACTTAAGGTTGGGGTGGAAGATGTAGGTGAAGTGGATGAACTGTTTGAGGTCCTTGTGGGAGCACAAGGCGGCGCCGATGCAGTCATCAATGTAATGGAGGCAGAGGTGGGGTGTAGGGCCAGTGTAGGTACGGAAGAAGGATTGTTCCACGTAACCTACAAAGAGGCAGGCATAGCTTGGGCCTATGCAGGTACCCATGGCCACCCCCTTTGTCTGTAGGAAGCGGGAGGAATTGAAAGAGAAGTTGTTGAGAGTGACGACGAGTTTGGCTAAGCGGATGAGGGTGTCAGTGGAGGGGTACTGGCTGGGCCTGCGGGACAGGAAGAAGTGGAGGGCCTTTAGGCCATCTTTCTGTGGAATGCAGGTGTAAAGGGACTGGACGTCTGTGGTAAAGATAGTGATTCAGTGTACTTTGTAGAAGGAGGTTGATAATAACGTTTTTAAGTTGGACCTGAAGACAGAGAAACATTTAAGTTTCAGAGGCCATGGGGTCAAGAAGCCAAATGGGTGGCTACTATTTTATTGTGAATGGGCCAATGAAGCATTTCATGGGCGAGATGAACTCAGAGAAGCCAAGGGGAGCTGGAAGAGAAACCAGATGACGGCTTGAGCAAGAGGAGGTGTGGTGTATGTTTGGTAGGCATAAGGAAATAAGAACAGCAGGAGCACAACAGCTAGTTTCAGTCTGTGAAGAAAAAATCAGAGTTAACATTTCGGATCCGGTGACCCTTCCTCAGAACCTGAAATGTTAACTCAGATTTTTTCTTCACAGATTCCTCCAGACCTGCTGAGCTTTTCCAGGAACTTCTGTTTTTCTCCTGATTTACAGTTCTTTCAGTTTTTATTTAGATGGTTTCAAGCATTATGGCAAAGAATTGACACCCATCTCCTGTTGAAGGTGCCAATCAAAGAGGAGAAGAAAAATTTAAGACAGTGATTTAGTGTGCAGTGAATAAATCAGGGTTTTTATTTTCACAAATAAGTGCTGGATGTAAAATGTGATTTGGTTCTGACCACCACTGAAGTAGGCAATATCCCTGAGGTACTTACCAGTCATATATCTCGAGTACGATGGATCAATGCAGGTGGCATCATCAATTGCAGATTTTATTGGGACACAAAGTTGGAGGATGAAAATTGTCACTAGAGGATTGGTTAACTAACAGTAAGCTTTGAGTTGGGATAAATGACTGCTTTTCTGGTTGGCGATCAGTGGCTAATAGTGTGCCTCAGGGATCAGTGTTAGATTTGTAATTGTTTACAATTTACATCAATGATTTGGAGTTGGGCACCATGTGTAATATGTGAAAGTTTGCAGATAACACGAAGCTGAGTGGCAGAGCAAAGTGTGAAGAGGACTCTGAAAGTTTGCAGAGGTATACGGACCATTTAAGAGAGTCGGCAAAGGAGAGGGAGATGGAGTAGATGGAGAACAATGCTGATAAATGTGAAGTTATCTATTTTGGTAGGAATAACCGTAAAAAGGACTATTATTTAAATGATGAAAAATTGCAGCATGCTGCTGTGCAGAGGGACCTCAGCGTCCTTCTGCATGAATCACAGAAGGTTGGTTCACAGGTACAACAGGTAATTAAAGTACATGGAATTTTATCCTTCATTGCCAGAGGAATTGAGTTTAAAGGTAGGGAGGTTATGTTACAGCTGTACAAGGTCCTGGTGAGGCCACACATGGAGTACTGTGTGCAGTTTTGGTCTCCTTAGTTGAGAAAGGATGAGCTGTGACTGGAGGTGGTGCAGAGGGCAGCAACTAGGTTGTGTCCAGAGTTGAGAGGGTTGGCATATGAGGAGAGACTGAGTAGACTGGGATAATATTCATTTGATTTTAGAAGTATGAGCAGGGTCTTACAGAAACATATAAAATTATGAAGGGAATAGATAAGATAGAAGCAGGGAGGTTCTTTCCATTGGCGGACGAAACTACAATGAGAGGGCACAGCATCAAAATAAAGGGGAACGGATTTAGGACTGAGGAACTTCTTCACCCAAACAATTGTGAATCTGTGGAATTTCCTGCCAGTGAAGTAGTTGAGGCTTCCTCATTGAATGTTTTTAAAGCCCAGACGGATAGTTTTTTGAACTGTAAAGTAACTAAGGGTTATGATGAGAGGGTGCGTAAGTGGAGCTGAGGCCATAAAAAGATCAGCCATGATCTTATTGAATGGTGGAGCAGACGCGAAGGCCAGATCGCCTCCTCTTGTGCTCCAGAGATGCTGCTGGGCCTGCTGTGTTCATCCAGCCTCACATTTTATTATCTCGCCTCCTCTTGCTCCTGGTTATGTTTTTAAGTACCAGGAAATCACTGACATTGTAATTACATGAAGACTTTACCAAGGTGCATCTATTAAATACTTACAATTGGGGTCCCAAAAGGAATATAACCTGCAAAAACGGAACAAACGGGCATTAATATGTCTTTTTACAATCTGTTCCTCATTTATTTATTCATTATTTATTCACGTATGGGATGTGGACTTTGCTGGCTGGGCTAGCATTTATTGCTTGTCCCTAGTTGCTCTTGGGAAGATAGTGGTGAGTTGTTTTCTTGAACTGCTGCAGTACATGTGCTGTCGGTAAATGAATTCCAGGATTTTGACACAATGACACTGAGGGAGTGGCAAAATATTTCCAAATCAGAATGTTGTGTGGTTTGGAGGGGAAATTTTAGGTGGTGGTGCTCCAATGAATGTGTTGCTCTTGTCCTAGATGGATGTCCCTGGTGTGGAAGGTGCTGTCAAAGGATCGTTGGTGAATATTTGCAGTGCATCTTTTAGATGGTACAAGTTGTTGCTACTGAATATTGGTGTTTTGTCTTGGATGGTGTCAAGCTTCTTGAGTGGTGGTGGAGCTGTATATATACAGGCAAGTAGGGAGTATTCCATTACACCATTAACTTATATCTTGTAGATGGTGGACAGGCTTTGGGGGGTCAGGAGGCAAATTACTTGGAGCAGGATTCCTAGCCTCTGATGTGCTCTTGTAGCCGCAGTATTTATATGGCTAATCCAGTTAAGCTTCTGGTCAATGGTAAACCTCATGATGTTGACAGTGGGGAATTCAGTGATGATGATGCTATTTAATGTCCAGTGGTGGTGGACTGTCTTTTTTCGATTCTTCCATACCCCAGGATTCTAGACTCCAGTCCTTTGAATTACGTTGGATTGCATAGGCTCTAGACCATAAACCCCTTCAACCAATAAACATTTCAGTTTGTAACCTACTAACGTGTTATATTTTTCCACTCATGCAGCCATTGTTGCACTGATTTGCAGTGATCTGATTAGCAAGGCACTGAGTACTGCGACATTGTCTGAGCAAGAAATCAATGTCCCAATCTAAAGTTGCTGAACCATCAAATTTTAAATCCCAGATTTTGATTTATTTTTTCACAAATTTTCTCACTTCTTGCCAAGGAAACATGGACCTCTCACTTTGACGCACTTCCATTAGCATTCCAGTTCACCTGACTGACCATTGTTGAAGTAAAAATAGCCAGTGAAAGTTCACAGGTTACGTTTCACCGTAGAAGTGCATCAACAATACACAGAGCTGACCTCATGTATCAGCTTTCATTGTTAATTTTGTTAATCAGAATAGCTCGTCCCGTCCCCCCACTGCATCCCAAAACCAGCCCAGCTTGTCTCCGCCTCCCTAACCTGTTCTTCCTCTCACCCATCCCCTCCTCCCACCTCAAGCCGCACCTCCATTTCCTACCTACTAACCTCATCCCGCCTCCTTGACCTGTCCGTCTTCCCTGGACTGACCTCGCCCCTTCCTACCTCCCCACCTATACTCTCCTCTCCACCTATCTTCTTTTCTCTCCATCTTCGGTCCGCCTCCCCCTCTCTCCCTATTTATTCCAGAACCCTCTCCCCATCCCCCTCTCCGACAAAGGGTTTAGGCCTGAAACATCAGCTTTTGTGCTCCTGAGATGCTGTTTGGCCTGCTGTGTTCATCCAGCTCCACACTTTGTTATCTCGGATTCTCCAGCATCTGCAGTTCCCATTATCTCTGAGCCCAAGTATGAATGTTTTTTTCTGCCATTGATATCACAACCAGTAATTTTCAAGTTCTACAAGATCATAAGAAAAAGGAACAAGAGGAGGCTGTTTGGTCCGTTTAGCCTGTTTCACCATTCAATAGGATCATGGCTGATCTGACACTTGTCATGCCCTCTTTCCTGCCTTTACCCCATAAACTTTCATTCCCCGAATGATCAAGAATCTATCTGTCTCAGCCTTTGCCCCCATAGCTCTCTGCAGCAAGGAGTTCCAAAGATGCACAAGCCTCTGAGAGAACAAATTCCTCGTTTTATCAATCTTCTCAAACCCCTTCTACATATTACTGCTCTAGAAAAATTTATTACTGCTTCTAGCTGATTGAATGTCATGAACTGCAAAACAATTTTGTACTGAAACATTGAGAACAAATGGGCACTGCTGGGTATTTCCTAAAGCATGTCCATGGGTTCCTGTTGCGATGCTACAGGGAAAACTATGGGCCTTTTGTCAATTCTACCAAATTTAGTGATAGCTTTGTTTATGCCTTTGTAGTGCGGTATCGCAGCACACACATTATATTTTCAAACGCCTTTCTCCAAAGACAAAAGGCCACAGGAAAATGGAGCAGATCATATCAGTCAAAATCATGGCTAATCATCTAAGAACTGCAAGGCATGGAGAACAAAAGGAGGTTTATGCTGGGTTACAGTCTAGCAGGCCATAAGGTAAGGATTATGTTTGCTTTATCCCAAAATTACTTGGTATAAGTTGGCAACCTGATAGTCCTGAAGCTATATTCCAAGAAGTGTCACTACTCTAAGTTGATCATCGGTGTCTGAGAGCAATCCTGTGCCACAAATGTTATACTGACCCCCTTAAAGTGTAACCTGTCCATTATTTACACACATTATGTTTTACACAATATCATTTATTGAAGGGTGTCAAGTTTTCTGTATTGGAGCAGCAGGACGCAACAAACCAATCATGAGTTCCTTAGTCCTTAGCTTCAGCTGTGAGCTACTGTTGGGAAAAACTGGGGGGCGAGGGGGCGTAGGGGGTCAGAATCTTGTGTTTGGGTCTCTTGGGCTGCTTTAGACTGTCCTCACTGTCATCAGCTTTTTACACTGCCACCTACTCATTTCACTTCAATACCTAACTTACATGGGTTCTTTTGCATGGCGGTCCTGTCTGTAATTCCATTAGTGGCCACAGCTCCTGGCCAATGCTATTGGAACAACAGAGTTACCAACCAATCCAGACACCTCACCTTACAGTAATTAATGCTATTCTCAGCATGAAATTGTAGCGGGGCAATTATTAGGACCATGTATGGGCTTCTCCATGACTTTTTAAACTGATCATGTCTCCCGGTAAAATCCAGCTTTGCGTTTCTAATGCTGCAACTGATGTGCCGGAATGATGATGGAATACTATAATTTGTGGGAAACCATTTGGCTGATAGATCCTGCGTTAGCTCTCCGCAAGCACAGTTTGAGTCTCAATCTTCTGCTCTTTTCCTGTAGCCCTGCAATTTTCGTTCCCCTTCAACGGTTTATCCAATACTTTTTGAAAGGCATGATTGAATCTGCACCCAAAATCCTTTCGGGCAGTGTGTTCCAGGTCCTAACCACTTACTGGAAAACAGAATTTTGAAATGTTGAGTGATAATGGGAACTGCAGATGCTGGAGAATTCTAAGATAATACAATGTGAGGCTGGATGAACACAGCAGGCCAAGCAGCATCTCAGGAGCACAAAAGCTGACGTTTCGGGCCTAGACCCTTCATCAGAGAGGGGGATGGGGAGAGGGAACTGGAATAAATAGGGAGAGAGGGGGAGGCGGACCGAAGATGGAGAGTAAAGAAGATAGGTGGAGAGAGTGTAGGTGGGGAGGTAGGGAGGGGATAGGTCAGTCCAGGGAAGACGGACAGGTCAAGGAGGTGGGATGAGGTTAGTAGGTAGATGGGGGTGCGGCTTGGGGTGGGAGGAAGGGATGGGTGAGAGGAAGAACCGGTTAGGGAGGCAGAGACAGGTTGGACTGGTTTTGGGATGCAGTGGGTGGGGGGGAAGAGCTGGGCTGGTTGTGTGGTGCAGTGGGGGGAGGGGACGAGCTGGGCTGGTTTAGGGATGCAGTAGGGGAAGGGGAGATTTTGAAACTGGTGAAGTCCACATTGATACCATATGGCTGCAGGGTTCCCAGGCGGAATATGGGTTGCTGTTCCTGCAACCTTCAGGTGGCATCATTGTGGCAGTGCAGGAGGCCCATGATGGACATGTCATCTAGAGAATGGGAAGGGGAGTGGAAATGGTTTGCGACTGGGAGGTGCAGTTGTCTGCTTGGCCTGCTGTGTTCATCCAGCCTCACATTGTATTATTTTGAAATGTTGATATTGGCAGTGCTGGTTAGGTATGATTCATTTCTTAAGCTTACTGTACTGCATAATTGTTCTGAAATTGTCTGAAAACTGTTCCTTACAAGTTTCCTTCCTGAAACCATTGTGATTTGGCATGACCGCTTTGCAGAACACCTCCGCTCACTTCGCAACAAGCTACTGCACCTCCCAGTCGCAAATCATTTCCACTCCCCCTCCCATTCTTTAGATGACATGTCCATCATGGGCCTCCTGCAGTGCCACAATGATGCCACCCGAAGGTTGCAGGAACAGCAACTCATATTCCGCCTGGGAACCCTGCAGCCTAATGGTATCAACGTGGACTTCACCCAGTTTCAAAATCTCCCCTTCCCCAACTGCATCCCTAAACCAGCCCAGTTCGTCCCCTCCCCCCACTGCACCACACAACCAGCCCAGCTCTTCTCCTCCACCCACTGCATCCCAAAACCAGTCCAACCTGTCTCTGCCTCCCTAACCGGTTCTTCCTCTCACCCATCCCTTCCTCCCACCCCAAGCCACACCCCCCATCTACCTACTAACCTCATCCCACCTCCTTGACCTGTCCGTCTTCCCTGGACTGACCTATCCCCTCCCTACCTCCCCACCTATACTCTCTCCACCTATCTTCTTTTCTCTCTATCTTCGGTCCGCCTCCCCCTCTCTCCCTATTTATTCCAGTTCCCTCTCCCCATCCCCCTCTCTGATGAAGGGTCTAGGCCTGAAACGTCAGCTTTTGTGCTCCTGAGATGCTGCTTGGCCTGCTGTGTTCATCCAGCCTCACATTTTATTATCTTGATTTGGCAAGCTGCTGGCTCACATTCAAATTGTAACCATCAACTGTTATGCACAGTCTGTAAATCGAAGATTCTCATAGACAATAGTCCTAACATTGGAGGTTTTATATTTTGCACGTACTATACAACATAACCTAGGGAATGAGCTCTGAAATTGCCTCCCTAAACGTGCTCCAATAAGGTGCCTCGTGAAAACTATCTTTCTGGCCAAGCTTTTGGTCACCTGCCTAAATAGTTTCTTTAGTGTTTGGTGTTGCATGTTAACAGAACACAGAACAGTACAGCACAGTACAGGCCCTTTGGCCTATGATGTCACGCCAACCTATTATCCTACTCTAAGATCAAACTACCCTGCATACCCTACAATTTACTGTCATCCATGTGCCTATCTAAGAGTCACTTAAATGTCTCGAATGTATCTAGCTCCAATACCACTGCTGGCAATGTATTTCTCACACCCATCACACTTTGTGTAAAGAACCTATCTCTGACATCTCCCTTACACTTTCCTCCAATCACCTTAAAATTATGCTCCTTCGTAATAGTCATTTCCGCCCTGAGAAAAGATCTCTGGCTATCCACTCTATCTATGCCTCTCATCATTGTCGTCATGAATGTTGGTAGAAAATTCCTTATGGGGCACATTGAGACATTTGACAGCTTTAAAGGAAAGTGACCAGAATTCTACAAGCTTGTTGGTATTGATCTTGGGAGCAGGAATGCGAGCTAAATGACACACTAATGTTTTTGGCAGGAAGCAGAGGAGTGGATAAAGTGGTTAAGAAGGCATATGAAATGCTAGCCTTTATTAGCTGAGGCATGGTTTTTAAGAATAGGGAGGTTTTACTGGACCTATATAAAATGTCATTTGGGCCACAGCTATAGTATTGTGTGTGGTTCTGCAATCCATATTAGAGGAAGGATGTGATTGCACTGGAGAGGGCACAGAGGTGTTTTACCAGGATGTTGCCTTGGACAGAGAGTTTGGATAGACTGGGATTGTTTTTCTTGGAGCAGAGGATACAGAGAAGGGACATGATTGAGATACTAAATTATGGAGGGCATAGATAACGTAGGCAGGAAGAAACTCATCCTCCTGGTAAAGAGATCAATGACCAGGGGCATATATTTAAAGTGAAGGAGCAGGAGGTTTAGAGGGAATGTGAGGTAACATTTTCACCCAGAGGGTGATGGGAATATGGAATTCACTGCCTGTAGTGGTGTTTGAGGCAGAAGTGCTAATGACATTTAAGCAGCATTTAGATGTCACTAGTGATGCCAAGGCATACAACTATATGCATGGCCTAAGGTTTTGTACATGGAGCATTCAAAATGAAGTGGACGAATGAGTCACACAATAGATGTAAATGGGTGTGATATTGTTGGGACTATGGAGGCAAGACTGCAGGGTGACAGGGAGGGAACTGAACATCTAAGGGTATTCAGTATTTAGAAGGGACAGACTAAAAGGAAAAGGTGGTGGAGTTGCATTGCTGGCTAAAGCAAATACAAGCACAACATTGATGGAAGATTTTAGCTCAGACAACATAGAATCTGTGAGGGTAGAATTGAAAAATACTAAGAGGCATAAACCATTAATGGGGATGGTATGTAGACTCCCAAACTGTAGTTGTGATGTTGGGAATTGCATTAAACAAGAAATCAAAAATTCACGTGGTGTTATGGCTTGTATTAACCTGTATATAAGTCCATAAGATATAGGAGCAGAATTAGGCCTTTTGGCCCACTGATTCTGCTCCACCATTCAATAATGGCTGATATATTTCTCAACCTCATTGTCCTGCCTTCTTCCCTATCCTTTGATCCCCCCTACCAATCAAGAACCCATCTATCTCTATCTTAAATCATTCTACGATAATGAGTTCCATAGATTAATCTGAAGAAATTCCTCAGTTCTAAAGGTCCTTCCACTCTCTGGCTATGCCCTCAGATCCTTGTCTCTCCTACCAGTGGAAATATCATCTCCACCAAGCCTCTCAGTATTCTGTAAATTTCACTCAGATCTCCCCTCATCCTTGTCAAATCCATCAAGTACAGAGTCAGAGTCCTCAATGCCCCTCATATAATAAAATCATGAGAGATATAGACGGGTTGGATAGCAAAAAAGTTTTTTCCCAGATTGGGGGTCTCAATTACTAGGGGTCATGATTTCAAAGTGAGAGGGGAAAAGTTTAAGGGAGATATGTGTGGAAAGTTCTTTACGCCGAGGGTGGTGGATGCCTGGAATGTGTTGCCAGCAGAGGGAGTAGAGGCGGGCACGATAGCATCATTTAAGATGTATCTGGACAGATAGATGAATGGGCAGGGAGCAGAGGGATACAGATCCTTGGAAAATAGGCTACAGGTTTAGACAGAGGATCTGGATCGGTGCAGGCTTGGAGGGCCGAAGGCCCTGTTCCTGTGCTGTAATTTTCTTTGTTCTTTGTTCCTAAGACTTTCATCCTCGGGATCATTCTTGTGAACCTCCTCCACAGGACCCTCCAAAGCCAGGACATCCTTTCGTAGATAGGGGGCCCAAAACTGCTCACAATATTCCAAATGTTGTCTGACCAGAGTCTCATACAGCCTCAGGAGTACATCCCAACTCTTGTATTCTAGCCATTGCAAAATGAATTCTAACATCGCATTTGCCTTCATAACTGCTAAATAAACCTTCATGCTTTTTCTGTGATGTCACTCTTGTGCAGGCCCCCTGATCCTGGGGTTCAATTTATCTTGTTAAAAAAAACCTTACAAGGTACGAACCAAGAAAGAACTAGCCAGAAGCACATCTTCCTCTCTGCACTGAATTTCTACAATACCTCCAAATTCCCCAAACTATATACTCACTTGAACTGAGTCTCATTCCAGATTTGATCTGTCCTTGCTGACCGTGCCAGCTACAGAATGACACATTATCCAATACCTCCTCTTGCTTTAACTCCTGACTCCCCAAAATCTATCCATTACCTACAAACCACAAATCAGTGGTATGACGGAATACTCCCTACTTGTCTGGATAAGTGCAGCTCTAAGAACACTCAAGAAGCTTGGCACTATCCAGGACAAAGTCCTATCAGCCCACTTGACTTTCAGCCCATGACTTTCTTTATTAACTCCCTACACCATCAATGCACTGTGGCAACAGTGTGGATGATTCCCTCTTATTTAAGTGGCCCCTCTCTGGAAACATGCTTCCCTGGTCCTACCATAGAACTAAGTGATATCCACACTCACTTTTGACCTAGAACAGGGGCTTTTGCTGCTCACATAAAATCCAAATTGGTAACTATAGAAGCCATAAAGTCTTTTAGGAAGTCTTAAAAGGGACATTACTTCCATGATCAGTGTGTGCAAAGGGACAGTAACTCTTAGGGTCAGTGCGCTAAAAGGGGATAGTAACTGTTGGGTTTACTATGTTAAAGGGTTAGTAACTCTTAGCGTCATATTAAAGGGAACAGTAACTCTCAGAGTCAGTGTGTTAAAGGGGTCAGTAACTCTCAGGGTCAATGTGTAAAAGCAGATGGTAACTCCAGGATTCAGTATATCAGAGAGGTAACAGAAAGTTCATCAAAAGCAATCTCCCTCACAGTACATAAGTACCCCTCACTAACAGTTACAATTGGTCCCTTTTTTTTTCCAACCTATTTTGCTCAGTTTTTATTGTACCTTAGTGTACTGTAAGTAGTTTTCTGTATCTGTGAAGCTTATTGAAATAGCACTAGCTTTGCCCAGGCAGGATAACCTCCATCAGCAAAAAGGCATCACAGTCTAATGTCTTAGAGTTGCCAACTCAGACCTGAAATAGCATTTATGACTTTTTTACTAAATAATAAGTTTATTATTTTCAACGGACACATCACTGACCTCAAATTCTCCAGTAAACATCTAATAATTGCATGGAGCTTTAACATATACTAAGGTGTTTTTTACTTTCCTTTTTTTGACAATGCTCCTTTCAAATTTCACCATAAAATGAATTGAACCCTGGAAATTTTCAGTGTTAAAATACATTTTGAGCTCATTGTGTTCATGCCAGTTCTTTGCTTCAGCATTCCAAAAGTAATTGCAGCTATATATCACCGTAGCTCTGTATCAATGCCAAATTAATCTTACTACTCCACAATCTCCCTGCAACTCTGTTCTAAATCAAGGCCATTATAAAAGTGATGCATCAGACAGGATCAGACATCACATCAAGGTCCTCAGATAGTACCTTCTAAACCCAATGATCTCTTCCACAGGGCAGCAGACAAATGAAAATACCATTACCTGCAAATTCCCCTCCAAATCTCTCACCATACTGACCCTGGAAACAGATTGCTGTTCCTTCATTGTTGCTGGGTCAAGATCCTTAAACTCCCTTGCTAGCAGCATTGTGGGAACACCTACATCACATACCTTGCAGTTCAAAAGGAAAATTCACCACCACTTTCACAAGGGCAACTAGAGAAGGAAAACAGATGCTGGACTAGCAGCAGAGGTCCACATCCCATGAAAGAATTTAAAGAAGTGTTGGCTGATTTACCCTCACGACAAAATAGCCTCATATTATACATGCGACAGCGTGTGGCACTGGATGCCTTATGATGCCCAAGCACAGATTAGCACTTTGATTGAGATATAGGAAATTGTCACTCAAGGATTCTGTTCAGTTAGAATTGCTCACATGTTAAACTCTTGATTCCTCCTTTGTTGACTCTGAGTCAGTTGGGGACAAGCATTCCTTTACACTGCTATGTGACACAGACTGGCTAGTTGGAGAGAAAACAAAACAATTCCTAGCAAGGGTTTCTAGGATTAGATGGTGGAGAACATCGAACATTGCAGCAGTGGAATGGGGCCTTCAGCCCACTATGTTATGCCGAACATGACGTCAAATAAAACTAATCCCCACATATCAGCCACAAAATGGTGCAAAAAGCTCTAAGGAATATTGGCTACTTCCCCTTTGCAATGGTGGCAGGGAGAGTCTAAACCTGATCAAGTCAACCTGCTGTCACAATAATGAATGAATGATTTTATTATCACATGCATTTTATAGTAAGAATGAAATAAAACACAGTGAAAAGCTTTCACTTGTCGCCACGATTCAGTACCAATTTGATTAATTTAAGAATAAGTAAAAACAAGATAGAGCTTAAAGAGAGTCCATCAGTCCTGAGCCAGGTAATCACCATCAATGACACCTGCGCTGCCATTCCTCCTCCACCCTCCTCGCCACTGTCTAAACCAGATCCAACCAACGTTGAAGTCACCGATTCTCAGGTGTCATCTTTCTCCACTGGGCTGAAAGTCCTCTGCCAACCAACGTCAGAGTCATGTCTCTGGCCATTAGGCCCAAGTTATCGCTGTGATCTTCTTCCAACACCGCTTCGTCACCACCGGCACTGGGCTCAACCAAGTTGCTGATCCTTGGGCGCCATCTTTCGTTGCTGAGCCTACCTCACTGCCACCAGCCATGGCAGTTGCGATTCCAGTGCCAGGTCCTGTGCTTGCCCTAGAAAAGTAACTGAGGGCTCACATGAGGTCCACGATGGGCCCACTCTCCTCTGTCCTGGGCTAGCCTGACATCCACAATGACCTCACTCTCCTTCGTGCTGGGTTCACTCAAGGTCCACATTGGGCTCGCTCTAGGTTCATGCTGCGTCCACTTGAGGTCTGCACTGGGTCCACTCAAGGTTCGTGCTGGACTTGCTCAAGGTCTGCACTGAATCTGCTCAAAGTCTGTGTGCTGGGCCCACTCAAGGTCTGCGCTGGGCCCACTTAAGGTCTGCTCTGGGCCTATTCGAGGTCTGTGTGGGATCAATCAGGGTCTGTACTGAGCTCATTCAATGCACAAGTGCTGTGCCCAGTTGAGGTCCGTGCGCTGAGCCCAATCAAGGTCCACACGGGGCTTGGTCAAGTTGGCAATGGGCTAGTTCAAGGTCCACATGCTGGGCCCGTTCAAGGTCTGCACGCTAGGCCCGCTTGAGATCTGCAGTCGGCTGGCTTGAAGTCTGTGCATTGGGTCCACTCAAGATCCACACTGGGCACAGCTCAGATCCACGCTGGGCACACACGAGGTCTGTGTTGGGTTTGTGCGAGGTTGTACACTGGGCCCACTCAAAGTTGCAGTGGGGTCTTGCCAACACCAAGACAGTCCGAGCTCAGGACAAGAAATGGGTAGAGTCAGAAAGTAAAACTTACAAAAGGAAAAGCGGTCAGAGCAGACGAACTCCGGCTTAGGAGCCCTAATCCGATGCCATCTTGAGAGCACTGCTGCCGGTAGACATGGAATGGAATAGGATAGAGCAAGAGTTGGAAGAGAGAAAAGAATAACTTTAATGTCACAGAGTTATTGCAGTGCAGAAGGAGGTTGATCAGCCTATCACGTGAGAAGCAAGGACAGAAATAATTGCTACAAAAGTAATGTAAAAGATACCTGACATCCTGAAAGGCATCAAAATCTTCTCATTGGTGTCTGGGTGCAAAATTGCCTGAAAACAAATAAAAAACAGAAGAGTAAAGAAGTTCACTTCATTAGTCTCTTGTTAAGAATAGAGGACAATATGAGATTATATATTTGATGCAATGAATTGCAAGACCACCTCACTGTATCTCAGAGCAACTGAAGATTGGTTGGTGGTCTTGGCTTTCTTTCTAACAGTTGATCTAAATCAATCCAGTGATGGGATGTTGCCTTTCCTGGTTTTTAGATAGCGATTACTATTCAACATAAATATAAGGGTGAAAATCAGGGGGGTAGCAAGCCCCATCTTCCATCATGTTTGACCTGCCTGTTGATACACACGAATTGATCACTCACTTATAGTTGATTCAGCAGAAATGTAATCTTCAAGGGAATGAAGGGAAGAAACTACACAGTTGAATAGATAACATTCCAGACATCAGGTGGAATATAGCATGCCAGATATGACTTTGATTCCAGGCTCTTCAAATTCCTCAAGATCAATGTGTGCTGCAGGAATAGACAGTGCAATAATTGTACGTTCTCTGCAAGAGCTAAGAGCCCCTCTTGTTCAACCTTGAATGGCTGCCTAAGTGCCGCATGAGCATTATCCCTGGGTTCAGTACCTGCCATATCACCTTCGATACAAGATCACAAGAGATTCATAATCTGGAATCACGGCCTTGGTAGGGCTGAGATAGGTAGTCAGTCATGAAGAAAGTTGATAAAGCTAACCTAGAGTAATTTTAAAGAGAATTCCCACATTGGTATTTTGATTAATTCTTGGCATTAGGGTGTAAAATTTGGTATTTATTCCCGTTCCATGGTTGTGCTATGCTAAACTGAGCGGCTTCACCAATGAATTTCTTGAAATAATGAAGAATCAACATGCCAGTGGGGTCACAGAGAGCCAGACTGTGCAAGGACAGTAGAGTTCACATAAAGGTATTTCTAAACCCATGGATACTTTACAACAGTCCAACAATGTTATGGTCACTTCTTTTTGTTGTTATTCCCAAAATTGCTTTTAAAATTAATTCAAATTCCCAATTATTGTAGTGAGATCTAAGGTCATATTATTGTGGTTTATTAATCCAATGGTGTAATGACCGCTGAACATGGAACCAGAGTTCAAGTTCAGGGGAGACATTCTTTCTCAGCTGCTTACTAAAACCAAGATAATACCAACCAGCTTTCCTGTGGAAAATGCAAGTCAGTTTTATTAACCACTTCTGCAATTAGTCTAAGTCAAACAACATGGTTCACAAAGGATGATGCAATATGAATTAGTGTAATATAAAACACATTGAGTATTTCACAATAATGAATTATACTACACTCGGATTAAGTGGCACAATACATGAAGATTATTGAAAGAAGAAATATTTACCTGTCGAATCTTCTGTGCCTCCCAAAGCTGAAACATAGTGGTATAAATGAGAAATTAGTGATTGAAGAAGGGGCACAGTGAACCTGAGGCTCAGTTGACAATGCTGTAAAGGGAAATCAAATTCTCAGTCTATGTTGAATTGGTTCATTTAAGCAGGTCAGACAATGGACAGCGTGAAAGGAGGGAATTAAAACAGAGGCTCCACTTCAATCACTCTTCAATAATCTCAGGTGAAGTGTGTAAGGGTTATTGGATGAAAACAGGGTTGCGCTCAACTGAACACGTGCATGAGTTCACAGGCACACCTTGTCATCATTTAAAACATCTCAGATTGCAAGGTTCTTATGTTTTAATGGCAAACCTAGGTGAAAGGCTAAGGCAAATCTAGTGTACAATATCATGAGAAGAGAATAGCAGAGAAAAGGACATTGGCAAGACATCAACAAGCCCACATTTCAGAAACCTGTAGTGTTGTTACTCAGCATTTCAAACCAGCTGTCCAACCAACTGAGCTGGCTGAGGTAACCATGAAAGTCCCACCTTCTCAACCTCACCCCTTACCTGAGGCGTGGTAACCTTCAGGTTATAACCAGCACTAATTCCTTCCGATCTCAGCCTTAAATGGGAAGTTTACCCAAAAAAATCTTATCCTGAAGCAGTAAACCCTTGTTCTAGATTCCTCCACAAAAGTAAATTTATAAAAATATGCAGCAGCAGAGTGGTGCATGTTCACTCAGTGCCAAAAGGCATCTGTTTACAGTTCCAGCTCAGTATTTGTATTTATACCATACAAGTAACGAGGCTGCTGTTTCCCATCAGTGTTTTCCCAATCACTTCATTGGGTGGTTTATCAATTTTTTGAATTGTTTTTCACACTTTGGGATGTTCTACTTTGAGCCATTGTTGCTAAAATTGCAGATTGTTGAATGCTCCTGTAATTGTGTGCATTCATCTAATACCTTATACCATAGCTAGGTTTAACAGGGTAGACTATTTTAGCTCTGACCTGGGATCTGTTAATGTTGATCAAATTGAAGTAAAATCTTGCTTAATTACTTTGCCGTTTCATGATCTCAAAGCACCTTACAGCCAATGAGATACATTTTGAAGCGTGGTCATTTTATGTATTGAACAGAGCTGGCAATCTGCATGCAGCAACCCCCATAAACAATAAGGTGTTGATAATCAGGTTCTTCTAACTACTGCTGAAAAAAAGACACTTTATTTCAAAGGTAGCAGAAAAGGAAAGACTTGAAACTATATAAAAGCATTGCCAATTTTAAGATAAGGATTATCCCAATCAAAGCAGTATCATAACCATACTTCAGTGCTAGAGTGAAACTTAATTTTGTAAAGTAACATTGATGTGGTGACAATAGTTCCAGTGTTTTGTTTCAAACAAAGTCAAAACTCAGAAAACATACACAAAAAAAGTAACTGCAATATTGTTTTAATGTTGATTGAAAAGAAATTTTGCATCGTAACTAAACGTAGCAAATTTTTAAAGTTAACATTTGTTTTCCCTTTGTTTACCTTATAACACAGTCAGGACTTTAGGCTAATGTGTTTGTATAAAATTACCAAACTTACCTCAGGATTTCAACATTTCAGCTTTTCAAGAAGGTAGAAGGAATTCCATGTATTCCCGAAAATAGGACATTGCTTTATAGGTTTTAATACTGATCTGATAATCTTCAACTCCACAAACAGTGAATAAAAATTCCTCCCTAGCTGGGCTTGAACCACCACACTTTTAGTTAATGGCCAATGCACTAAGTAAAATGAGGCAAGCTTCACTTTCCATGAACAAAGGCTGCCTGCCGTGCCATCTTGAAAATTCTTATTTGGCACCCAAATAAACAATTACCAATTTACAACAATAAAGTAAAATTAGATTAATGTCAAATTCCAACCATTTGATGCAACGGAACAGAAATCAGACTGCCTTAAGTAGTTTCAGCAAGTTAGTCAAAGACATAATGAATCTACACAGTTTATCTTTTAATTTCCAATTGCTTCCCCAGTTCCCTATTCCATAAAATTAAAATCTGACGGCTCTGCTATCTGCTGCCAGTATTCTCGATACAGATTGGCCTCCCACACTTGATCCTGGGTTTGGATTTTTGGTTCCCTGCAGCCTTTCTGTTTTCTCCCCTAGTCCCATTCCCAGAGATATCAAAAGTTAGTCTTGAACTGGGTGCCATGGTTCTGGTGAATGAGGAATTCTCAGATCAAGTGGGTCATTGTCTCAAGATAATTATTCCATTAGGTTCCCTCCTTGCTTGTGCTCCTTTAACCATAGCTTCTGTCTCTGCAGGAGAAGCGAGAACAGGAAGGATGAGCTGGAGCAACCAGCATGGGAGAGACAGAATCTGTGACTGAGGAACAATTCCTCACAGATTCCGTCTCCCATGTTCCTCCAATTAAAATATGCTGTTTTCCCACTGACTGTACCTGTAATTCATCTGATCAGTACAGAAGTCATTGTGACATATGGCATGGGATCACCTTTCTTTAATTTGTCACCCCTTTATTTATTATCAGCATATTGCTTCCATTTCAGAAGAGAACTCACCTGAATCTCTATTTATGTTGAATGGTGACTGTATTATAACATAACTAAAATATTTGTGTAATAGCCATACTACAAATTCAAAACTCTCAAACATAAAAGTATTTTCTATCATACAGGGCCTATATTCTCAAAGGTTTTGCACAGGCCTGTTGGTCCTCTTATTTACTGAGTCCGCTATTTGGTGTAATATATGAAGTGCCTGCCCTTGTAACATGTGAAAAGACTGTTATTGTTGATAAATACAGAACCTTATGAGAAAACTGTTATTATTTTTTATACACTGAATTCCTACTTTGCAAGGTCAATTCAATCTTTAAGTAGAAAGAAAGCAGCATGAGAAGCAGGCTACAGACACAGATGGATAAATTCACTGATTCCCGATTCTGTAAAATGCATCTCCAAAGAGGAAATTTATCTCAGAATTTATTATGCCCAAACAAAATATACACAAGTAATTGATGACAAAGTGCTGCTAGCAAGGCTGAGGTAACCTCATCCCATCCAGATTGTGAAAATGTGCTTGAGAGGGGCGGCTGTCAGAGGGGAAAGTGTAGACCAAATAAACAAACACTTGGCACTATGTCTTCATCGATGAAAAGGGTGACGTGTGCCCATTTGGCAGAAGTTTCTTTGTAAACAAGAGAGGTTGATGCCTGTTCAAAACAGCTGTGAAAGGCAAGCATGTACTCACACCAACACTGGCACATTGCAATAGTGAGAATAGGGTTAGATTAAGCAATTAGGAAAAGAACGAACTTGTCACATAGATCAGGTCGGGAAGCTGAAAGTCCATTTCTCTCATTTCTCCTGCATTCAAGGATGGTCTGCAGATATTAGATCTTGTTTTAAATTAAGTTTTGCCAATATCCAAAGGTTTCCCAGCACTGAAGGGAAAACTACATCAACCGCTCTATTTCAGTACAAATCCATAAACTTTTTCTCTTCTGAAGTTTGGAAGAAGTCATCCTGGACTCAAAACAGTTAATTCTATTTCTTTCTTCACAGATGCTGCCACACCTGCTCAGGTTTCCAGCATTCTCTGTGTTTGCTTCAGATTTCCAACATCCACAGTATGTTGCTTTTTTTTTCTGGTGTTTGGCAAAGTTGGCAACTCCAAAATAACAAAGTGTGGAGCTGGATGAACACAGCTGGCCAAGCAGCATCTCAGGAGCACAAAAGCTGACGTTTCGGGCCTAGACCCTTCTTCAGAAGGAGGGTCTAGGCCCGAAACGTCAGCTTTTGTGCTCCTGAGATGCTGCTTGGCCAGCTGTGTTCATCCAGCTCCATACTTTGTTATCTCGGATTTTCCAGCATGTGCCGTTCCCATTATTTCTTGGCAACTCCAAAAACTGCTTTATTTGACATTTAGCTTTTAGGATTAAATTATAAATTGTAACAACTAAATTTGTGGTTTAGAACATACGAACATAAGAGTTAGGAGCAGGGATAGACAATGCAGCCACTTGAGCCTGCTCTGCCATTTGACATGACCGTGGCGGATCTCAGCTTGGCATCAACTCCACTTTCCTGCAGTGTGGTGTATGGAATTCTACAGATTCACACCCCTTTGGGGGAAGTGATTCCTCATCATCTCTGTTTTAAACTTATCACCCCTTCGCCTAAAACTATGGCATCTCATTTCAGATTGCCCCACAAGGGAGTCATCTGCTCTACATCAACTTTGTCAGTCCCCTTTAGCATCTCGTATCTCACCATCCACTCATTCTAGCAAGTACAGGCCTAAACTATTCAATCAGCACCCACGTCACAAGAAAAAAAATGCTACAGTCAACGAGATGTTTGACGGCTGAGGATCGCCTTTGTTCAAATAGGGCATTGAGAGATCTGAAGAAAAGCAAAATAAATAGTACTGAGGTGCAGATCACCCATGATCTAGCTGAATACACAGTGGTTCACGACAATGAACTATTCTTATTTCGCAATAAAGAACTTGCCAGACAATAGTGGCTATTTTCAGGAGCCAGTAGTTAACTCTGCACATCATCTTATACTGATAGGTTCCGCTAAAGAAAAGGAAAGTACTCACATTTATATTGTGCATTGATACTGACTCTTCCTCTCTCCCTGTCAACATTTTAACAGCAAGCCTCACATCCCTCGAGTACAACTGATTCCGAGAAGGACATCCAAATACATATTTGGGCTGACACCAAGATTGTTTATTTCCAAATCCCTGACATTACCTGGCCATGACTTTGTCTCAGCTAATCTGCTGCTGTTACTTCATTCAGTGCCTTTGTTAGTTCTAGACTTGCCTATTCCAATATACTCTTGCCTGGTGTCCTACACTTCAAAACTCCACTGTCTTAACTCACACCAATTCCTGTCCATCTATCAGCTCCACGTTCACTGCACAGACCCCCATTCAAAGAATTTTAAAATTCTCATCTCTGTTTTCCAAATCTGTCCATGGTCTCATCTCTCCCTATCATTGTAATCTCCTTCAAATGTCCAAGATATCTGCACAGACCTAATTAAGGCATCTGGACCAGAGCAACAGCAATTTTATCCAAAAATATTGGCAAGACTGAAGCCAATGACTTCTGTCCCTGTTCCAAACTCTGTCACTAAATTACCAACTCCAGCCTTCTCCTTGGCAACGGTCTGAAATTAAACATGACTATTCACAAACTTGTTGTCGTGCCTAATCTCAAGATGTGCTTCTGACCTCATATCCATGACATCATAAGACATTATTCATTTCTGTGAGCTCTTCCTGCTTGATATATAGTCAATGTTAAGGATCTTGGATGCTCATCCTTTCACCATTTTATTGGAAGTGGCAAAGATTACTTATGATAACGTAATATTTAGCACCATTCACATCTCCTCAAATACTGTCAAGATATAGCAAGACCTAAATAACACACAGGTTTGGATTGACAAGTAGCTTACAATATTTGTGCCATCCATGCTCTGACTACCTTGAAGGAAAGAGAATCGAACCACTGTCTCTTGACTGAGTTTCTGACTGTCAGCATTCTGGAGGGGTTACCATTGACCAGAAACTGTACTCAATGAACCACAAAAATACTTTGGCCACAGAACTGTGGCTCTCTCCAGATATATAACAAAAAGTGAGGAGCTAAAGTAGGTATTCACCCTTGGAAGATGAGAGGCAGCCACATCCTATAAAACATCTGAATGCAGGCAACCATACCTTGGCGACCCGTATGCCTTTTGTCTCATTTGATTGTCAAATGCCTTGTCCTTAATGAGTATCAATGCATAATTTGCAGATGACATCAAGATTGGTAAAGTGGTTAATAGCAAAGAAGCTGTTTGCTGGTTACAGGGAGACATAGATAGGTTGGTCAGATGGGCAGACCAGTGGCAGATGGCACTTAAATCTGAAAAGTGCGAAGTGATGCACCTTGGACGAAGAAACAAGATGAGAAAGTATTTAATGAATTGCGGAACTCTATGTAGCTCAGAGTAACACAGGGATCTTAGGGTAATTGTTCGCAGATCCCTGCAGTTGCCACAGCATGTGAATAGGATGATTAAGGAGGCAAATGGGACATTTGCTTTCATCAGTCGCAGCATTGAGTATTAGAGCAAGGAGGTAACGTTGGAGTTGTACAGAGCTTTGGCTAGGCCACTGCTGGTGTACTGTGTGCAGTTCTGGTCACCTCACTGCAGAAAGGATGTAAATGCACTGGAGAGAGTACAGAGGAGGATCACCAGGATGTTGCCTGGGATGGAGACATTGAGCAATTTGAATGGGTTGCACTTGAACCGGAGGGTGGCAGATATGCTCATGGGGAGATTTGCTACTGTTACCCAGAAGGATATAAACTAGTTTGGCAGGGGTTAGGGTTCTGAATAAGACAGGGGCCATCAAGAAGTCAGGGGAAAATACATTGGCGATCGAGAGCAAGTTTACTTGCTCTGTTAACTGTTTACTCCAGTCAGTGCCTGACTGGTAAGGCAGATGAGCTCAGAGCATGGATTGGCCCTGGGGACTGGGATGTTATAACTATAACAGAAACATGGCTGGGAAAAGGGCAGATTGGCAGCTCAATGTTCCAGGATACAGAAGCTACAGGTGTGACCGAAGTACAAATAAGCAAGGAGGGGGATTTGCCGTTTTGATAAGGGAGGACATAACAACAGCGCTTAGAGAGGATATTCTTCAGGGGTCAACAAATGAGACTAAATGATGAGAATTTAGGAAAAAGAAGGGAATGGTCACTCTGTTGGGGCTGTATTATAGACCCCTCAAACAGACAGCGGGTACTAGAGGAGCTCATGCATTGAAAGATTGCAGATATCTATCGGAGTAATGCAGTAGTATTGGTTGTAGATAACAAAGTGTGGAGCTGGATGAACACAGCAGGCCAAGCAGCATCTCAGGAGCACAAAAGCTGACGTTTTGGGCCCTAGACCCTTCATCAGAGAGGGGGATGGGAGAGGGAACTAGAATAAATAGGGAGAGGGGGAGGCGGACCGAAGATGTAGAGAAAAAAAAGATAGGTAGCGAGGAGAGTATAGGTGGGGAGGTAGGGATAGGTCAGTCCAGGGAAGATAGACAGGTCAAGGAGGCGGGATGAGGTGTAGGTAGGAAATGGAGGTGCGGCTTGAGGTGGGAGGAAGGGATGGGTGAGAGGAAGAACAGGTTAAGGAAACAGAGACAGGCTGGGCTGGTTTTGGGATGCAGCGGAGGAAGGGGACGAGCTGGGCTGGTTTTGTGACGCCGTAGGGGAAGGGGAGATTTTGAAGCTTGTGAAGTCCACATTGATACCATTGGGCTGCAGGGTTCCCAAGCGGAATATGAGTTGCTGTTCCTGCAACCTTTGGGTTGCATCACTGTGGCACTGCAGGAGGCCCATGATGGACATGTCGTCTGAGGAATGGGAGGGGGAGTTGAAATGGGGGGGGGGCCATGGGTACCCGCATGGGCCCCAGCTATGCCTGCCTCTTTGCAGGTTACGTGGAACAGTCCCTCTTCCGCACCTACACAGGCCCCAAACCCCACCTCTTCCTGCGTTACATTGATGACTGTATCGGCGCAGCCTCTTGCCCCCCAGAGGAGCTCGAACAGTTCATCCACTTTACCAACACCTTCCACCCCAACCTCAAGTTCACCTGGGCCATCTCCAACATATCCCTCACCTTCCTGGACCTCTCAGTCTCCATCTCAGGCAACCAGCTAGAAACTGATGTCCATTTCAAGTCCACTGACTCCCACAGCTACCTAGAATACACCTCCTCCCACCCACCCTCCTGCAAAAATTCCATCCCCCATTCCCAATTCCTCTGCCTCTGCCGCATCTGCTCCCAGGATGAGGCATTCCACTCCCGCACATCCCAGATGTCCATGTTCTTCCAGGACCGCAACTTTCCCCCCGCAGTGGTCGAGAACGCCCTTGACCGCGTCTCCCACATTTTCCGCAACACATCCCTCACACCCCGCCCCTGCAATAACCGTCCAAAGAGAATCCCCCTAGTCCTCATACACCACCCCATCAAGCTCCGGATACAACGCATCATCCTCCGACACTTCCGCCATCTACAATCCGACCCCACCACCCAAGCCATTTTTCATCCCCACCCTTGTGTGCCTTCTGGAGAGACCACTCTCTCCGCGACTCCCTTGTCTGCTCCACAATCCCCTCCAACCCCACCACACACGGCACCTTCCCCTGCAACCACAGGAAGTGCTACACTTGCCGCACACCTCCTCCCTCACCCCCATCCCAGGCCCCTAGATGACCTTCCATATCAAGCAGATGTTCACCTGCACATCTGCCAATGTGGTATATTGTATCCATTGTACCCAGTGTGGCTTCCTCTACATTGGGGAAACCAAGTGGAGGCTTGGGGACCGCTTTGCAGAACACCTCCGCTCGGTTCGCAATAAACAACTGCACCTCCCAGTCGCGAACCATTTCAACTCCCCCTCCCATTCCTCAGACGACATGTCCATCATGGGCCTCCTGCAGTGCCACAATGATGCCACCCGAAGGTTGCAGGAACAGCAACTCATATTCCGCTTGGGAACCCTACAGCCCAATGGTATTAATGTGGACTTCACAAGCTTCAAAATCTCCCCTTCCCCTACTGCATCCCAAAACCAGCCCAGCTCGTCCCCTCCCCCCACTGCATCCCAAAACCAGCCCAGCCTGTCTCTGTTTCCTTAACCTGTTCTTCCTCTCACCCATCCTTCCTCCCACCTCAAGCCGCACCTCCATTTCCTACCTACCACCTCATCCCGCCTCCTTGACCTGTCCATCTTCCCTGGACTGACCTATCCTCTCCCTACCTCCCCACCTATACTCTCCTCTCTACCTATCTTGTTTTCTCTCCATCTTCGGTCAGCCTCCCCCCCTCCCTATTATTCCAGTTCCCTCTCCCCATCTCCCTCTCTGATGAAGGGTCTAGGCCCGAAATGTCAGCTTTTGTGCTCCTGGATGCAATAGACTACATTGTTGGGGATGCAGGTGAAGCTTTGTCTCACTTGGAAGGACTGTTTCGAGCCCTGATGGAGGTGGTGTGTGGGCAGGTGTTGCGTCTTTTACAGTTACAGGGGAAGGTCCCGGGCGGGTTGGGGAGTGTGGGACGAACAAAGGAGTGGTGCAGGGAATGGTCCTTGTGGAAGGCAAAGAGGGGCGGGGAATGGAAGATGTTCCTGGTGTTGGGGTCTAATCGGAGTTGACGGAAGTATTTAAGGATGATAAGTTGGAGGTGGAGGCTGGTGGAGTGAGTGGAAAGTGAGGGCAAAGGGGACCCAATCTTTGTTATATTTGGAAGGTAGTTCATGATTAAGAGCTGTGGAGTGGGGAATGGAGGAGGCACAGTGGAGAGCTGGCTGGACAGCAAAGTAGGAAAAAGAGCGTTGTTTGAAAAAGGCGGACATCCAGGATGCTTGGGAGTGGAACATCTCCTCATCAGAGCAGATGCGTCGGAGATGGAGGAATTGGGAAAATGGGATGGAGTTTTACAGGATACAGGGTGGGAGAAGTGTACACCTCCACCTGTGATTCCAAATCCACCTCTCTGCCCCTACTTTATCTGCAGCTCTCCCTACCCTCACATCCAGTCCCGAAGAAGGGAAATACCTGAAATGTTGACTGCTCATTTCCTCTAGATACTGCCTGGTCTGATGTGTTCTTCCAGCCTCCTGTTTGTCTACCGTTGTCTATATGGAGATAACAAGGTATAGAGCTGGATGAACACAGCAAGCAGCATCAGAGGAGCAGGAAGGCTGACATTTCAGGCCTAGACCCTTCTTCAGAAATGGGGGAGGGGAAGGGGGTTCTGAAATAAATAGAGAGAGATGGGGAGGCGGATAGAAGATGGATAGAGGAGAAGATAGGTGGAGAAGAGACAGACCGATCAAAGAGGCGGGGATGGAGCCAGTAAAGGTTAGTGTACGTGAGGAGGTAAGGAGGAGATAGGTCAGTCCAGGGAGGATGGATAGGTCAAGGGGACAGGACGAGGTTAGTAGGTAGGAGATGGGGATGGAGCTTGAGGTGGGAGAAGGGTATAGGTGGAAGGAAGGACAGGTTAGGGAGGCGGTGACAAGCTGGGCTGGTTTTTGATGCTGCTTGGCCTGCTGTGTTCATCCAGCTCTACACCTCGTTATCTCATATTCTTCAGCATCAGCAGTTCCTACTATTGTTGTCTATACAGACTTTAGTTAGGCCTTTGACAAGGTCCCACATAGCAGGCTAGATATGAAGGTTTGGTTTCGTGGGATCCAGGGCGAGGTAGCTAATTGGATTCAAAATTGGCTCGATGGTAGGAAGCAGAGGGAGATGGTTTAGGGTTATTTCTTGGACTGGAGGCCTTGACTAGTAGTGTGCCACAGGGGTCTGCGCTGGGACCTTTGTTATTTGTTATTTACATGAATGATCTGGATGTGAAAGTACGAGGCAGGATTAGAAAGTTTGAGGATGAAACAAAATTAGGAGGTATCGTTGATAGCGAGGAAGGTTATCAAAACTTACAGGGAGGTGAGTTGAAGCTTGGCAAATGCAATTCAATAAAGATAAGTGTGAGGCATTGCACTTTGGGAAGTCAAACAAAGGTAGGACTTAGACAGTAAACGGTAAGGTCCTGAGGAGTGTTGTGGAAAACAGGGATCTAGGAGTCTAAGTACTTAGTTTGTTGAAAGCAGCATCACAGGTGGACAGGGTGGTGAAGAAGGCATTTATTATGCTGGCCTTCATCAGTTTGAGTAATTGAGTACAGGAGTTGGGATGTTATATTACAGTGAATAAGTCATTGATGAGGCCACACTTGGGAGTGTTGCATTTAGAAGATGTACGAGGATGTTGCCAGGACTAGTAGGCCTGAGTTATAGGGAGAGGAATGAGCACTTCAAATATCATAACATTCAGGGATGTGGGGAAAGTGTAGGAATTTGGGATTGGTGCACCTTTGTTGATAGCTATATTGGTGCAAATTTGATGGGTCGAAGAGCCTTTTCTGCGTTGCATGAATCTATTAGTCACTAACAGCAGTTCAACATGAGTAATAGGAAATAATTTTCCTTCCAGCACCTGATTTTGTTTTCCAACATCCCTGTTTGCACTTTTGTTGAAAACTGATTTCTCCTCCTCTTCTCAGAATTTCCTACATCAGAAATACTTTGATGAAAACAATAATCAGCTGGGAATTTACAACAAGCAGATGACACCTTTCATATCATTTCATGTTTAACACTGCTAAATTGAACTAACTCAGCACAGCCTGAGAAATTGGTTATTACATTTCCTGCATTAGAACAGTGCCAATTCCTGAAGTATTTTATTGCCTATAGAATGTTTTCGCATGTCTTGTGACTGTGGAAGGGCTTTATAAATGCACATCTTTCTTTTCATTTGTAAAATCTCATGGTGCTCTTCCAATCTTGCATTAACTGACTGAAACCAATACTATCAGTTGGGCTGAGGCACAGAATGGTACCCATGCCTCCTCCCTCTCCCCTGTTTCAGCTGTATCTTCATATGACTGGAATGCAGGGTTGTCTTTGACCATAGCAATATGCCTTAGTACTGCAACTGACACAGGAGCTAACAACCAAGATATCTGCTTTCAATTGAAGCTTGTAGGACAAAACTGAGGTCAGACAGCAGTACATATAGAATCAATTTGACAATGTAACAATGCCTTCAGCAGTCTAGGATCAGCTGGCTGGTATTTGTAGAGAAGGGGAGATTTTGAAACTGGTGAAGTCCACATTGATACCATTAGGCTACAGGGTGACATTCCACATTAAGCAGAGGTTCACCTGCACATCTGCCAATGTGGTATACTGCATCCACTGTACCCGGTGTGGCTTCCTCCACATTGGGGAAACCAAGCGGAGGCTTGGGGACCGCTTTGCAGAACACCTCCGCTCAGTTCGCAACAAACAACTGCACCTCCCAGTCGCAAACCATTTCCACTCCCCCTCCCATTCTTTAGATGACATGTCCATCATGGGCCTCCTGCAGTGCCACAATCATGCCACCCGAAGGTTGCAGGAACAGCAACTCATATTCCGCTTGGGAACCCTGCAGCCCAATGGTATCAATGCGGACTTCACCAGTTTCAAAATCTCCCCTTCCCCCACCGCATCCCTAAACCAGCCCAGTTCATCCCCTCACCCCACTGCACCACACAACCAGCCCAGCTCTTCCCCTCCACCCACTGCATCCCAAAACCAGTCCAACCTGTCTCTGCCTCCCTAACCTGTTCTTCCTCTCACCCATCCCTTCCTCCCACCCCAAGCCGCACCCCCATCTACCTACTAACCTCATCCCACCTCCTTGACCTATCCGTCTTCCCTGGACTGACCTATCCTCTCCCTACCTCCCCACCTATACTCTCTCCACCTATCTTCTTTTCTCTCCATCTTTGGTCCGCCTCCCCCTCTCTCCCTATTTATTCCAGAACCCTCACCCCATCCCCCTCTCTGATGAAGGGTCTAGGCCCGAAACGTCAGCTTTTGTGCTCCTGAGATGCTGCTTGGCCTGCTGTGTTCATCCAGCCTCACATTTTATCAACACACTAAAACAGCAGCTAATGAACTTAAAAGACCCTATACAGACAATAAATAAATGTCATCTACAAAATACCTTGCAAGAACTGTGACAAACACTACATTGGACAAACTGGCAGAAAGCTAGCCACCAGGATACATGAACATCAACTAGCCACAAAACGACATGACCCACTATCATTAGTATCCTTACATACAGATGAGGAAGGACACCACTTTGACTGGGACAACACATCCATCCTAGGACAAACCAAACAGAGACACGCACGAGAATTCCTAGAAGCATGGCATTCCAACCAGAACTCCATCAACAAACACATTGATTTGGAGCCAATCTACCATCCCCTGAGAAAAAGAACAGGAAATGACATCACCAACCCAAGGAAATCTAACTAGATAAATAGAAAGCGGGACATAACACCAGCACTTTGTTGGAGGCTCACTGATGATGTTACCTAGAATGGGGATGAAACGTCTGAAAACGAACCTTCCAGCTCAGCGAGCAATCTCACATCCAGAACCTCAACCTGAGCTACAAATCTTCTCAAAACTCGCTAATTTAACACCCTCATCTGAGGTCCACATTTGTCCTTATTCATAAGTATCTGAAGACTTACATAAGTATGGTCTCAATTCCCAAAATGCATCCCCACTGAAACTTTGATCACCTGGTCAGGCTCATTTTCTAATGGACTATGACCCTCTTCCTCATTGGACCATCCACATACTGTTCGAAAACACTCTCCTGGACACACCTAACAAATTGCTTCCCAACCAAACCCCCGGCACAAAGGGAGTCCCAGTCAATATGGGGAAAGTTAAAATCACCCACTACAACAACTGTGTTATTTTCATATCTTTCCAGAATCTGACTACATATTGCTTCCTCTATCTCCTGCTGGCTGTTGTACAATCCCAGCATTGTACATACTTCCTTGAAATCTACCCATAACACCTTGCCACACGTTCCCTCCAGGCTGTCCTCCCACAACACAGCTATGATACATTCCCTAACCAGTCATGCAACTCCCCCACCTCTTTTGCTTCCTCCTTTGTCTCATCTAAAACATCAAAATCCTGGAGCGTTAAGCTGCTTATCCTGTTGCCCTTTCAACCATGTCTCTGTGACAGCAACTACATCATAACTGCATGCATTAATCTAGGCTCAAAATTCATCCATCTTACCCGTTGTACTTCTTGCACTGAAGCAAATACAAGCCTCCAGTTCTGCTCAGCTCAGCAACCTCTCCCTGACTGCTCTTCCTCTTTGTTTTCTTTGCTTTACACTCAAGCTCTTCCCCAGTCTTTATACTTACTGACCTGCTACTCTCGTTTTCACCTCCCTGTGACACCAGTTTAAACACTCCTGACTGGCACTTTTGAACCTCGTTCCCAAGATATTGGTGCCCCTCCAGCTTGGGTGCAACCCATCCTCTTTTTTTGTCTAGGTCCCAGCTTAGTCAAGATAACATTACTCAATGTAGTAATATTGCCAATTCAGCAATCATCTTGTGCACACTAAATTTCTCCAGTCAGCAACAAGGTAATGTGGCTCGAGGATCAGTGCTGACCAGGATGCCCAGAAAGAACTCCCTGCTCTTTTGAAGGATCTTTTGTATCTTACGTTTCACTCATTAGCTGAACCTCTCTTCTAGATGACAGCACATTTGCTGATGCAGTATCTAGTACTCCATGAACCCATGTCTGCACTGGGCTTCTTTGAGGCCAGGAGTCCATACTAGGCTTCCTCAAGACTGTGAGACTGTGTTGGGCTTCTCAAGGCTGAGACTCTGCCATGGGCTCACATCGAGGCTGTGAGTCTGCACTGGGCTTCACCTCAAGGCTGGGAGACTGCACTGGGTTTCAGCTCGATGTTGGTTAGGATGCTAATCCACTGCCATCTCGGAAAAAGAAATTTTAATTCCACTGTATCTCAGACCTTGATTTTTGCGCTCATCACATTCATTACTGGCTGATTGCAGAGTGATGCCAACAGCGTGGATTCAATTCCTACACCTGCTAGAGTTAACCGTAAAGGACTGTTCTTCTCAACTTCTCTCCTTGCCTGAAACATGGTGAGCATCAGCTTAAACTACCCAGCAATCATCTCTCTCTAATGATGGAGCAGCCCTTTGGGCCAGTAGGACTGTGGTGACTTTTCCTTTTTTACAGCCATTTTGGACAATGTAACAAAAACTAATTGCAGAATTGCACTCCACCTGTAGAAACAAAATGTTAACAATAAACTTCTGCCTTTTTCAATTGTGCTCACTCAGCTGAGATCAAGAAGAAACTTAATTCTTTCCTATCAGTGATAATAGGAACTGCAGATGCTGGAGAATCCAAGATAATAAAATGTGAGGCTGGATGAACACATCAGGCCCAGCAGCATCTCAGGAGCACAAAAGCTGACATTTCGGGCCTAGACCCTTCATCAGAGAGGGGGATGGGGAGAGGGAGCTGGAATAAATAGGGACAGAGGGGGAGGTGGACCGAAGATGGAGAGAAAAGAAGATAGGTGGAGAGGAAAGTATAGGTGGGGAGGTAGGGAGGGGATAGGTCAGCCCAGGGAAGACGGACAGGTCAAGGAGGTGGGATGAGGTTAGTAGGTAGGAGATGGAGGTGCGGCTTGGGGTGGGAGGAAGGGATGGGTGAGAGGAAGAACAGGTTAGGGAGGCAGAGACAGGCTGGACTGGTTTTGGGATGCAGTGGGTGGAGGGGAAAAGCTGGGCTGGTTGTGTGGTGCAGTGGGGGGAGGGGACGAACTGGGTTGGTTTTGGGATGTGGTGGGGGAAGGGGTCTCCTGCAGTGCCACTATGATGCCACCCGAAGGTTGCAGGAACAGCAACTCATATTCCGCTTGGGAACCCTACAGCCCTTTGGCATCAATGTGGGCTTCACCAGCTTCAAAATCTCCCCTTCCCCCACTGCATCCCAAAACCAGCCCAGTTCGTCCCCTCTCCCCACTGCACCACACAACCAGCCCAGCTCTTTCTCTCCACCCACTGCATCCCAAAACCAGTCCAGCCTGTCTCTGCCTCCCTAACCTGTTCTTCCTCTCACCCATCCCTTCCTCCCACCCCGAGCCGCACCTCCATCTCCTACCTACTAACCTCTCCCACCTCCTTGACCTCTCCGTCTTCCCTGGGCTGACCTATCGCCTCCCTACCTCCCCACCTATACTGTCCTCTCCACCTATCTTCTTTTCTCTCCATCTTCGGTCCGCCTCCCCCTCTCTCCCTATTTATTCCAGAACCCTCTCCCCATTCCCCTCTCTGATGGAGGGTCTAGGCCCGAAACGTCAGCTTTTGTGCTCCTGAGATGCTGCTGGGCCTGCTGTGTTCATCCAGCCTCACATTTTATTATCTTAATTCTTTCCTAGTTGGTTTCTAACTCAAAATGTGTTTTCCATCAGTTAGAGTAGGTAAGTCTGAGATTTTGGGAGAAATGGGTTTTGATTTATGGTACAGTAGCACTAGTTCTGGGGAAAAGGAGAGCACATTATTTTTGTTTTATGTGAACCATCCTTGTACTGTTGTACTGGGAAATTGAGCTCCCAGGGATTTATAGAGAACTTAAATGAAACAGTAAGGGAGAGTTAATGTGATAATGTTTTGGAAAGCAAGAGAAAAAGGAGAAGGCAATAGAGGAGGTGATACATTACTGGCAATGATAACTATAAAGTGATAGGAAAAGACAATGTGTACAAGCATATGAGCAACAACCAATAAGGTCAAGTAGGGAAACATGGTGAAATGGCAAAATTAAAGATTCTTCATCTAAATGCATTCGGCATCATAACAAGATGGACGAATTGACAGCATAAATAATAAATAAATAAATAAATTGTTTGATAGCCATTAGAAAGACATAGTTACAGAATGAGAGCGATAATGGGAACTGCAGATGCTGGAGAATCCAAGATAATAAAGTGTGAAGCTGGATGAACACAGCAGGCCAAGCAGCATCTCAGGAGCACAAAAGCTGACATTTCGGGCCTAGACCCTTCATCGGACGGTGTGGAGCTGGATGAATACAGCAGGCCAGGCAGCGTCAGAGGAGCACAAAAGCTGACGTTTCCAGTCTGGACCCTTTTTCAGAAATGACGGAGGGGAAAGTGGTTCTGAAATAAATAGAGAGAGACTGGAGGCGGATGGAAGACGGATAAAGGAGCAGATAAGTGGAGAGGAGACGGACAGGTCAAGGAGGCGGGGATGCAGCCATTATAGGTGAGTGTAGGTGGGGAGTTAGAATGGGGGTTGGTCAGTCAAGGAAAGACAGACAGGTCAAGGAGGTGGGGATGAGACAGGTATGTAGGAGATGGGGGTGAGGACTGAGGTGGGAGGAGCGGATAGGTGGGAGTAAAGACAGACAGGTCAGCGAGGTGGGGACGAGCTGGACAGGTTTTGGGCTAAGGTCAGGGGCGGGGAGATTTTGAAGCTTATGAAGTCCACAATAAAACAATGGGCTGCACGGCTCCCAAACGAAATGTGAGGTGCTGTTCCTGCAACCTTTGGGTGGCAGTTACGGAATGATCTGTGTATTCACGGGTAATTGACCTTTCGGAAAGACAGGAAGAAAGGTAAAGGAGGTGAGTATTTCCGAAATAACAGTATGAGATCAGTACAGTAGTGAGAAACAATCTTAGTTTGGTGGATCAAACTGTAAAATTAGCTTGGATGGAGATAAGAAATAGAAAAGGTAAGAATGCCTTGGGAAAATGGTTTTTGGCCCTATTGTTCCAAGGTCATTTACAGTTTATTGAATTATCAAACACAACCTGATGTTATACCACTTATGGAGATTCTCCTTGCTTGTGGAATCTCAGTTCATATTCCAAGCTCTAGTTTTATACTAAGGGAATGTTGCTTACCTTGGGGATATTATAAAATCAGATGGTCTGTTCACAGTTCCAGTGGTTCAGTTTGATATCAATGATCACAAAGAATTCTATAAATCTGTGAGATTGCCTAATTAGTAAAAACAGGTTAAGCACCCCTGTCTATTTGTAGGAGGATGATGGCTCTGAATGTTATCACCTTAATTTGAAGTTTCCAAGATCAAGATCAATAGATAAGGTTGTTAACAATTATGCAGCAAATGTTGCGAATGGAATTCAGAAAATAAAAATCAATTTTAAAATTCATTTATCGGTTGGGGGTGTCACTGATTAGGCCATCATTTATTGCCAATCCTTAAACTGCCCGTAAGAAGATTGCGGCAAGCAGCATTCTTCAAAGGCTGCAGTCCACACAATGTAAATTTACCCACAGTGCTGTTAGGAAGGAGGGGCCAGGCTTTTGAGCCAGCGACAATGAATTTTTAAGGGAATAGACACTGATCTCTGTGGCCAGGATCAAAGTCCCAAATGCTAAATTGCCTGCCTGGTACCTGTGAACAGAATATCTCATCTGGACTGAAGAGAAACCTGGGGTGGGAGGGGAAAGATTCAGTTGCCATGGTCCACAAAGGTGCTAGTGACAAATAGAGACAGGGGAAAGTGGTTCTGCTGAGGGAATATCAGCATCAAGGGGCTAAATTGAAAGGTAGAAGCAAAAAGGTAATAACCTCTGGATTACTGCCCAAGCCACAATAAAGTTGGCATAGGTTCAACAAGATTAAAGAAGTAAACACATGGCAGAAAGTTTGATATGCAGGAAATGGGTTTAAATTCATGACACGTTGGCACCAGAACTAAGAAAGGAGGGAGCTATTCTAATAGGACGGATTCCAACTGAATCATGCTACAACCTGGCAAATCATATAACTAGGACTGTGGACAGCGCTTTAAGCTAAATTGTCAGGGGTGTGGGTTCAGTTGCAAGGAAAATAACAGAAGAAGTTAAAGGGGAGGAGGGCTCAGCAGAAGTTGCTGCCGTTTTCAGAGAATATGGAAATGATCAGGAAGCTAATTTTGGGCACAGCAGAGAAGGGGTGCATTCAGCGTAGAACTGAGGGTATTGTACTTAAACACATGCAGTATTTGAAACAAGGTAAGTGAGCTTTTTATGCAGATGGAAATTGACAAGTATAATGTGGTGGGCATCACAGAGACGAAGCTGCAAGCAGATCAGGGTTGGGAACTAAGGAAGGATGTTGTGAAACTTGAAAAGATTCAGAAAAGATTTCAAGGATGTTGTTGCGAGGGATAGAGGCTTTGAGCTATAGGAAGAGGCTGAATAGGCTGGGATATTTTCCCTGGAGCATCAGAGACTGAGGGGTGGGAACTGATAGAAGTGTATAAAATAATGAGCGGCATTAACAGGGTAAATAGACAAGATCTTCTCCCCAGAGGGGTAAGTGCAAAACTAGAGGGCATAGGTTTAAGGTGAGAGAGGAAAGATTTGAAAAGCACCTAAGGGGCAACTGTTTCAGGCACAGGATTATTTAGATTAGTTTCCCTACAATGTGGAAACAGGCCCTTCGGCCCAACAAGTCCACACCACCCCTTAAAACATTCCACCCAGGCCCAGACCCAGACCCAGACCCAGACCCATCCCCCTATAACCCACACACCCCTGAACACTACGGGCAATTTAGCATGGCCAATCCACCCAGCCTGCACATCTTTGGACGACGGGAGGAACCCAGAGCACCCGGAGGAAACCAACGCAAACACGGGGAGAATGTGCAAACTCCACACAGACAGTTGCCTGAGGCTGGAATTGAACCTGGGTCCCTGGTGTTGTGAGGCTGCAGTGCTAACCACTGAGCCACCGTGCCGCCCCATGATGCGTGTATGGATTGAGCTGCCAGAGGAATTGGTGGAGGCTGGCTGATTACAACATCTAAAAGGCATCTGGACGGGTATATGAAGAGTTTGGAGGGGTAGTAGCCAAATGCTGGCAGATGGGGCTATGCTAATTTAGGACAAGTTGGACTGAAGGGTCTGTTTGTTTTAAAAGCCTGATTTTTCCCGGTCCACCGCATTTTGAATTCCCCATGTTAATTGTTATAATACCTATCTTACATGTTCTTTGTATCTCTTGATTCATTTTCTTTCCCACATCCTAACTACTGCTTGAAGGCCTATACACAGTGCCCATCAATGTCCATTTTTCCCCTTTGCAGTTCCTCAACTCTACCCACACACATTCCACACCTTCTGACTCTACATCACATCCTCTTGCTGGTGCTGGGCAAGCTGAAAGGTCTGAAGGTGGATGAATCACATGGACCAGATAGTCTGCATCGCAGAGCTCTGAAGGAGATAGTTGAGGAGATTATTGGGGAATTGGTGGTTTTCTTTCAGGAAACACTCAAATGAGGGAGGGTCCCAGAGGAGTGGAAAATGGCTAATGTAACACCCTGTTTAAGAAAAGAGGGAGGCAGAAGACAGGAAACTACAGGCAGCTTAGCCTGACCTTAGTCTTGGTAAGATTTGAGAGTCTATTTTAGGTTTGTACTGTGATTGTAACATAGGGCTGAGTCAGTACGGCTTCATCAAGGGCAGATTATGCCTGACAATTTTTTTAGAATTCTTTGAGGAAGTACAAGCAAGTTAGATAAATGACTTCCAGAAAACATTATCTAATTGGATTTCCAGACTTTTGACAAGGTGCCACATAGGAGGCTGCTAAACAAGATGAGAGCCCATGGTGTTAGTGGCACGGTACTGGCATGGAAAGGGGATGGGCTGAGTGGCAGGAGGCAGAGAGAGGAGATAAAGGAGTCTTCTTCAGGATGGCAGCCAGAGACTCGTGGAATTCAGCAGGAGTCTGTGTTGGACCATAACTACTGACATTACTGACGGTATTGTTGCTAAGTTTGCAGACGACACAAAGGTAGGTGGAGGGTCAAGTAGTGTTGAGGAAGTGGGGAGGCTGAAGAATGATTTGGCCAGGAGAGGAGAGTGGACAAAGAAGTGACAGATTGAATACAATGTTGGAAAGTGTCAGGTTATGCCTTTGGTAGGAAATTGACTATTTTTCAGAATGGTAAGGCTTTAGAAATCTGAAGCACAAAGGGCCTTCAGAGTCTTGGTTCAGGATTCTCTTAAGATCAGCATGCTGGCTCAGCTGGCAGTGAGGAAGGCAAATGTAACGTATGCATTCATTTCAAAAAGGCTAGAATACAAGAACAGCGAAGTTCTTGTTTTACTGAGACTGTATAAGGCTCTGGTCAGACTGCACTTGGAATATTATGAGGAGTTTTGGGCCCTGTATCTAATGGAGAATATTCTGTTCTTGGAGGGGTGTAGAGGGATTTTACAAGATACATGAAGGGCAGCTTAAGACTCTCGGTCTACTTGCAATGAGTTTAGATGGATAAGGGGGATCCCAATCAAACTTTTTGAATACCCAAAGGCCTGGATAGCGTGGATGTGGAGAAGATGTTTCCACTAGTAGAAGAGACTAGGTCTTGAGGGCACAATCTCAGAGTCAGCAGACAATCCTTTAGAACTGAGATGAGGAGGAATTTCTTCAGCCAGAGGGTCATAAATCCGTGAAACTCATTGCTGCTGAAGCTAAGTCATTGTGTGTATTTAAGAGAGAGATAGATTGGTTCTTGACTAGAAAGGAGATCAAGGGTTTCTGGGAGAAGGCAGGAGAATGAGGTTGAGAAACATACCAACAATGCTCGAATGGTGAAGCAGAATTCATAATGAATGGCTGAATTCTGCTCTAATATTTAATCTTATACCTTATGAGCAGTGATACGATTCCAAGTCAGGATATGTGTGGCCTACTGGGGAATTTGCAGATGATAGTGTCCCACGTATCTGATGCCTTTGCCCTTCTATGTAATAGATATTGCTGATTTGTGAGGTGCTGTCAAAGGAGATTTGGCCAGTTAGCGCAGTACATCTTGTAGGAGTGCACACTTCTGCCACTGTGCATCATCGGTGAAGAGAATGAATGTCGAAACAGGTGGATATGGTACCAAAAAAGCAGGCTGCTTTGTCCACAATGGTGTCAAGTTATGGAGTGCTTCAGCAGCAGCACTCACCTTGGCAAGTGGACTGTATTTCGTCATACTCCAGACTTGTGTATTGTAGATGATGAACAGGTATTGGGGGAGACACTTATCACAGAATTCTAGCTTGTGTCCTGGTTATAGTCAGCGTACTTATATGCTTAGTCCAGATCAATCTTCTGGTAAATTACAACCCCTGGTAGTTGTTGATAGTGGGGGTTCAGTGTTGGCAATACCATTACCTGTCAAGTGGCTTGTGACATTTTTTATTTCAGTATGCTCCGTGAAACACCTTAGGAAGGTTTATGACTTTAAAGATGACATATACATGTAGGTTGTTACTATTATTCATGGAGAAAGCCCATCACCACGTTTTCAGGGCAACTAGGGACAGCTAATAAAAAGCTTAATCAACATTAGTAACTAGTAAAAGTATTTTTTTTTAAAGAGTAGATAGAATTCCACAATTTTGATGAACTGTTGGGAAACAGTATATTGCAGTAATTATTGTTACATATATACAGTTTTTGAATGAGGATTAATGGAAGACATTGAGCATGAAGAACGGGCTACATGGGTCTAGCTCAAACATGAAAGGGAACCTCAGAAGAACAATTATCATATTGTTACAACAGAGAGCATCAGAAAGGTATTAGAAGGCAAGGAGGGACAGATCAAGTATTAAACAGTTACCTGCTGGTTTGAGACCCCTGTGGGTAAAGTGCCATGTTTATAATCTTCTAGGAGCTGCACTGCTGCTTTAAGCCGGCTCTGAAAACAAAACACAAGGGAAACATAGTTTAAAATAATAAATCTAATCACATGTTTTTAAACTGCTTTCTGCTGAGGAAGGCCAGCTGCTATCACTGACTCTGTTGGTAGTTGTAATCACAGCTAGTAACACATTGTGGAAACAATCACTGTTAACAAACGCTGTCCCTGCCACCTGAGCCTTCCCTTCCCATCAGGTCCTCATTTCCCCCTCACTGTCGGAAGGTTCAAGCATGTGGTTGCGGTGGCGGGGGTGGGGGTGGGGGTGTTGGCGGTGGATAATGGTGGGAATCTATATTTTGCAGTAAAATGCCATGAATCTGTTATGTGGAATAAAAGCAAAGAAGGAAACGTGGTTTATCCCATTTCCAATTTTTATTGCAGATTTATTTGACTGAGGTGAGGGATATTCAACTTGAAAAATGAACTGTGGAGCACCTGCTTACATCATTTGTATAATATGCGTCCATCCCTGCTCCATATTGTGTGTCCAGTATTTAGTATTAACAGTATGAACAGTATCAGTATGAATAGCAAAAAAGTTAGATGCGCAGGAAGTGTATGTATTGAATTGATGAAAAATCACCCTTCAGAAGGCAAAAGACACTTCCGCCTTCCAATCAGTTCCTTTTATCTTCATTAGTTGCCCACTACTATCGATTACTCTCCATCAAAATAAGCTGCAGCCAGTCACTAACATTTAATGGCCCTTTCAGCAATAGTTTTTACAATACTGTCATTTCGTCGAAGAATTTCTCATGGTCTGGCATTTGATTTTACAGATTCCTGGGAAGCGGTTGACATTGCTTGCTCATCCCTATGTTGGGGGTGGTCAACCTTCTTGATCCAGTGAAGTCAATTTTATTCTCGTTTCTTTGTTTCGTTTTGATCCAGCTGAGTGGTTTGCCAGCCCACTTCAAGAACAGCCACGAGTCAACCATCTTTGATATGGAGTCACATAAAGTCCTAATTTCAGCTCAAAAAGGTCCACCTCTAATTTTTGAAAGGTCCCTCTAGTCATAAAGTCCCGAACCAATGGATGTAGTGTCTCCCAAACAACTTGAAATGTTCTCTCTAAACAACATTCTGACTATTTTTTTCTTTCTTCTGTATGAATCTCCTTGGTAACACCACAAGGGAGACCTTGCCCCAAAACTGTAATGGTTGCTGTGTCACAGCAGTAATTGTGCAGCATTCCCTAAACAGTCTGTCCACCGGGATAATGCTGAGGTAACGCTCAGGTACTTGTGGTACTTTAATAACTAAAAATAAACTTACTGCCTTTTGATCTCCTGTACATGCTCGGATCAGCAAATCCCACCTTAGCTGGAGGGACCTCTAGCAATTCTTGCTCATTCACTGCACCTACCATTAGCCTGACCTTAAAAATCTCTGGTTGTGGAATTTGGAAGTGTGTGCATGAAATATATGTTTCTGTAAATAAATACAGAATATATTAATATATTTACATGTATATAAGTGTGTAAAGATTATGCTTCCATTCTATCCATTGTGACCTCGTGACCGAAAATACAACATAAGTAACATGTAGCTGTTCTGACTTCCGTAACAGAAGGTCACATCTTTGCTTATTCCAGTAAATTCAGTCATCAGAATAATGAAAAGGGAAATAGAGACTGGCTATGTTACTTTGACACATAGTACAGGAATTCAAAATGTGTTATCAGAGATTAAAAGCACTCCCTGAACAAGATGGTAAGTAGGCGGAACAACACAACAAAAATATAGTTAATATAGCTTTTTATTGCTGCTTACTTCCATATCTTAATTACTGAGACAGATTCTGAACTTCCAAGACGGCTGCATATCTGATGATTAAATTTTATAAAGGGAAAAGTGGATGTAAAAGCATTTGTTTCTAGATTTAGAGCTTTCAAAGCAGATCAGACTTCCTGGGTACTGGAATAAGAGGCATTATGCAATGGAATGACAAGCTCATACTAAGAACATATTTGAAGTTCCTTTGGCTTGCATAAAGATGCATGTATAAAGCAGGACATCAAGTCAAAACTAGACAACAACAAAACCACTTATAAACAAAGGAAGAACTTGCAGTTGAAAGCATTGTTCACAAGCTCAGAATGTCTCAAAGCACTTTATAGTCAATGATGTGCATTCTGAAGTAGAGCTGATGTTGTTATGCAGGAAGCATGGTTACAATTTGTACGTAGCCAGGTTTTATAAACAGCAAAGATAATAAGCAAATTATCTGCCTTAGTAATCTCAGTTGAGAGATAAATATGAGGGCGAAACACTGGGTAATGGTACCAATTAGCCTACTTTGTTCATGATCATGCCAGCAATACAGGTTCAATTTCCATTTCAGGTGAGGAAGACTTGAGGCCTGCCCTCCTCAACTGTCTATGAGAGTGGAAGGTAATCTGGGCCTCCTCCAGTGGTCCCCAGCATTACAGACCCCAGCATCATCCAGTGAGGTTCACAACATGTGATATCAAAACCAGCTGAAGGCACTGGATCCTGGCGCATCGGAGACTGAGGAGTGACCTTACAATAGGTTTATGAAATCATGAGGGGCATGGATAGGATGAACAGTAAAGGTCTTTTTTCCCGTGGTAGGGGAATCCAAAACTAGAGGCCATAGGTGTAAGGTGAGAGGGGAAAGATTTAAAGGGGACCTAAGAGGCAACTTTTTCACAGAGGATGGTGCCTGTATAGAAGGTGCCAGCGGAGGTGGTGGAGGCTGGTACAAGCACGACACTTAAAAGACACGTAGATGGGTACATGAATAAGAAGGGTTTAGAGGGATATGGGCCAAATGCTAGCAAATGGGTTTAGATTAATTTTGGAAATCTGATCAGCATGGACGTATCGGACTGAATGGTCAGTTTCTGTGCTGTACATCTCTATGATTCTAACGACATAAGCATTTATATAGCACCTTTAACATTTTAAAACTGTCCGAAACAGCCTCATTAGAGAATAAGTCATTATAAAATTTGACACTGTGTATGTAAGGAGTTGGTAGGTTAATTAATCTGGGATCATAATCTTGATCAGGGATCTAAGTTTTAAAATGTCCGAAAAGTGGAGAGCTTTTGAGCAAGAATTCCACCAAGTCAGGCTTAGGCAATAAAGGCATAGGCCTAACTGGAAGAAAGAAAGCAAAGTAAAGAGTTTGGAAGTGGCCAGAATTGCAACAGCACAAACATGTTGAATGGTCATCAGGTTGGGGAAAGTTACAGAAAAAGACAGGGTTCAGACCATGCAGATTTGGACACAGGATTTCAAGTTTAGAAGCCGAGGTATCTCCTGTCTAGGTCAGAAAACGCAGGGCTTTTGGGTGAACAGGACTTGTGCTGAGTTACAACACTGATAGCGGAGTTTTGAATGATCTCATGTTTACAGAAGGTGGAAAATGGAAGACCAGCTAGGGATGCAATGGAATAGCTAAGTAGTGACAAAATAAAGGCATGAATGAGGGTTTCAACAGCAGAGAGCTAAGACAGGGATAACATTGCAGAGTTGTAAACAGGTTATGGCACAATTTGTATTGTGAAACAAAATTTACTGGTAGTGATTGTATGGGTTAGGCATAGAAGCATGAGTCCTAATTTACCTTTTTTTTATACCTCAATTATAAATATCGTCAAATTTTCACCTCACTAGCTGTTCAGCGTTCCTGACCTCATCAGTACTCAGTGGGAGATGGAATCTTTTCACTTCTGTGCAAACCCCTAGGAAATGCTCTGAAATTAGTTCTCTTAATTAGAACCTCATCTAATGGAGAAGTGACTTTATTAGCTGCAGATTAATGTTGGTGAATGAAACAGCTTCCTGCAGGGTTGGTGAGAGAAAGGGCTACAGCATATCCAACACCATTGAGCTGATGAGTTCTAAATGACTGTGCACTGGAATGGAAGCCCAGAGATTCTTTTATTGTATAAAGAAAGGGATTTATAAGCCGATGCCATTCCTTGAACAGTGAGGGAAAAGCTATGGTGGTCATTGGTACAGGTAAGCGATTCGATGTCAGTAGAATTCTTTCACAGCAGTAATGTTGCACAGCAGTAATTTGACGATTACAAACCTTAGTGTAGTTTACATACAGGTGGGTTCAATGTCCCAGTCTTGACATGTTGAGTTAGCTGGCCTAAATTTAGAAAACATGAGGTTACAACCATTTGTATTAGTTGGTTTGATTTTGACACAGTAGTCTTTTGGGGGGAGTTGGGGTGGATGTCATCTATAGATCAGCCAAGGTACTTGTCCTATTCAGTTGAAGTGGTAAACAGTCACGCGATGGGTGATTATGTTGCTGTCACATACAGGCAGTCCCTGATATATGACTGTCCAGCTTACAAATGCTTATAAATTGAATTGCGAAACCATATAGGGGTGTATGAACATTCATTTTAAAGCTCTGGCATGTGACTATTTCCTCATTGTCTTGCATTGTGTTCTGACTTGCATACTAACTGACTTGCAAACAAACTCAAGAATGAATCTGTTCGCAACTTGGCACAACCTGTACACTGCAAGTGATTACTAGCCGAGCAATGGCCAATGATGGGGTGTGTCGTTGAAAGTGACAACGAAACCTGCAGCAGTCAGCACCTCAAAAGAGGAACAGGATGAAAATAAGGAGCAGCTGGTAAGCATCAATAACATAAGAAAAAGGTTTTAAATTTTGAAGACGTCACATCTCAAAAGAAAGATCATGTGCAGGGCTGACACTGTTACGTTAGAATTTATGGAGCAGGACTGGGGATGAAGAAAGATTCAATATCATGATCAAACTTCTCCCAATTCATCCCAACAGCCTTTTCGACATCCCTATCATTCCTAGCTGGTGAGCCTAAATTAAAGCACAACACTCATTCGCTGTACAGGTGCACTGAAATTCCAGACTTGACTGAAGACTGCAACAACTATTTGTAGATAATAAAATGTGAGGCTGGATGAACACAGCAGGCCCAGCAGCATCTCAGGGGCACAAAAGCTGACGTTTCGGGCCTAGGCCCTTCATTACTCACACAACAACTATTTGTAACCTTCCCTTGCACTGTGGCTGCCTTGAATCCCTTACAGTGCTCTGACAATCCGTCATCAACGTGAAACATTAACTCTATTCCTACCTCCACAAATTCTGTCGCATGTGCTGAGGATTTCCAATATCTTTTTTAATGACAAAAACAACGAAGTCAAGCTAAATCTTTACAAAGAATCAGATTAGGCCTCAGTTGGAGAATAGTGTTCAAATCTGGGCAACATCCACAAGCATCCACTCAATCCAGCCGTGACGCTCAGTCGCAGCAGTGTGTACTATGTACAAGATGCACGGCAGAAATTCAACAAAGATTCTCAGACCTCATCTTTCAAACCCACGACCACTTCCATCCTGAATGACAAGGGCAGCAGATATATGGGAACACCACCACCTCCAAGTTCCCTTCCCAGTAACTTACCATCCTGGCCTGGAAATATATTGTTGTTCCTTCACTATTGCTGGGTCAAATTCCTAGAATTCCCACCCTAATAGCATTGTGGGTCAACCCACAGCAGGAGGACTGCAGCGGTTCAAGAAGGCAGCTCACCACCACCTTCTCAAGTGCAAGTAGGGATGGGCAAGAAATTCTGGCCAGCCGGTGATGCCCACATCCCGCAAATGAATAGAATAAAAAGGAAGATTCAATGTGGCAATAAAAGGAGGTATTTTGGCATATCAAGTCTGCAGAGAGCCAGTAGTTCTGAGGAAGGGTCACCGGACCCAAAATGTTAACTCTTTTTCTCCCCCACAGATGCTGCCAGACCTGCTGAGCTTTTCCAGCAACTTTGTTTTTGAATCTGGCATATCCATTTTTCTGCTCATTTCTGTAGCCTTACAATTTTATTTCCTTCTAGAGCTCATCCAATTTCCGTTTGAAATTTTTGATCAACTCTTCCTCCACCACCCTCATAGGCAAAGAGTTGCAGATCATGAGCAGGCACTCTGTAAAACATGCTCTTCCTCACATTACAGACAATGGCCCAGATACTACCAACATCATCCCTGGATTTTTCTTGTCCTACTGACAGGACAGACCCAGCAGAGGTGGTGGCACAGTGATATACAGTCAGGAGGAAGTTGCCCTGGGAGTCCTCAATGTTGAGCCAAGGCTTAAGCACGTTAAATATGTCAAGAAAACCTCCTGCTGGTTACCAAGTCCAACCTTCCCTCAACTGATTATTCAGTACTCCTCCATGATGAACAGCACTTGCAGGAAACATTGAGGATGGAAGGGTGCAAAATGTCTTCTGGGGGAGTGATTTCAGTGTCCATTACCAAGAGTGGCTCGGCAGCAGTACTACTGATTGAGCTGGTCAGGTCCTAACAGACATAGCTGCTAGGCTGGGTCTGCAGCAGGTGGTGAGGGAACAAATAAGAGGGAAAAATATACTTGACCTCATCTTTGCCAATCTGCCAGCTGCAGTTGCATCTGCCCATGACTAAATCAGCAAGAGTGACCAATGCACAGTCTTCATGGAGACAAGATCCTGCTTTCACATTGAGAATACCTTCCATGGTATTGTTCGGCACTATCACCATGCTAAATGGAGTAGACCTTCAAACAGATTTAGCAGCTCAAGTCTGGGGCCATCAATGGCAACAGAACTGTACTCCAGCACAGTCTGTAATGTCATGGCCCGGCATATCCCCCATTGAATCATTACCATCAGGCCAGGGGATCAACACCAATTCGATGAAGAATTCAAGAGGACAGGCCAGGAGCAGTACCAGGCATAGCTGAAAATGAGGTATCAACCTGGTGAAGCTATTACATATGTGTCAAACAGCATAAGTAGCAAGTGACAAACAGAACTAAGTGATCTTACAACTAACAGATTTGATCTAAGCTCTGCAGTCTTGCCAGATCCAGTTGTGAATGTTAGTGGACCGTTAAACAACTCACTGGAGAAGAATGAGGCTCCATAAATAATGCTGTCCTCAATGATGGAAAAACTCAGAACATCAATGCAAGCATTCACAACAATCTTCAGGCTGAAGTGTTGAGTGGGTGATTCATCAAGGCCTCCTCTGGTCTTCCCCTGCATTACACACATCAGTCTTTAGCCAATTCAATTCACCCCACGTGACATCAAGAAATGGTTGGAGACACTGGATATGGCAAAGGCTACGGGCCCTGACAACATTCCGTATTGACGATTTGTGTTCCAGAGCTTATCAATGCCCCAGCTAAGCTCTTCCAGTACAGTTACAATACTGGTATCTACCTGACAATGTGTAAAATTGGCAAAGTATGTCTCCAAATAAAAACAAGACAAATCCAACCCAGCCAGTTACTGCCCCATCAGTCTGCTCTCAATCATCAGTAAGGTAATGGAATGTGTCATCAACAGTGCTATCAAGCAGCACCTACTCAGCAATAACCTGCTCAGTGATGCCCAGTTTGGGTTCTGCCAGGGGCACTCAACTCCTGACCTCATTATGGCCTTAGTTCAAACATGGACAAAAAAGCTGAATTCCAGAGGTGAGGTGAAAATGACAGCCCTTGACTTAAAGGCCCATTTTGCTGAGTGTGGCATCAAGGAGCCCTTGCTGAACTGGAATCAATAGATACCAGGGGGCAAACTCTCCAGTGGTTGGAGTTGTACTTGGTACACAGGAAGATGGTCATGGTTGTTGAAGGTCAGTCATCTCAGTTCCTGGATATATCTGCAGGGACTCCTCAAAGGAGTGTCCTAGGCACGAACATCTTCAGCTGCTTCAATAGTGACCTTCCCTCTATCATAAGGTCAGAAGTGAAAATGTTCACCGATGATTGCACAATGTTCAGCACCACTCACGACTTCTCAGATACCGAAGGAGTCCATGTTCAAATGCAACATGATCTGGACAATATCCATGTATGGGTTGACAAGTGACAAATAACATTCACACTACAAATGCCAGGCTATGACTATCGCCATTAAGAGGCAATCTAACCATTACCCTTTGACATTTAAAGGTGTTACCATTACTGAATCCCCCACTATCAACATCCTGGGGGTTGCCATTGACCAGAAACTCAACTGGACTTGCCATATAAATACAGTAGCAGGCTAGGAATATTAATGTAACTCACCTCCTGACTCCCCAAAGCCTGTCCACCATCTACAAGGCACAAGTCAGGTGTGTGATGGGATACTCCCCACTTGCCTGGATGGGTGCAGCCCCAATAACACTCAAGAAGCTCGACACCATCCAGAACAAAGCAGCTGCGTGATTGGCACTACATCCACAAGTGTCCACTCCCTCCACCACAGACGCTCAGTAGCAGCAAGGTGACTATCTACAAGTTGCACTGTGGAAAATCATCAAAGATCTCAGACAGCACCTTTCAAACCCATGACCACTTCTAGCTAGAAGGACAAGGGGAGTAGATACATGGGAACACCATCCCTGTCTCCAAGCCACAGGCCATCCTAACTTGAAAATTTATTGCCATTCCTTCACTGTCGCTGAGTCAAAATCCTGGAATTCCCTCCCTAATAGCATTGTGTGTCAATTTACAGTAGGGTGTACTGCAGCAGTTCAAGAAGGCAGCTCACCACCACCTTCGCAAGGAAACTTAGGATGGGCAATAAATGCGGGCCAGCCAGCGATGCCCACATCACATGTCATAATCATATAATCCATATTTAATCTCCCTTCAATCTCCTTAACTGCAAGAAAGAGAAGCCAATCCCAAGTTTTCTAACCTAATATTGTTGCGGAAATCCTTCATTCCTGGAATCTGGTTCAACTCCTCTGCATCCTCTCAAGTACCCTTCTATTACTTTTACCATCTCTGCTTCTATTGCTATTTTGTTAAGATCTCTTCCTTAGCCAACAATGAGACAAAATGTTCATGAAGTATGAAGGGACACAATTCCCAGTGGCAAGAGTAAGTACGCAAAAGGAACCTGAGAAAGGAACGCCAGCAGTCTGGAGGCCAGGGATCAATACACATCTGGGAAGCACCTGCCAAACATGTAGTTGACATGCAGCTCTAGGATTGGGCAAATCAGCTATGCAAGGACCCACAGAACCCATGACCAGTGACAAGGAGTTTCTTAAGTGAATAATCATGCTTGTTTGCAACCGATTGCCAACGACTACGATTCTAGCCCTTACTCTGTGCATTGACTGAAAGGTGGAGAAGACTCAATGCGCAAAATGGCCTAATTCTGCTCCTATATCTTATGATCGCAATCCCTGATAGAACTGATCCTGCCTTCCACAATACACTATTTCTGTGATGATTGAAGATTTTTGGGTTCCCTTTTATGTTAAGCTTCATTGTATTCTGATGGTTTCTCTTTGCCAGTCTTATTTTCCTCTTAACTTATTTGTATCTTAACTAATTGTAATTGATTGGTTCTCATTTGAACAATTCACCATACTAGATACCACCATACTTATTTCTAGTTGGACAAACAGCATACTGGTCAAGGAGGTTTTCTGACCACACTTCACAACTTCCTCCCCCTCCTTATTCTTTACTGATAATACTTTCCCAAATGATATTTTGGTAATTTGAAGTTTCCCTGACATCATCACACTTGTACATCTCTGATTCTCTCATGGTCATGTTCATCTTTCTCTCACTATTTGTCAAAACTTGACCAAAGCACAGGGAAGCTCAGAGTGGAACTGTTAAAGTGAGGTCCAGGTGGTATTCAAAATGATGGAAGAGTTTTGATAGCTTGATCCATTTCTTCCGGGAGGTGGTCAGTAAGTAACAACGATAGATTTAAAGTAACTGGCAGAAGAACTCACAAAGTCACAGAACAGTTATAATGCAGAAGGTCAGCCAATCCATTGTGTGTACATTGGCTTGTTGAACATTTTGACTTAGTGTCAACTTCTGTCTTTTTCCCATGAGCCTGAATGTTGTTCTAATGCCCTCTTTATTGCCTCAATTGAACCTGTCTCCAACACACTTCCAACAAGTAGTGCATTCCGAACCTACACCACTTGTTGTGGGCAAATCACCACACCAGGTAACACAGCCACATCACCCTCCTCCTCTCCACCTACCTTCTCCTCTACCCATCTTCGGTCTGCCTCCCCCTCTCTCCCTATTTATTTCAGAACCCTCTCCCCATCCCCCTTTTCTGATGAAGGGTCTAGGCCCGAAAAATCAGCTTTTGTGCTCCTAAGATGCTGCTTGGCCTGCTGTGTTCAACCAGCTCCACACTTTGTTATCTCGGATTCTCCAGCATCTGTAGTTCCCATTATCTCTGATCACCTTTAATCCAGCTACTTATTAAGAAATCTCACAATCAAGTACTGAAACAATGATTTAAACTTTATTGCATATAATAAGATTCCTCAAGTAAGCAAGATGAGCCTTGCAGCTCAACTTGGTTATTACCCGATTAATGGATTTAGCTACGTGTCCAACCAACAGTGCCTGTCTCCAGATGTGTCCAGGACTTGATTCTTGTACAATGTTGTTCTTCAAAATTCTGCTAAGGGAGAGTTATGGAGTTGCTTTCTAAATCAGTTTTTCATTCTTCAGGTCTCTTACACGGTATTATTGATGATGCTTTGGATTCTTCCAACTACAATATTGCAAGTCTGCAACTTGTCTTCTTACCAGAAGTAGCGTCCTTGTTCCTTGGATTGTCTGACTGAAGACACAGCTTTCCGGTGATTAACTCCTTCAATTCTTCTGCAGAGTAATCAGTTGTCTTTGTGCCATAACGTAGCCAGTTATCAAACAGATGTCAAAACAGTTTTGTTTGTGTAGCTTTGATTCCTTCTTCTCCCAGACATGGCTAATTGTATCCAATTCATGTATAAGTTTGTCCTTGTCCTCTAATAGTTTATTCCAGACAGCTATTTCTGATTCTTTCAAATGGAACAGTTTATTGATGTTGAACAATTATTAAGGTGCTCAAGTTTACAATGTCACAACCTCACATTTGCTTCTTTAAAACTGTGCCCTCTCGTTCTTGATTTTTTTTTACAAATGGGAACAGCTTCTACTCTATTCAGCTCCCTCGTGATTTTGAATACATCGAGCAAAACTCCCCACAGTCTTCTTGCCAAACAAACAGTCCCAAGTTCTCCAACCTTTTATCACAATTGAAGGGTCTCATTCCTGTTTTATATCTCATTGGGAGGCGCACTGGAGATCAAGACCCACCATTTGTTAAGTTGTCACAAAAGTTAAAAAGTTACCATGGATGGATCCAGGTTAACAGAAAACACAGATCAGGTTTCTGGACTTAACAAGAGCCACTATTTGTACCAAATACATAGATTCTAACTAGATGTAAATAACTGGCCTGTTGACATTCAACTCTACTGTTAAAATTCTAGCCCCCTTGCAGGATTACATACACATTCAGACAGACAAAAAAAAAGGGTGTTATGGGTAGAGGGGGAAAATGTCCTCAGGCCTGAATAGAGCGTTCTTTTTGTTTATCAAGTTCTTCACTTCTCTGATAGTTTCTTTCAGGTTCTCTCACTTCTTCACAAGGCACAGGACAACAAGGTCACGAATTCAAAAGGTTAAAAACTACCAAATACAGCAATTGCTGAGAAAATAAAGTAAACTGGCTTTCTTTGGGCTTTAGGTATTTTACTGAAAAGTGACACACACCATTTGCCATTCCAGCAATGTGAAGACTTCTGCCAGTGCATTTGCACCCAAAGGTTGCTCAGCTACCCAGGAAGCAATTAGATGGTTGTTGTCAGGCTGATGGCCTTTGGCATCCACAACTGGTTACAACTCCACAAACTAACAGAAATCTATTGTCTGTCAAATCACACTTTGTATACAGCCACTATTGCCGGCATGTCCAGAAATTGCTCTTCCACTGCTTGAAGAAAGCAGCAGTGGAAACATGACTTAGACCATACATTTTAGGAGCGGAATTAAGCCTTTCAGCCCATCGGTATAGTCCACCATTTGATCATGACATATGGTCTGGGGAGGTGATGCTCCGAGTGGTAGTATCGCTGGTCGATTAATCCAGATACCCAGGTAATGTTCTGGGGACCTGTGTTTGAATCCTGCTACGGTAGATGGTGGAATTTGAATTTAATAAAAATATCTGGAATGAAGAGTCTAATGATGACTCTGAATCCATGGGAAAAGTCCATCTGCTTCACTAATGTCCTTACGGAAGGTAACTGCCATCGTTAGCTGGTCTGTCCTACATGTGACTCCAGATCCACAGCAATGTGGTTGACTCTGAATTGCCTGGATAATAAATGCTGCCTAGTCAGTGATGCCCTCATCCTGTTAATAAATAAAGAAAAAAAATAAATTCCTCAACCCCACTCTGCTGCCTTCACCCCATAATACAAGATCCCTTTATTACGCAAGAAGCTATCAATCACTCTCTGTCTTAAAGACGCTTGATCACTGGAATTTCTGGAAGCTGCTGCCACAGCGGTCTGCGCAGCAATTAAGGAATTAGAGGGAACGTCAGTTCCAATCCTGATGCCTGGAGATAAGTCCATAGAAAAGTCCATCAATGCAAGTCCATAAAAATCTCATTCACCGTTATATTATTTCCTATCACAGCCAATTTGATATCCACGTTGCGACTAACCCTTTTAAACCATCATCTATAACTTTCCGAGATAACAAAGTGAGGGGCTGGATGAACACAGCAGGCCAAGCAGCATCAGTCTGTAATGTAACAAAGTATGTAGCTGGTTTCCAGCTGGTTACGTGGAACAGTCCCTCTTCTGCACCTACACTGGCCCCAAACCCCACCTCTTCCTCCGTTACATTGATGACTGCATCGGCGCTGCCTCTTACTCCCAAGAGGAGCTTGAACAGCTCATCCACTTCACCAACACCTTCCACCCCAACCTCAAGTTCACCTGGGCCATCTCCAACACATCCCTCACCTTCCTGGACCTCTCTGTCTCCATCTCAGGCAACCAGCTAGAAACTGATGTCCACTTCAAGCCCACCGACTCCCAAAGCTACCTCAAACACACCTCCTCCCACCCACCCCCCTGCAAAAATTCCATCCCCTATTCCCAATTCCTTCGCCTCTGCCGCATCTGCTCCCAGGATGAGGCATTCCACACCCGCACATCCCAGATGTCCGCGTTCTTCAAGGACCACAACTTCTCCCCCACAGTGGTCGAGAACGCCCTTGACCAAGTCTCCCGCATTTCCCACAACACATCCCTCACACCCCGCCCCCGCAATAACCACCCTAAGAGAATCCCCCTCGTCCTCATATACCACCCCACCAACCTCCGGATACAACGCATCATCCTCCGACATTTCCACCACCTACAATCCAACCCCACCACCCTAGACATTTTTCCATCCCCACCCTTGTCTGCCTTCCGGAGAGACCACTCTCTCCATGACTCCCTTGTCCGCACCACACTCCCCTCCAATCCCACCACACCCAGCACCTTCCCCTGCAACTGCAGGAAGTGGTACACTTGCCCCCACACCTCCTACCTCACGACCATCACAGGCCCAGAGATGACTTTCCATATTAAGCACTGCCAATGTAGTATACTGTATCCACTGTACCCAGTGTGGCTTCCTCTACATTGATTGAAACCAAGCGGAGGCTTGAGGACTGCTTTGCAGAACACCTCCGCTCGGTTCGCAATAAACAACTGCACCTCCCAGTCGCGAACCATTTTAACTCCCCCTCCCATTCCTTAGACGACAAGCTTCAAAATCTCCCCTTCCCCCACTGCATCCCTAAACCAGCCCAGTTCGTCCCCTCCCCCCACTGCACCACACAACCAGCCCAGCTCTTCCCCCCCACCCACTGCATCCCAAAACCAGTCCAATCTGTCTCTGCCTCCCTAACCTGTTCTTCCTCTCACCCATCCCTTCCTCCCACCCCAAGCCGCACCCCCAGCTACCTACTAACCTCATCCCACCTCCTTGACCTGTCCGTCCTCCCTGGACTGACCTATCCGCTCCCTACCTCCCCACCTATACTCTCTCCACCTATCTTCTTTTCTCTCCATCTTCGGTCCACCTTCCCCTCTCTCCCTATTTATTTCAGAATCCTCTCCCCATCCCCCTTTTCTGATGAAGGGTCTAGGCCCGAAACATCAACTTTTGTGCTCCTCAGATGCTGCTTGGCCTGCTGTGTTCATCCGGCCCCACACTTTGTTATCTCACGTCTTCTCAGACTGTTTAAAACTAATTGATACAGATTGATTGTGCAGATGTGATTAGTCAATAGCTTCATTATTGGTGTCACATATCAGTGCCAGAACTATAGAAGGCAAACTAGTCGGTCCTTGATCTTGTTACATCTAGCAATTTCAGTATTGTGTTTGCCTGGAAATCCACAGGAAAACAGTACTGAGAATGTCAGAATCAACCAACGTAAATGAATGAGATAATGGGAACTGCAGATGCTGGAGAATTCCAAGATAATAAAATGTGAGGCTGGATGAACACAGCAGGCCAAGCAGCATCTCAGGAGCACAAAAGCTGACGTTTCGGGCCTAGACCCTTCATCAGAGAGGGGAATGGGGAGAGGGAACTGGAATAAATAGGGAGAGAGGGGGAGGCGGACCGAAGATGGAGAGTAAAGAAGATAGGTGGAGAGAGTGTAGGTGGGCAGGTAGGGAGGGGATAGGTCAGTCCAGGGAAGATGGTCACGTCAAGGAGGTGGGATGAGGTTAGTAGGTAGCTGGGGGTGCGGCTTGGGGTGGGAGGATGGGATGGGTGAGAGGAAGAACCGGTTAGGGAGGGAGAGACAGGTTGGACTGGTTTTGGGATGCAGTGGGTGGGGGGGAAGAGCTGGGCTGGTTGTGTGGTGCAGTGGGGGTAGGGGACGAACTGGGCTGGTTTAGGGATGCAGTAGGGGAAGGGGAGATTTTGAAACTGGTGAAGTCCACATTGATACCATATGGCTGCAGGGTTCCCCTTCCCCTGCAACCGCAGGAAATGCTACACTTGTCCCCACACCTCCTCACTCACCCCCATCCCAGGCTCCAAGATGACATTCCACATTAAGCAGAGGTTCACCTGCACATCTGCCAATGTGGTATACTGCATCCACTGTACCCGGTGCAGCTTCCTCTACATTGGGGAAACCAAGCGGAGGCTTGGGGACCGCTTTGCAGAACACCTCCGCTCAGTTCGCAACAAACAACTGCACCTCCCAGTTGCAAACCATTTCCACTCCCCCTCCCATTCTCTAGATGACATGTCCATCATGGGCCTCCTGCACTGCCACAATGATGCCACCCGAAGGTTGCAGGAACAGCAACTCATATTCCGCCTGGGAACCCTGCAGCCATATGGTATCAATGTGGACTTCACCAGTTTCAAAATCTCCCCTTCCCCTACTGCATCCCTAAACCAGCCCAGTTCGTCCCCTCCCCCCACTGCACCACACAACCAGCCCAGCTCTTCTCCCCCCACCCGCTGCATCCCAAAACCAGTCCAACCTGTCTCTGCCTCCCTAACCGGTTCTTCCTCTCACCCATCCCTTCCTCCCACCCCAAGCCGCACCCCCAGCTACCTATTAACCTCATCCCACCTCCTTGACCTGTCCCTCTTCCCTGGACTGACCTATCCCCTCCCTACCTGCCCACCTACACTCTCTCCACCTATCTTCTTTACTCTCCATCTTCGGTCCGTCTCCCCCTCTCTCCCTATTTATTCCAGTTCCCTCTCCCCATCCCCCTCTCTGATGAAGGGTCTAGGCCCGAAACGTCAGCTTTTGTGCTCCTGAGATGCTGCTTGGCCTGCTGTGTTCATCCAGCCTCACATTTTATTATCAACGTAAATGAATGTTGTCTGAAGACTTCTTTAATATCCTTCATTAAGATAATTTTGCAGACAGAATCCTCTTACTTCCAGTCCTTGTCCAATCCTCTGAATATCCTGCTGTGAACTATTGTAATATTACATGCAAAAGATTTCAGACTTCTTCAAACAAGTAATTTGCAGATCAGTGGAAAATTACAACAGAAGAGGTCAATAAGAATGACCTTCGAGCTTCCTTCGAGTTTGCAGGCACAATCTTCTGACTACACAGCCCCAAAAGAGCTCCAAGAATTATTTTTCTAATAGGACTTGATGAAGGAAGTGTTGGTTTAGAGAAGTGGGAAGATGAAATTACTGGAATTATGTTTTTAATGTGAGTTAATTAACCTCCAACAGGAGCGCTGAGCAGCTGCTCCAGGTATTTTTACTGCTCTAATTTAATCCAGATGACATTTCAACAGACAGACTGTTAATACACAGCGTGGGGCTTTTCCATTAAAGAGAGACAGGAATTTGGTGCCAAACTAAATGTGAAACAAGAAAATGTAATACTGAGAGGCACAATACATTCAGAGAGAGAAAGAATATCCAGTATCGAATCCATTTATAATAAAAAGATTTAATTCTACTCAAAGACGTTTAGTTGGAATGCAGCTTCCTGTGCCTGATTCTTCTGGTTAGCCTTTATCTATCTTCATGATGAAGTTGGAGTGGCTCTTAACTGGGCAAGAGATCTTATGAGAGGGACAATGGTGACTCTGGAAGGTTGATGGTAAGGTTAATCAGCAACGGTAATGCTATCGAATGTGAACAGGAAGTGCTTAGATGGTCTTTGCTTGACTCTGTCTGGTATGGAAGTGACTTGCAACTTAAAACCACAAGAATTGGGAATCAGTATTTAGTCATAATGTTCCTGCAGGAAGGCCAGTTCTTTGCGGACCATTTCCTAGTCCCAATTGAAAATTTTGTAAGCATCACAGGTAAGCCAAAAATCACATGAAACTTGCTCCATATTCTACCCAGAGTAAAAATGCAGCTAGTATTTGCCTACAGACACCTGACAATTTGTCCCTCTACGTTTTAGCCCACAGATCTGTTGGATTGTCATTTCTTCAGGATTTTCTAAAGACTACAAGTTTAAGATTAATCATCAAGAGGTCTGCTACTTCAAACAATACAACAGAAAAATCAACTGGAATTGAAGGTAAAAAAATTCAGTTTGTCTGATGTTAAAGAATTGTCCAATAGTTAATAAAAGGTAGGGTACCGTACAAATGACAAATAGTGGGACCATGGGTTTGGGGTGTTTATGAATTGAAGTCACCAATTGGAATATGTCTAATTAGAATTGGTATTATCTGCCCAAGGTCACCTAATTCATAGAAGATGCAACAACAACAGTAAAGTTGTAACTCCAAAGAGGGAGTCTGGGGAGCAGTCATGGGAAATGCAGGGTTACAGGATTAGGAGGGGAGTTGGGTCTGGGTGGAATGCAACTTGGTGGGCCAGTGTGGACCCAATAGGCTGTATCGCCTGCCCCTACACTTACGGGATTCTATGATTCTACCATAAGGCCCAACATAAAAAAGATTATTGTGCAAAGCACGATCTCATGGTGTAAAGCATGATATACTAATAAGGATAGAAAATTGGATGCGTGGCAAGAGAATTCAGTATGAATGAGTGGGTCTTTTTTCAGACCATGATGAGTTGGGCCCTACGGGCATCTGTGCTGGGCAACCAACTAAATTTTACAATTTGTATCAATGATGAAGACAAGGGGATCAAAGACATAATGGCTAAATTTGCAGATGACACAAAGATAGTTACAAAGGTATGTTTTGACACAATGAGGAAGCGGACTGCTACAAACAGTTTAAGTAATCCAGCAAAAATCTAACATGGAGTGGAATGTGAAGTTGGCTACTTTGTCAGGAACAATAAAAAGCAGAAGGACTGCAGGCTCATGTTTAACCAGTTTATTTGAAGTTCTGAGATGCAGAATGTTCTCGCCAGATATTCTAGCATATGGACTACCAACATTAGCTTTACTTATTATTATATTGTGCAGGTATATCAAGTGATTAATAAGGAAAATTGAACACAATTATAGTCATAGACATGGTGAGCCTATTTCTATGCCCTACGTCAAACACCTACCTCCATTAATCCCATTTACATGCACCTAGTTCATAGCTTTCTATGTCCTGGCATCTTTTCTCATGAGAGGAACTGAACATCAAGGTAAGGATGCTAAGTTTCATTACACTGGACATTGGTGAGACAAGATCTTGAGTGCTGTGTGTTAGGATGAGCAATCCAGGATTTGACCGAGCAACACTGAAGGAACAGCGATATGTTTCCAAATCAGGATGCTGAGTGGCTTGGAGGGGAATTTGCAGCTGGTGTCGTTCCCATGTTATCTGCTTCCCTTGTCTCTCTAGTTTCCAGTGCTCATCAGCTTGGAAGTTGGTGTCCAAGGAACTTTGGTGAGTTTCTGCAGTGTATCTCGTAGATGGTACTGCACTACTGAATGTCAGTGGTAGTGGGTGTGAAGCTTGTAGGTGTGGTGCCAATGAAGCAGGTTGGTTTATCCTGGATGATGTTGAGTATTCTTGAATACTGAAGTTGCAATCGTCCAGGCAAGTGGGGAGTAATCCATTACATTCTTGGCAAGGACCAGAGGGCATATTTTTAGAATAAAGGCGAGCCAATTTAAGACTGAAATGAGGAGGAATTTCTTCTCTCAGAGAGTTGAGTCTTTCATACTCCTTGCCACAGAGAGCTGTTGGGGCAGTATCCTTGAATACATTTTATACTGAGATAGATAGATTCTTGATTAGTAGGGAATTGAGAGTTCCAGGGAAATTGCAGGCAAGTATATGAGAGGAATATCGGATCAGCCATGATCCTCCTGAATGGTGAAGCAGCTCGAGGGGCTGAACAACCTACTCCTGTTCCTATTTCTTATGGTCATATGGTACACAGGCTCTGGAGAATCAAGAGGTGAGATTGTCACAGCAGGATTCCTCCTTATACTCTCTTCAATTCTTTTCCATGAGGCAGAAGATATAAAAATTTGAATGCTTGTATGAATAGATTCAAGAACAGCTTCTTCCCTGCTGTTATCAGACTTTTGAATAGGCCTCTGAAATGTTAACTCTGATCCCTCTCTCTCTCTGCACCTTTTCTGCAGTTGTAACACTGTATTCCGCACTCTGTTCTGCTACTCTGATGCACTTTGTATGGTATGATCTGCCTGTACAGCGCACAAAACAAGACTTTTCACTGTATCTTGGTACATGTGACAACAATAAATCAATCAATCCTCCCTGACTTGCTCTTGTAGCCATATATTTATATAGCAAGTCCAGTTCAATTTGTGGTCATTGATAACTCTGGGGACACTGACAGTAGGACAGTCAGTGAGGATGTCAATGGTTAGATTCTTTCTTGTTGGAGATGGAAATTGCCTGGCACTTGAGCGGCACAAATGTCACTGTCAGACAAAATTTCGATACTGTCCATTTGTTCTAACTGCATTTATACACAGACTTCGGGGAGAGTGCAGGGAAGTGGAGTTGAAATGCCCATCAGCCATGATTTAAATGGCAGAGTGGACTTGATGGGCCAAATGGCCTTACTTCCACTCCCATGTCTTATGGTCTTATGGACTGCTTCATTATATGAGGATTGCGAATGGTGAATATCCCCACTTCTGGCCTATAATGGAGGGAAGGTTATTGATGAAGCAGCTGAAGTTGGTTGGGCTGAGGTCACTACTCTGACGATTCTTCCACAGATGTCCTCAACATGACGTGACTGACGTGAAATTCCGCACCCACACAGGCCCCAAACCCCACCTCTTCCTCCGGTACATTGACGACTGTATCGGCGCCGCCTCTTGCTCCCCAGAGGAGCTCGAACAGTTCATCCACTTCACCAACACCTTCCACCCCAACCTTCAGTTCACCTGGGCCATCTCCAGCACATCCCTCACCTTCCTGGACCTCTCAGTCTCCATCTCAGGTAACCAGCTTGTAACTGATGTCCATTTCAAGCCCACCGACTCCCACAGCTACCTAGAATACACCTCCTCCCACCCTCCCTCCTGCAAAAATTCCATCCCCTATTCCCAATTCCTCCGCCTCCGCCGCATCTGCTCCCACGATAAGACATTCCACTCCCACACATCCCACATGTCCAAGTTCTTCAAGGACCGCAACCTTACCCCCACAGTGGTTGAGAATGCCCTTGACCGCGTCTCCCGTATTTCCCGCAACCTTACCCCCACAGTGATCGAGAATGCCCTTGAACGCGTCTCCCTTATTTCCCGCAACACATCCCTCACACCCCGCCCCCGCCACAACCGCCCAAAGAGGATCCCCCTCGTTCTCACACACCACCCTACCAACCTCCGGATACAACGCATCATCCTCCGACACTTCCGCCATTTACAATCCGACCCCACCACCCAAGACATTTTTCCATCCCCACCCCTGTCTGCTTTCCGGAGAGACCACTCTCTCCGTGACTCCCTTGTTCGCTCCACACTGCCCTCCAACTCCACCACACCCGGCACCTTCCCCTGCAACCGCAGGAAATGCTACACTTGCCCCCACATCTCCTCCCTCACCCCTATCCCAGGCCCCAAGATGACATTCCACATTAAGCAGAGGTTCACCTGCACATCTGCCAATGTGGTATACTGCATCCACTGTACCCGGTGTGGCTTCCTCTACATTGGGGAAACCAAGCGGAGGCTTGGAGACCGCTTTGCAGAACACCTCCGCTCAGTTCGCAACAAACAACTGCACCTCCCAGTCGCAAACCATTTCCACTCCCCCTCCCATTCTTTAGATGACATGTCCATCATGGGCCTCCTGCAGTGCCACAATGATGCCACCCGAAGGTTGCAGGAACAGCAACTCATATTCCGCCTGGGAACCCTGCAGCCTAATGGTATCACTGTGGACTTCACCAGTTTCAAAATCTCCCCTTCCCCAACTGCATCCCTAAACCAGCCCAGTTCGTCCCCTCACCCCACTGCACCACACAACCAGCCCAGCTCTTCCCCCCAACCCACTGCATCCCAAAACCAGTCCAACCTGTCTCTGCCTCCCTAACCTGTTCTTCCTCTCATCCATCCCTTCCTCCCACCCCAAGCCGCACCCCCATCTACCTACTAACCTCATCCCACCTCCTTGACCTGTCCGTCTTCCCTGGACTGACCTATCCCCTCCCTACCTCCCCACCTATACTCTCTCCACCTATCTTCTTTACTCTCCATCTTTGGTCCGCCTCCCCCTCTCTCCCTATTTATTCCAGTTCCCTCTCCCCATCCCCCTCTCTGATGAAGGGTCTAGGCCCGAAACGTCAGCTTTTGTGCTCCTGAGATGCTGCTTGGCCTGCTGTGTTCATCCAGCCTCACATTTTATTATCTTGCGGCTAACCTTATCTTCGCTCTTAATTCAGCCATTTTGTGCAAGTTTCAAACAAGGTTGAAACAGGGACATGAGCGGCTCTGGTGGCACCCAAACTGACTGTCAGCAAGCAGTTTATTGCTAAGTGCTATAGCTATACTGCAACTTCTTGGCTTGAGGTGGGGCAAGGTCTGGAGCATGCACCTCCAAGCTGGAGGGGTTGCACTCGAACCAGAATTTCCTTGATCGAAGGCTGCTCGTGCTGTTGGGGAGGTTTTAAACTGATATGGCAATGTTGCGCAAAAGGAGTACTCAAAACTTTTACCTGGATATTCCCTTGTGTGACAGACAAAAACAGGCAGTCGATGCAGATTTTACTGAAATGTTTCTATATTTTAACTGCTAGGTACCAATTCTCAATGTAAAACATACATTTGTTGCAACATTTACTTACTACATCTAACTTAGCTTCAATATTAACTCACTTCATTTAACTTCACTTTACCACGTTATCTTAAACTTTAGATTTGTTGTCATGTGTACTCAAGTACAGAAGTACACGAGTACAGTGAAAAGTGTATAATGTCACCACACAGTGTGCCATGTTCGGTACGAAGATATCTTGTACTGTATTCCTCCAGCTCCATACTGTGTTAGCTCTGACTCCAGCATTTGCAGTTTTTACTTTCTCTATCTTTTCAGTGAGTTGTTTTCTTCCTGCCAACTCCTTCATCCACTGCCTTGCCTTTTACCACTTGGCCCCCCTAATTCCTGCCGTCCCTGTGTATCATGTTGCAAGTGTGCTGAATGGAATTCTAGAGATTTTATTTCTGCCCCCATCTCCCCTCAATCAAAACATGTGCAGCTAAATCGTAAAATCAAGGGAACAGAATTTACAAGGCCACAGGTTTCTGGCCTAAGAGAGTAGCTTACAGCAACAGTTTTTTTTCAGTATAAAGAAAAATCTTGAAAATAAGTTAAAATTACGACATTAGGGTTTAGAATATTGGAGTTTTACAGCAAAACAGGAAATTATTCAGCCCATTGACCTTTCCCTTGCACTTTTCCCACTCCTTTTCAAAATGTTATTTTTAAAATATTTATCCTTTAGAAATACAATTTTGATTTTGTTTTCCCCAACGATTCTGCACATTCCACAACACATCAACATTCTGAGCACCACCTTTTAAGCGTCAACAGCATTGCATATTTTTTAAGGGACTTTGTTAAAACATGTCTTAACATTTAAAAAATTGTTCATAATAAATTTCATTTCATAGAATCCCTACAGTGTGGAAACAGGCCCTTTGGCCAAACAAGTCCACACTGACCCTCAGAGAATCCTACCCAGACCTATTCCCCACACACACCCCTGATCAGTATGGGCAATTTAGCATGGCCAATCCACCTAGTCTGCACATCTTTAGACTGTGGGAGAAACCATGGCATCTGGAGAAAACCCAAGCAGGCACAGGGAGAATGTACAAACTCCACACAGACAGTTACCCAAGCAGGAATCAAACTCAGGCTGCTGGTGCTACAAGGCAGCAGTGCTAACCACTGAGCCACCATGCATATAGAACATAGAACATTACAGCACAATACAGGCCCTTCGGCCCTCGATGTTGTGCCAACCTGTCATACCGATTTCAAGCCCATCTAACCTACACTATTCCATGTACATCCATATGCTTATCCAATGACGACTTAAATGTACCTAAAGTTGGCGAATCTACTACCGTTGCAGGCAAAGCGTTCCATTCCCTTACTACTCTCTGAGAAAAGAAACTACCTCTGACATCTGTCCTATATCTTTCACCCCTCAATTTAAAGCTATGCCCCCTCGTGCTCGCCGTCACCATCCTAGGAAAAAGGCTCTCCCTATCCAACCTATCTAACCCTCTGATTATTTTATAATCAGCCCTATATAAACTTAGGTCTTTCTAACATTGCAATTATTTAACTTCAAGTCAGACTGACTGATCCCTCAACTCGAAGAAAAAACTCTTGGCACTTTTCTGGGTCTGTGACAGAACTTCCAGCAAAATCTCCGGCAGCAATTGTTTTGTTGGAACAGCACAGGCAGCTCTAGAAGCACAAACAATAGTCTCCTGCATACAGCCAGTATAAAAATGCTTGTGGTGGTTAGTCTCCAAATAAGTTTCATGGCAGATAGTAACCTTGTCTAATATAAAGCTGATTTGTGGATGAGTGGCTCTGCACTGGTCAGATTCATGTTTAGACTTAGATTTTAGTGTCATGTGTACTCAAGTACAGGCTACAAGAGTACAATGTCACCATGCTCGGCACCATCTTAGGTACAAAACCTTACTTACAGAAATCGAGAAATAAAGAAATAAGTTAAAAAGTTCAGCACTACAGTCTCCTTAGCACAAAAGCAGAAAAATAAAGAAATAAAGTTAAAATGTCAAACATTACAGCCATGGGCCTGCTCCGAGCTGGGCTTTCCCAAGAGGGCTCGGTATACCCTCACCCCACTGCGTTGGGCATGCTTTCACCTGTGCCGTGCTCAGTCCCACCCAGGAATGCCAGGCTTTGCTGCTGCTCGCAAGGCTTCAGCCCTGACTGCCGCTTCGTCACTGACTGTTGAGCACCGCTGCTGCCAACCAGGTTGCACTGGGCCACACTCCACCACCATGGCTGTGCACCGCTGTTTTAGAAATGCTTGAGGTCTGCGCTGGGCCCACTCTCCTCTATACAAAAAAAGAAAAACTGAAAGAACTGCGGATGCCGTAAATCAGGAACAAAAACAAAGTTGCTGGAAAAGTCCAGCCCGTCAGGCAGCATCTGTGAAGGAAAAAACAGAGTTAATGTTTCAGGTCTGATGGACCTTCCTCAAGGGTCATCAGACCTGAAACATTAACTCTGTTTTTACCTTCACAGATGTTGCCAGACCTGCTCGACTTTTCCAGCAACTTTGTTTTGTTCCTACTCTCCACTTCTATGGGATCACTTGAGGTCTGCGCTAGGTTTGCTTGAGGCCCACTGCTGATGCCATCCAAACTCAAGAGATAAGTAAGGCAAATGCAAGATAGAAAGACAAATAAAAAACGAAAAAAGAAGAAAACCAGTTCGAATGGATGACCTAGGGCTCAGGAGCCCTACTCTGCCACCAACATTCCTTTAGAACAATTAGTACAATGAACTTTGTCAAACTCAGGATATCTTTCCTTTAAGAGATAGTAAGAACTGCTGCTGCTGGACTCAGAGACATCACAGTTTGGAGCTGGAGGAACACAGCAGGCCAAGCAGTGTCAGAGGAGTAGGAAAGTTGACGTTTTGGGTCAGGGTCAGGGTTTTGTTCACTCCAGGAAGGTAGGCATCACTGGCTGGTCTGGACAACCTTGGGTCTAGGCCCAAAACGTCAGCTTTCTTGCTCTTCTGATGCTGCTTGGCCTGCTGTGTTCATCCAGATCTCGTTATCTTATATTTGAAGGGTATTTGGTCTGGTCCATAACAAGGTCTTGTTGCATTTTAAGTACCTGAGAGGCCACAAATTGTGCCAAACATTGTATAATAATCAGTGAACATCCCCACATCTGATGCAAGGACCTGTGGCTGATGAAACCGTTGAATTTGGTTAAGTCTACAAAACTCTCTTGAGGAACTCTTGCAAAGAATATCCTCAATGTGAAGACAGGAGTTTGTCTCTCCAAAGACAATAGTCACTTTCTCCCAATACAGTCATGGACAGATGCATCCGCAGCATACAGATTGGTGAAGATGAAGTCAAGTATGATTTTTCCTTGTGCTCGCTCACCACCTGTCATGAACCCAATCCAGCAGCTCTCTCCTTTAGTACAAAATCGGCCTGGTCAGGAATGACGCTGCAAGGCACTCTTCGTGACGGACTTTGAAGTGCCCAACCAAGGCAGATTTTATACCTTCCCACCATCACAGCTTCCTTCATATGGTCTTCAAAATCAACTAAATACCAAACGAACTGCGGATGCTGTAAATCAGGCACAAAAACAAAGTTGCTGGAAAAACTCAGCAGGACTGGCAGCATCTGTGAAGGAAAAAACAGAGTTAACTTTTCGGGTCCAGTGACCCTTTCTCAGAACCCTTCCTTCAAAATCAACTGTTGGGTTCAGACTGTGTATGGTCTGTTGTAAAGAACACTTTTCCCTGTCTACATTTGATCTGGCACTGGAGTTAATATTGAGGACTCTTGGGGCAACTGCTAAGGTCTGAATACTACTGTGCCATCACCTTTTTTGGAACTGTCCTGGATATGTCCTGCTGGTGGGACAAAACGTACCCAGGGATGGTGGCAGTGGTTTCTGGGACATTGTCTGTAAGGCATGGTTCCAAGGGTATTACTATATCAGGCTGTTGCTTTATTAGTCTGAGAGATAGCTCTCCCAACTTTGGAACTGGATCCAAGAAGTTAGTGAAGAAGACATTGCAGGGTTAAGAGGACTGTATTTGCCATTGTCACTTCTGGTGCCTTATTCAATGCCATGTGTCCATGCCACTTCATTCCTTTCTTTAGATATTCTACCAATTGATTCAACAAGTGGTTTTCAGAAGTTAGTACAGAGTGAGTGGCACAGTAGATCAGTGGTTAGCGTTTGATTCCATCCTCGGCAACTGTCTGCGTGGAGTTTGCACATTCTCCCCATGCCTGCATGGGTTTCCTCCAGGTGCTCTGGTTTCCTCCCACAGTCCAAAAATGTGCAGGCTAGGTGAATTGGCCATGCTAAATTGCCTGTAGTATTCAGGGATGTGTAGATTAAGTGGGTTATGGGGGGATGGATTGGAGTGGGATGCTCTGAGGGTTGGTGTGAATTTGTTGGGCTGAAGGGCCTATCCCCACACTATATGGATTCTATAAGTCAACCACATTGAGAGTCTGGTAAGGACGTTAGTTTCTTTCCTAAAATGGATTTTTACCATAATTGACAACGGTTTCATGGTCATCATTTGACTTTCAATTCACACCTTTCATTGAATTAAATTCCACTGACTGTCATGGTGGAATTCGAACCTAGGTACCCAAAGTATTGCCTACATAGGGGTTCTAGTCCGGTGGCAACATCACAAGGCGATCACCTCCCCATAGTTTCATAGAATCCACAATAATCTACAGGTTACATGCCTGCAGAACGTAATTCAAGCACTGGAAGTTTCTATGATTTGGTAGTTTAAATGTTGGATATGCATTAGCATTAGGAAGGTGTCAATTTGGTAGCACAAACATGGCCTATGGAAAGAAAAGCTTGGATGATTTGGTAGTTTACATGTGGGATATGGATTAGCAATAAGGAAGGTGTTGATTTGGAGCACAAACATGGGCTATGGAAAGAAAAGGTTGGATTAATTATTTATCCAATTGAAGAACTGAAGAAGGCTTTTAAAACATACAATATACAGAGTACCTCAGTGACAAACAGAGTCCGTGGGTCAATGATATCTAGGAAATGTCGGAACCGTCCATAAAATGTAGACTGAAAAAAAAACAGAAACATAAGTAAGGTAGCAGCATAATCCATAAATGCAGGAAATATGCAGTAACCGGAAAGTAGGCCTGTTAGCATTTTTTAAAAAATCAGATTAATGTCACAGCTGAAATCTCATGAAGCACTCAAGCTTAATGTTATTCATTTAGTATTTTACAAACATCCCGAATTCAGAAACAAATTTGCATTTAAATAAAATAAAAATATCCTCGGGCATGCGACAGGAAAAGGTGATGTAAAATAGCAATTTAAGATTTGATTAAAAGCATGGTGAGAAAGATGGGAGTATTTTAGAGAACAGGAGACATGCAGCAAAACTCAGGTTTGCAGAGATCCAAAGAGTAGGACTGGGATAGCAGAAGGCGATCTGTCATATCAGCTAGGAGCAGAGGTTAAGGAGCCAGGAAAGATTAGCTTCCAGAGGTAAAGTCAACAATGCTACCTTGGAATTTCACAATGAGACTTGCATTACTGGATACATAATCAATGGGTGCCCATGGATGGGGTAATGTACAAACGGGGCTTATATTTTGGCACAAGGCAGAGCTTTGGGCATTATGGAGTTTGCATATGGTGGATTTTGGTCTCCCGAAAAGTCTTTACATGCCAATAGGTGTGAATTAAGGCTCCAGAGATGAGGGGAGGATGGAAATGGGTGAGACAGAGTGATAGATGGGGTGGACTGATAGATGAATGATAAAGCATTTGAGACTTAGCACTTATACACCATAAGATGTAGGAGGAGTAGGAGGTCATTCAGCCCACTCAGTCTGCTCTGCATTCAATAAGAGCATGGCTTGTCTGCTAATATTGAACACCTGTTTTTTTCAGCATAACCCTTGAGTCCCTTACCAGTTAAAAATTTCTCTGTATTAGCCTTGACTATACTTAACAATATAGCCTCTACAGCCCTGTGCGTAAGAGAAAAGAAAGAAAACAATGCCGTTGTATCTCGAGAGCTCTTTCACTGCATCCTAAGGTAATATACAGCTATAATATATCTTTAAGAGTTCTATGATGATACCATGGCTTTACGAGATGCATTTTGTCCTTTTTTTGAAAAAAGGAACATTAATACAAAGGTGACGAGCAGTTTGCTCCAAATTCAAGAAACAACTCGTCAGGCTTTAGGTTAAATACTAAATAAAAACCAAAAGAAATGCGGATACTGTGAATCAGGAACCAAAACAGAAGTTGCTGGAAAAGGATCACTGGACCCGAAATGTTTAACTCTGATTTTTTTTCTTTACTGATGTTGCCAGATCTGCTGAGCTTTTCCAGCAACTTCTGTTTTTGTCAGGTTTGGGTCTTTTTAAAGTTTGAACAATAGACGCAGCTTGAATCTGCAGGGTCAATCTCCCACAGAACCAGGAATTTTTTTTAATTCTAGCATTCAGCGGCAGTTGCTGGAGTCTTGAAGCCAAATGTGGAAGCTCTTATTCCTGCCTCTGTTACAGATAAAAGCTTGGGCTCTCTTTCTGTGCTAGGATTGCAAGTGAGACAATCTATTTTACTGAGTTTGTCTTTGCTAAATGTGTGTTTCTGGGATGTTACGAGACTGGAAGAGTTAATTATTAGTAGTTTATATATATATGGGATATACACACACTATTTTGTTAAGCATTTCAACAGAGTTACTGTTAAGCCAATTCTTTTATTTTTAGAGATAATGGGAACTGCAGATGCTGGAGATTCCAAGATAATAAAATGTGAGGCTGGATGAACACAGCAGGCCAAGCAGCATCTCAGGAGCACAAAAGCTGACGTTTCGGGCCTAGACCCTTCATCAGAGGCACTGATGAAGGGTCTAGGCCCGAAACGTCAGCTTTTGTGCTCCTGAGATGCTGCTTGGCCTGCTGTGTTCATCCAGCCTCACATTTTATTATCTTTTATTTTTATTTTGTCTGTATTTTAATTGCAGTGTATGAATAAACTGTGTTTGTTTCAAGCCTGGTAGTCTGATCAATTGAATTGCATGCAGAATATAACACTTTACACTTACCATTAAAATGAGGAAAAGTTAGGGTCTACACTATCTTCTTAATATATTTTGAGTGGGTTTGATGTTATTCATAATAGTTCTCCGTAGTACGCTGTAATGTTACTGTAGATCAGATCTCTGGACTACCCTCATCCCACGAATGAATAAAAATAAATTTGAGAATAGTGTACTGACATGGATAGAGAACTGCTGGCAGACAGTACAAAGAACAAAGAAAAAGAATTGACATGTTGCCCATCACGACTAAAATTCCCTACACTTCTGTGGACCGTATCCCTCTCTTCCCATCCTATTCATGTATTTGTCAAGGCGCTCTTTAAAAATCACTATCGTATCTACTTCCAGTACCTCCCCCGACAGTGACTTCCAGGCACCCACCACCCTCTGTGCAAAAAAAAACTTGCCTCGTACATCACCTTTAAACCTTGCACCTCACACCTTAAACTTATGCCTCCTAGTAACTGACTCTTACACCCTGGGAAAAAACTTCTGACTGTCATGCCCTTCGTAATCTTGTAGACCTCTATCAGGCAACCCCTCAACCTCCGTCGTTCCAGTGAGAACAACCCAAGTTTCTTCAATCTCTTCTCATTGCTAATGTCCCCCCATACCAGGCAGCATCCTGGTCAATCTTTTCTGTACCATCTCTGACGCGACTACATCCTTCTGGTAGTGTGGCAACCAGAATTGAGCACAATAATCCAAGTGCGGCCTAACTAAGGTTCTATAAAGCTGCAAGATTACCTGCCAATTTTTACTCATTCAAGTTAGTGAGACACGACCACCCCTCCACAAAGCCATGTTGCCTCTCACTAATATGCCCATTGATTTCCAAGTGCGAGTAAATCTTGTCTCAAAGAATCCTCTCCAATAACTTCCCTACCACTGACGTAAGGCTCACCGGCCTGTTATTAGCTGGATTATCCCTGCCGCCCTTCTTAAACAAAGGAGCAACACTGGCTATTCTCCAATCCTCTGGGATCTCCCCTGTAGCCAGTGAGGATACAAAGATTTCTCTCAAGGCCTCAGCAATTTCCTCCCTTGCCTCACAGTATTCTGGGGTATATCCCATCAGGCCCTGGGAACTTATCTACTTTAATACTTTTCAAGATCCCGAATACCTCCTTTTGATCTCAACATGATCCAAACTACGTACACACCCTTCCCCGGACTCATCATCCACTAAGTTCTTCCCTGTGGTGAATACTGACTCAAAGTACGCATTTAACACCTCAGCCATTTCCTCTGGTTCCGTATATAAATTCCCTTCCCTGTCCTTGAGTGGGCTGACCCTCTTCCTGGCTACCTTCTTGCTCGTTATAAACCTTGGGACTTTCTTTAATCCTATTGGCCAATGACTTTTCATGACCCCTTTTAGCCCTCCTGACTCTTTGCCTAAGTCTGTTTTGACTTTCTTTGTATTCCACCCTTGCTTTGTGTGTTCCCAGCCTCCTAGCCTTGTCAAATGCTTCCTTTTCCTTTGGATTAGGCTCACAATATCTCTCGTTAGCCGAGGCTCCCTAAACTTGCCATGCTTACCCTTCATCTTTACAGGAACGTGTCAGTCTTGAGCTCCTATCAATTCCAAATAATGACTAGGAATTAATCGACAATTTTGCAAGTGGTAGTTAATAAAACTAGTGTGGTACCACAGGAACTGGCGCTTGGGCCAGTCCAGTCACAAAATATATTATTTTGATGAGGGAATTAAATGTAATATATCTAATTTTGCAGATCTACACAAGCTAAATCAGAGGTGAACTGTGAGGAGGATGCAGAGATGTTCTGGGCAATTTGAGTGAGTGGGCAAACGCATACCAGATTAAGCATAACATGGGTAAATGAGCATATCCACTTTGGCAACAAAAATAGAAAGACAGATTATCTGATTGGCAATAGTTTGTAAAACAGTCACTGAAAGTAAACATGCAGGTGCAGCGGGCAGTGATGAAGGCAAATTGTACATCGATCTTCAAACCAAGACTACTCCAGTACAGCAGCAGCGATGATTTGCTGTAACTGTACAAGCCTGTTCTGATTCACACTCAGAGTATTGCATGCAGTTTTGATCTCCTTATCTGAGGATGGGGGTTCCGGCTACGGAGGGAATGCAACAAAGGATTGATTTCAGGAGGATGGCAGATATGAAGAGAGATTGGTTGTGATTATATTCATTGGAGTTTGGGAGAAACTGGGTGGGGGGGGGGTGCAAGGATGGGATCTAATAGAAACTTACAAAAATCTAACAAGCCAGGGCAAATGCAGGATGTTCCCAAAGACCAGACAGTCTAGAATCAGGGGACAAAGTCTCAGGATAATGGAGGCCATTTAGGCTGTAAATGAGGAGAAATTCCTTTACCTACAGAATGGTGAAGCTGTGGAATTCTCTAACACAGAAAACATTTGAGGCCGAAGCATTGAATATTTTCAAGAAGGATTCAGATAGTGTTTAGGAATAAAGGGATTCAAGGGACTGGGAGAAAGCAGGAATTGGGTGCTGAGTCAGCAATGATAATATTGAATCACAGGCTCGAAAGGCTGAATGATCTAGTCTTGCTCCTAATTTCTATGTTTCTATGGAGAGGGATGAGAGGATACCAATGTGGAATATAAACACCAGCACTGACTAGCTGGGATGAATCACTAGTTTCTGTGTTATAAACTGTATCTAATTCTATTTAAAATGTAATTTATTCTTTGAACCATCCATTTTACATACGTTTTTACACTATTCACATTTATGGACTTAACTTGTGAGACTGGGAAAAGGATATATTGAAAACAAGTCAATAAAACCATACATTCTATTAATCATTCATCAGCACATCCCATAAAGCATAAACATGGAGTATGTTTTGTAGTTTTGAAACCAGATTGGGAGATCCAAGGAAATTTGAATACGCTGAGTATTGAAGGCAAGTTATTTAAGTTCGTTACTTGAACAGCTCTGAAAATACTGTCAACGGCTAAAGAATGATGTTGCCATGCCTTGATAAGGTGAAGGCACTGACTCAGCCCAGAACAACTGCACATGCTAAACAGCTTACATACATTACATAACTAATCATTCTCTTCAGATGTGGTCAAACAAACATTCACCTTTTTTTTATATTCACTCATGGGATGTGGACGTCGTTAGCAGTCAGCATTTATTGCTTATCCCTAGTTGCCTTTGAAATGAATGGTTTGCTCAGCTATTTCAGAGGACAGTTAAGAGTCAACCACATTGCTGTGGATCTGTAGTCACATGTAGGACAGACCAATGAGGACAGCAGATCTTCTTCACTGAAGGACACGTGATCAAGATGGCATTGTCCAACAATCAACAACGGTCTCATGGCTGTCAGTCGGACTCTTAGTTACAAAATATTAATGAATTCAAATTCCACCATCTGCCATGGCAGGATTTGAACCCTGATCCCACGAACATTAGCTGAGTTTCTGGATTAATTGTCTAGCGATAATACCACTAGGACATCACCTCCAGTATTTAGACACTCAATTTTGCCTACTCCACACTTGGCAATGGATAGCTAAGGTTAAATAAAATATTTTCTCATTAATTCATAGAATGTGGAAGTTGCTAGTTATGCCAGAATTTGTTGCCCAGCTGTGATTGCCTGGAGAAGGTTGTGCTGAGCTGGTACGTTGAACCACTGAAGTCCATTTGGTGTACTGAACAGTGTAACAGGCCATGCCAGGAGCAACACCAGGCATAGCTAAAAATGGGATATCAACCTGGGGATGTGACAAAACATCTCACTAGTGTGCCAACCAGCAGAAGGAGCAAGCGATAGACAAAGTTAAGTGATTTTACAACCAACGTATCAGACCCAAGCTCTGCAGTCCTGTCACATGCAGTCATGAATGATAATGGATAATTAAACAACTCACTGGAGGAAGGACCCCACAAATATCCCAGTACTCACTGCTGGGTAGCACAGTACAAGATCAGGTAGAAGTATTCACAACAATCTTCAGCCAGAAACCATCAGTCTTTTCCAGATGTCTCCTGGATCACTGACACAGTCTGCAGCCAATTTGGTTCATTGCACTTTGATGCAGAAACAGTGAAAGAATGGCAATCTATTTCCAAGTCAGAATTTTCAGTGGCTTGGAGGGGAACTTGCAGTTGTAGTAGTAGTAATTGTGGATTTGGAAGATACTGTCCAAAGAACATTAATAAATTTATGCTGTTCATCTCATAGATGATGTACACTAATTGCTACTCAACATTGATGGAAGTGGGAGTGGTAGTTTGTGATGTGGTTGAGCTTCTTGAGTGATGTTGGAGCTGTACCCAGTCCAGGCAAGTGGGAGTATTCCATCAAATTCCTGACTTGCATCTCATAAATAGTGTACAGGCTGTGAGGAGTCAAGACATGAGTTACTCACTGCAGACTCCAGGCCTCTGACCTGCTTTTGTAATCACTGTATTTACATTGCTGATGCAGTTTAATTTCAGGTCAACAGTAACCCCTATGACTTTGACAAAAGGGGATATAGTGATGGCAAAGCACTGTAATATCAAGATGCAACAGTTAGATTTGCTCTTGATGGAGATGGTCAGTTTTTGGCCCTTGTACAGTGCACATATTACTTGCTATTCACCAGTCTTGGATATTATTTCTGAAGAAGGGTCCAGACCGAAACATCAGCTTTCCTGCTCCTCTGATGCTGCCTGGCCTGCTGTGTTCATCCAGCTCCCCACCTTGTTATCTCAGACTCCAGCATCAGCAGTTCCTACTATCTCTCTTGGATATTATCCAAATTTTGCTCCATCAGGACGTAGACTGCTTTAGCATCCGAGGAGTTGTGAATAGTGCTGAACACTACGTAATCACCAGCAAACATCCCCACTTGTAACCTTATGACAGAAGGAAGGTTGTCTATAAAGCAACTGAAAATGGTTGTACTCAAGATACTAACCTGAGATGCTCTAGAGCTGAAATGACTGACTTCCGAGTCAGAAGAGTTTTCCCCCGATTCACCTTGACTCCAATTTTGCAATGACTTCTTGATTCCATGCTCTGTCTCATGTGGCCTTGATGTCAAGGCCAGACACGCTCACCTCAACTCTGGAGTTTGGCTCTTTTGTCCATATTGGAACCAAGGCTGTTATGACGTCAGGAGCTGAATGGCCTGGGCAGACACTAAACTGAGCATCAGTCAGCAGATTATCATGAAACAAGTCCTGCTTGCCAGCACTGTTGATGGTACCCTCCATCTCTTTAGTTTGGACTGAGATCAGACTAACAGGATGGTAATTGGCCAGACTGCATTGGTTCTGTCTTTTGAACAACTTTCCACATTCTTTTGTAGATGCCAGGGTTGTCGCTGTAATGTAACATCTTGAATATGGGCAGAGCAAGTTCTTGTGCACGTTATCAGTAATATTATTGGAATGGTGTCAAGGCCTTTGCAGGACCAGTGCTTCAATCTGTTTCTTGATATCACATCGATTGAAACAAATTGGCCAAAAACGGATTGGGCATTTTTATGCAGGGTATTATTGGTGGAGGTCAAAATGGATCATCCATTTGGCAGTTCTGGCTGAAGGCTCATGAGAATGCCTCACCTTATCCTTTTGTTCTGACGTGCTGGAATTCCCCATCATTGACGATGGGATGACTTGCGAATCCACTTCTTGCTGCGGGAAGTTGCTTAATTATTCACCAGCATTCAGGATTGTAGAACTTATATTTGATGTGTTGATTGTGGAATCATTTAGCTCTATTACTTGTTACTTATGTTATTTGACACACAAATAGTACTGTTTTGTAACCTCAACTGGGTTCGCACCTCATTTTTAGGCAAGCCTGGTGTTGCTCCTGACATGTCCTCCTGCACTGTCCTGAAGATGGGTCACGAGACTCGAGGTGTTACTGTCAAATGTGAGTTTCTCCAGCAATTTCTGTTCTTGTCTGCCTGCACTGTTTACTGAGCCAGGGTCAATCGCATACTTTGATATAATGGTACAGCTATAAATAAGCTGGGCCATGAGGTTGCAGTTGGCAGTACACAGAGCCAGGGACCCAGGTTCGATTCCACCCTCGGGCGACTGTCTGTGTGGAGTTTGCACACTCTCCCTGTGTCTGCATGGGTTTCCTCCGGATGCTCCGATTTCCTCCCACGGTCCAAAGATGGCGAGCTAGGTGGATTGGCCTTGCTATATTGCCTGTAGTGTTCAGGGATGCGTAGATTAGAGGGATGGGTCTGGGTGGGACACTCTGACTGTTGGTGTAGCCTTGCTGAGCCAAAGGGCCTGAACCACACTGTAGGGATTCTATGATTCAGTTATGCTCCTGATCATGGTTCATAGCACCTCTCGGATGCCTAACCTTGAGTTGCTAGATCTGTTCAAAGTCTATTCCTTTTGACACAATGGGCGGGAGAGGGTTTTAGTGGTGGTATTCTCAGTGTGAATATGGGACTTTGTCAACACAAGGACTGTGCAATAGTAAGTCCTAAACATACATCCTAAACATATTCTTGCAGATTGGCGAGAACGAGCTCGCATGCTCTTTCTTGAGTTTGCTATAGGCCATGTTTCATAGACATATCATTTAGAACTCAACCAGCTTGGTCAGTAATGACGCTGCCCAGCCACAGCTCTGACAGTCATTAAGGTTTCCCACCCAAATTACATTGCATGTCTTTGCCACTTTCAATTTTGCTCCAATGATGTTCAACTTGGAGGAGTACATATTCACTGGGTGTCACAGTTCGTTATAGGTGGTAGTCAGCAGAGCATTTCCTTGCCCACGTTTGACCTAATACCAGGAGACTTCATGGGGAGTCAATGTTGCGCACTCCTAGATGAACTCCCTTTTTATTGTACACCACTGTGTTGTCAGTCTGCCACCTTTATTGAAATGTCCTGCCGGTGGTGGTGGTATGCTGTGTCTGAGGTACAAATCAGTAAGTATGACTTTGTCAAGCTGATGCTCGACTAATCGGAGACTGTTCACCCAATTTCAACATTGCAACTGGTGGCTGAGTGTTGACAATGGCTGCAACAGCCATGCCAGGTGGTCAGTCTGGTTTAATTCCTCTTTTGAGACTTCGTAAACTAGTCCAATACAACAGAATGGCTTGCTCTGTTATTTCAAATGGGCACTTAAGAGTCAACCATTTGAATGTGCAGTCAGGTGTAAAGAGGGCAGATTTCCTTCCCTGATAATAAAATGTGAGGCTGGATGAACACAGCAGGCCAAGCAGCATCTCAGGAGCACAAAAGCTGAAGTTTTGGGCCTAGACCCTTCATCAGAGAGGGGATGGGGAGAGGGAACTGGAATAAATAGGGAGAGAGGGGGAGGCGGACCGAAGATGGAGAGTAAAGAAGATAGGTGGAGAGAGTATAGGTGGGGAGGTAGGGAGGGGATAGGTCAGTCCAGGGAAGACGGACAGGTCAAGGAGGTGGGATGAGGTTAGTAGGTAGATGGGGGTGCGGCTTGGGGTGGGAGGAAGGGATGGGTGAGAGGAAGAACCGGTTAGGGAGGCAGAGACAGGTTGGGCTGGTTTTGGGATGCAGTGGGTGTGGGGGGAAGAGCTGGGCTGGTTGTGTGGTGCAGTGGGGGGAGGGGACGAACTGGGCTGGTTTAGGGATGCAGTTGGGGAAGGGGAGATTTTGAAACTGGTGAAGTCCACATTGATACCATGAGGCTGCAGGGTTCCCAGGTGGAATAGGAGTTGCTGTTCCTGCAACGTTCGGGTGGCATCATTGTGGCACTGCAGGAGGCCCATGATGGACATGTCATCTAAAGAATGGGAGGGGGAGTGGAAATGGTTTGCGACTGGGAGGTGCAGTTGTTTGTTGCGAACAGAGCGGAGGTGTTCTGCAAAGCGGTCTCCAAGCCTCCGCTTGGTTTCCCCAATGTAGAGGAAGCCACACCGGGTACAGTGGATGCAGTATACCACATTGGCAGATGTGCAGGTGAACCTCTGCTTAATGTGGAATGTCATCTTGGGGCCTGGGATGGGGGTGAGGGAGGAGGTGTGGGGGCAAGTGTAGCATTTCCTGCGGTTGCAGGGGAAGGTGCCGGGTGTGGTGGGGTTGGAGGGCAGTGTGGAGCGAACAAGGGAGTCACGGAGAGAGTGGTCTCTCCGGAAAGCAGACAGGGGTGGGGATGGAAAAATGTCTTGGGTGGTGGGGTCGGATTGTAAATGGCGGAAGTGTCGGAGGATGATGCGTTGGGCGGATGTGTCGGAGGATGATGCGTGGCGGAAGTGTCGGAGGATGACGCGCTGCCCTCCAACCCCACCACACCCGGCACCTTCCCCTGCAACCGCAGGAAATGCTACACTTGCCCCCACACCTCCTCCCTCACCCTATCCCAGGCCCCAAGATGACATTCCACATTAAGCAGAGCTTCACCTGCACATCTGCCAATGTGGTATACTGCATCCACTGTACCCGGTGTGGCTCCCTCTCCATTGGGGAAACCAAGCGGAGGCTTGGAGACCGCTTTGCAGAACACCTCCGCTCAGTTCGCAACAAACAACTGCACCTCCCAGTCGCAAACCATTTCCACTCCCCCTCCCATTCTCTTGATGACATGTCCATCATGGGCCTCCTGCACTGCCACAATGATGCCACCCGAAGGTTGCAGGAACAGCAACTCATATTCCGCCTGGGAACCCTGCAGCCTAATGGTATCAATGTGGACTTCACCAGTTTCAAAATCTCCCCTTCCCCAACTGCATCCCTAAACCAGCCCAGTTCTTCCCCTCCCCCCACTGCACCACACAACCAGCCCAGCTCTTCCCCCCCACCCACTGCATCCCAAAACCAGTCCAACCTGTCTCTGCCTCCCTAACCGGTTCTTCCTCTCACCCATCCCTTCCTCCCACCCCAAGCCGCACCCCCATCTACCTACTAACCTCATCCCACCTCCTTGACCTGTCCGTCTTCCCTGGACCGACCTATCCCCTCCCTACCTCCCCACCTATCTTCTTTACTCTTCATCTTCGGTCCGCCTCCCCACTCTCCCTATTTATTCCAGTTCCCTCTCCCCATTCCCCTCTCTGATGAAGGGTCTAGGCCTGAAACGTCAGCTTTTGTGCTCCTGAGATGCTGCTTGGCCTGCTGTGTTCATCCAGCCTCACGTTTTATTATCTTGGAATTCTCCAGCATCTGCAGTTCCCATTATCTCAGATTTCCTTCCCTGTACAAAATTAGTGAATGAGATTGATTCAACATTGGTTTAATGATTTTGTGGTCATTGTTAGACTCTACATTTTCAGTGAATTCAGATTTTGCCGTGGGTTTCGAACCCTAGTACCCAGAACTTTACCTGGGACTCTGGATTATTTGTCAGTGACATTATCACGACTCCATCGCCTCCCCTATATCAACCTGTTCAGTTGTGTTATGAGACACCTCAGCGAGATGTGCAACTTGAATTCAGATCTTCTTTCACAGGAGATCACAGCACAAAAGACTATTCAGGTATTCCAGTCATTAAGGTTCATGTAAGATACCAAAGTGTGGAGCTGGATGAACACAGCAGGTCAAGCAGCATCTTAGGAGCACAAAAGCTGACGGTTCGGGCCTAGACTCTTCATCAGAAAAGGGCCGCAAGCAAACCTTTGTTAGTTAAATTTTAACTTTGCTATTAAACCTCTGTGCTCCGTGTAAGTGAAGGGATCAATCCGGTGACGATGTTTCAACCCCCTTTATGCATTTTAAGACACCTTTAATGGAGGCAAGGGTCTTCTGTTGCATGATAACAGAATCAAAATTTGACTCTGACCTACATATAAACAGGAACCAATGTAAACTGTGATAACAAGGTGTAGAGATGGATGAACACAGCAGGCCAAGCAGCATCACAGGACCGGGAAAGCTGCCGTTTTGGGCCTAGACCCCAATGTAACCTATTCAGTTTCTGGAGTAGGCTTCCATCACTCACATCCTGCCAATCAGATGAAGACACATTTATGCATCTCCAAAGGAGATAATACAGAGCAGGTAATAGGATGGATAATCGAGAGCTTTGTCAAAGACATTAGTTTTAAGGGCATAATAAAATGTGAGGCTGGATGAACACAGCAGGCCAAGCAGCATCTCAGGAGCACAAAAGCTGACGTTTCGGGCCTAGACCCTTCATCAGAGAGGGGGATGGGGGGAGGGAACTGGAATAAATAGGGAGAGAGGGGGAGGCGGACCGAAGATGGAGAGTAAGGGCAGTTTGGAGACACTGAGGTTTAGTGAGGGAATTCCAATACTTAGGGCCTAGGCAGCTGTAAGCATAGTTACCGACAGTGAAATAATAATTTATATTAGCTCCCTTAATAAAGTAAAATGTCAAAAGGCATTATACAATATTATCAACAACATTTGACACAGAGTCATGGAAGGAGATACTAGACCAGATACCCAAATTGCTGGCATGGTGTAGCAACCGATTATATCCATTCACTTAGTGGAGTGGATGCAATTTTTCATTGAACTGAGCACTCATCCCATAAGTTTTTGGGTCAGTGTCCGTTTAATCAGGTTTCACAGCAGTGATTCCTAGACATAGCCATGGGTAGTATATATTTAACTACATGACATTTATTCTGAAAACGTCAGCACTTCGAGGTGAATAGTTGTTATTACTTAAGTTACCCCTTGTTTCATGCATTACTCTTAAGTCTAAGCACCATACAATTAGTAAGGTCACACGTAACTCTCATCCCTTATTACAAGTGACTGTAATACTGAATGCTTTACTTGCTAAACCATTTCAGAGGCATTAAAAGTTTGCCGCAGGAGGCAGGGATGTCCAGCATGTTGAAATCTGGAATTCCTAACACAGACATAATTTCACTGAACTGGCATCACTGATGCCAAGACGTGCAGGTTAGGTGAATTGGCTATGCTAAATTTTTGGTAGTGTCCAGAAATATGCAGGCTAGGAGAATTAGCCACACTAACCGTAGGGTTATGGAGGTAGGGTAGGGCACTTTGCCTGAACGGGATGCTCTATGAACGGTTGATGTGAACTCAATTGCCCAAATGGCCTCTTTCTGCCCTATAGCAATTCTATGGTTTGAAAGGCCAAATGCACCTCTGCACCTAATTCATATATTCCTATGTAATAAAAAGTTCATTAAAATGTTCTGGCCTAACTCACAAATTATTACATTTAGCACATGGGTACATTCAATTTAATAACTTGCTACTTTGAAATTCAAACTTACAACCATTGGATACCATGATGACTGAACTCCTAATCTCTGGTTTATAATCACATTTCCAGTAATTTCTGTTTTTCTTTTAGATTTGGGCGGCACGGTGGCTCAGTGGTTAGCACTGGTACTTCACAGCACCAGAACCTGGGTGCGATTCCACCCCCAGGTGACTGTCTGTGTGGAGTTTGCACGTTCTCCCTGTGTCTGTGTGGGTTTCCTCTGGGTGCTCCGGTTTCCTCCCACAGTCCAAAGATGTGCAGGCTAGGTGGATTGGCCATGCTTAAATTGCCCGTAGTGTTCAGGGATGTGCAGGTTCAGTGGGTTATAGGGTCTGGGTGGGATGCTCCATGGGTCAGTGTGGACTTGTTGGGCCGAAGGGCCTGTTTCCACACCGTAGGGATTCTATGATCCATATCCAGCATCCGCAACACTTTGGTTTATCTACCATCCTCTGCATCTAATGGGACTAGATAACTTTCCGATATCTGATTGCACAGATGAGTTGGACTGAAGTCAGTTTCAGTCCTGTACAACTTTACGGCTCTTACACTTTATCCCTGACTGATCAAGAATCTATGTCAGCCTCAAAATACACACAAGGACGTGCCCCCGTAAGCTCTCTGTGGCAAGACTCACAACCCTCGAGGAAAAGAAAGTGACCCCCTTCTCAGTTCCAAATTAACATCCCTTTTCACAATGTGCCATTAAAAGGCTGATGGAACATAGCACCTTGAACTGGGGAGGGGGTGAGAAGTATAAACGCCCTCTTAATGATCGACGGGCGGTGCGTCCAATCGGACGCAGGAAAGGGTAAAGGGGCGGGATTGACGGGTGGCGTACAGCCAATAGGCTGCAGGGGGTGGCGAGTCCTACCTGGACAGTTCAGTTGGGGCGCGGGGAGACACGAGCCTGCCCTCGTGCCCCGGGGGAGGCCGGCACGCGGGCGGGACGGTTAGAAACAGCCCCCAGGGACAGCGCGACAGACAACCGGCTGCACTGATTAACTCGGGCGACTCTACCTGATCGAAACGTGGTTTTCCCAGAGCAAACAGTGGGTAGTCCCCTTTTCCACCTGCTGCCATTTCCAACAGGTCTGCGGTCGTGAATCTCAAATCGCTTCAGTCCCGAACGCCGTCCACGCCTCCGTCGCCCTCGGAATAGGGGGTGGGGCAAAGGGCGGCCGAGCCGCGGACCGGAAGTTGTAGTAGTTGCCGGCTGAACTACATTTCCCGACACGCCAGGCTGCACATGCGCTGTACCCTTACTGGCCCCCGTCCATGCTGGAAAGATTCCGCACCTGAAATGTTAACTCAGATACTCTCCTCCACAACTGCTGAGCTTTTTCAGCAACTTCTGTTTTTGCTCCCGTAAAGACTACATTGGCTCAGTTCCTCCATCTCCGTGGCATATGTTCCGATGAGGCCAACTTTCGACAAAGGGAGCGTCCAGCTCTGCACCTTCTCATCTCAGATTCTCCAGCATCTGCAATTCCTACTCTCTCTCTCTCTCTCTGAAACAATTTTAATCCCACTGCGAAATCTCTTCTAACGATGCATACCTTGAAGAAGTTACCCTCCTCCCTCCAGAAAGCCCTCAGTGGATCACTCTCCCACTGCAACTCTCTTTATCCATCTTCTATACACCTCTCTCTCTCTCTCTCTATTTATTTCATAATCCCAGTCCCCTCCCCCATTTCTGAAGAAGGGTCTCGACCCAAAACAAAACAACAAAGGGTGGAGCTGGATGAACACAGCAGGCCAAGCAGCATCTCAAGGGCACAAAAGCTGACGTTTCGGGCCTAGACCCTTCATCAGAGAGGGGAATGGGGAGAGGGAACTGGAATAAATAGGGAGAGAGGGGGAGGCAGACTGAAGATGGATAGAGGAGAAGATAGGTGGAGAGAGTGTAGGTGGGGAGGGGATAGGTCAGTCCAGGGAAGACGGACAGGTCAAGGTGGTGGGATGAGGTTAGTAGGTAGGAAATGGAGGTGCGGCTTGAGTTGGGAGGAGCGGATAGGTGAGAGGAAGAACAGGTTAGGGAGGCAGGGACAGGCTGAGCTGGTTTTAGGATGCAGTGGGGGAAAGGGGAAGAACTGGGCACGTCAGCTTTCCTGTTATGTTCATCCAGCTGTACACCTTGTTACCTCCAAAATGTCCACCTTCTTCCTCAACCAAGGATTCCCTGGCTTCAGTGTCGACAGGGCCATCAAACAGGCCCGACCTATCTCCTGCACTTCTGCCCTCGCCCCTTTTCTTCCCACCCGCAACAGCAATAGGGTTGCACTCTGTCTTCCCTACCAGCTCACAAGCATCCACATCCACAAGATCATCAGATGCCATTTCCGCCACCTCCACCGAGATGCCACCACTAGACATGTATTCCCCTCCCTCCCGTGTCCACCTTTCGCCAGGACCATTCCCTCTGCGACACCCTAGTCCACACTTCCTACACTGACCCACAGCCCCATGCCACCTTCTCCTAGAACTGGCCCATTTACCTCCTCCCTATGGGAGATGTGCGTGAAAAGTTCTTTAGGCGGAGGGTGGTGGGTGCCTGGAACGTGTTGCCAGCAGAGGTGGTAGATGCAGACAGGATAGTGTCTTAAGATGTATCTGGACAGGGAGCAAAGGGATACTGACCCTTAGAAAATAGATGACAGGTTTTCACAGAGGATCTCGATCGGCGCAGGCTTGGAGAGCCGAAGGGCCTGTTCCTGTGCTGTAATTTTTTGTTCTTTGTTCCTAATATCCAAGGGCTCAAACAACTTCCAGGTGAAGCAGCATTTCACCTGCACTTCCCATAATTTAGTCTACTGCATTTGCTGTTCACATTGTGGTCTCCTCTATACTAGGGAAATAAAGCGTAGGCTGGGTAACCACTTTGCAGAACATCTGCGTTCTGCCTGCAAAAAGACCCTGAGCTTCCAGTTGCCTACCACTTTAACACAGCACCTTGTTCCCTGGCTAACATGTCTGTGTCTCACTTGGTGCAGTGTTCCAGCAAAGTTCATCACAAGCTGGAATAACAGCACCTCATTTTCAGCTTGGGGACACTATCTAGAGTCTGGGGGACTGCAAAGTTCAATCATTTTAGGGCCTGAACTCTCCCATGTCCTAGGTTCTACCCCACACACCAGGCCTTGTTATCACATAGCCTGCCATTACATGCTGCTTATTGTTAGCCACTAACAATCTCCATTAACAGCTATTTACCCTCCCAGCTAGATTATTGTCAACTTCTTTTGTGTAACTGTTCTCTCTCTTTGCGGTCTACCCCCACTTATCATTTACTCCTTACCCCCTCCCCCCACCCTACCTTCTGCATATAAACCAATATTTTCCTAGCTGTGATCAGTTCTGAAGAAGTCCCTGGACCTGAAACCTTAACTCCTGAGTTTTCTTCAGATGCCAGATGCCAGACCTGCTGAGCTTTTCCAACTACTTCTGTTTTTACCTCAGTCTATGCCAATCAAAGGAACTAATGGTCAACTCATTGAAAAACTTAGTAAAGTGAAAATATTAATGTGCCAAATTGACTTACCTGGAGGTAGAGTCATGAGGAACGCTATAGAACATCTGGCTACTATAGGGATGGAGTCTAAACAATTGGGATTTAAAAGTAAATATTGAAAGTATTAATCACAAGTACCAAGTAAGCACTGAGTAAGTTTTACCTTTAAAGTTTAAGTAAGATCTGTCGACACTGGTAAGGTGTATCAAGTATTAGTGGGCAATATCACTATTTCTAAGATTTATTAATGCTATATGCAAGCTGCATCAGCCTTTTAAGGCAGCTGACCTGATTGGCACTCCATCCACCACCTTCATCTTCACTTCCTCCGTTAGTCATCCAGGGTACTCTAGCGTTGGATGCACCATATTTATCTCACGGATACGTACCTAGCTTACTCCTACTCAGTCTTTCTTTGAAATTTTCCCATTTTTCATCCACTGTTTTATCCACCAAAAATGTGTTTCCAACCAGTTCCAACCAGTGTGTTCTAGTTTAATTTTTTAGACCTCTGAAATCTGCCCCTTCCCAGTCTGGTATTTTAATCAATGACTGATTTTTATTCTTTTTGAATATGATCAGGTTCAATATTAATTTATGATCCCAATTTCCCAAACGCTACACCATTCTCCACTTGGTCTGTCTCATTTCCTAGGATCAGATCCAGCACAGTTCCCTCTTGTTTATCAGGATTCTTGTAGGAGTTAACAAATAGTAGTCATCATGAGAGAAGCTAAAAGATGACCTCAAGAGGTGAAACCTTAAGTACCTGTCTTTTTGTTATTGCCGAAAGGTATTCAAGTATGAACAGACAGCAAATCAAGTATAAAGTGTTAATAGGACACACCTTACCAGACAAAGATAAAGCGTCCTAGCACTTTGTCAAGCTAGAAAGATAACTAAGAAGTTACTGCAAATGGACAAACGTTTGCCACGCTCCAGCTGTGGAGATCAGCTACATCTGTGCGTCTATTCTTTAGAAACTAAACATTGGCTTTGCTGGCTGGCCAGTATTTATTGTCCTTACCTAGATGCCCTTGGAAAGGTGGTGGTGAGCCACATCCTTGAATTGCTGTAGTCCATGTTCTGTGGATAGACCCGTAGTATCCTTGGAGAGAGAATTCCAAGATTTGACTCAGTGATAGTAAAGGAATGGCAATGTCATTTCCAAGTCAGGATGGAGAGAGGCTCAGAGAGGAACTTGCAGCTGGTGGTGTTCCCATGTATCTGTTGCCCTTGTCATTTTTGATGGAAGTTGTCATGGGTTTGGAAGGTGCTGTTGAAAGATCTTTGATTTCTTCAGTGTCTTGTAGTTGGTACACACTGCTGTTACTGAGCATCAGCAGCAAATACATAGGAATACCACAATGTGCAAGTTCCTGTCTAAGCCTGACTTGGAAATATATTACTATTCCTCAAGTGTCACTCGATCAAAATCTTGTAACTCCCTTCTGTGTGGCACGGTGGGTGCCCGTACACTAGGCAGCTACTGCAGTTTAAGATGGTGGATCAGCACTAACTTCTCAAATGGTGCTCATCCTTGAAAGAATTATTAAAGTTTGTACTCTGTTCCCAACCCTTGTCCTTGATGTGCTCTTGGATCCAAAAATTAGATATGACAGAGATTAGATGCTTAAGCAAAACAATTTCTACTGTATTGCCCTCTGATTACTACAGGTCCTGTGTTTCCATATCTTCTAATCCTCTAACCTTCACTTCTGAGAAGGCAGTAGGTGCATCAGAGCATACCATTGCCGTACAAATCACACAGTATCTTGACTTGGAACTGTATTACCAATCCCTCAAAGTCACTGCAACAAAATTATGAAACCTCCTGCCTGAGAGAACATTAATCTGAAAGAGTGCTGACTAGCACCTTCTCAGGGCAACAAGGGATGGATAATATGGCAGCCTTACTCATGACACATCTTGAAAATATTTCTTTTATAAAAAATAAAAATGCGATAATGCCATGTGCTGTGGATTAGCATCAACTGGAGTGAGTTAAGACTTGCTAAACTATTTTCCATAAATACTTGCAAGAAAAAGATGAATATTTCCATCCGTCAGTCTCCGTATTTGGCAAAGATATCTATGTCACCCAATCTCAAGAAAATGTTTATTAGAAGTTCTGACACATTACTCGATTATTTCATGATGTAACTTTATTAACAAGCAGCATTTTTTAAAAGCTCCATCTCCACTTCCTGAAAGCAGGATTTTGTTTTAATTACATAAAGGCAGAAGAGTTTAGACAGGGTTCTCTTCAATCTAAAATAAGGTAAGATGAATTGCGATACTATACAACAAGACTGAACAGGGTAGGGACATGTTGAGGTTCTATACATTGTGACTGTCTAAGAAAGGGGTAAGTATCCTGAAATGCTGTCCCCTTAGGACTTTTATAACATAGGAATCCATATGGGAACAATAACTGCAACACCAGCATTCAGGATAATGAACCTCTCAACCTTAGGTTTTACTCAATTTTTAAATTGGATCAGATTTAAATTTTAAAAGAAGCTTATCACAATGGATTTGCTTTAGAACAGATGTACTGTTTCTGAACACTCACTTTGGTAGCTGAGCTAGGATTGTATGAAGTATACTGACAAGGCAAATACTTTTATACAGTGCTTGAAACAATATTTGTTGATAAATTCCAACAATGAGACAGAAACCAACCAACTCTTAGAAAAATAACTGAAGTTTTAATGTAGATGCTTTCCTGAGGACTTTTACATTTCGGGAACACTTCCTATCAAAACATTTGTGATTTTGCTAGCAAATGAAGAAGATTTTCTTAACAATATCATTTAGAAAATTTCTGATTTTTATTTCAGCCACTGGTCATCATTTGTTTCGAGTTTTTTTTAATACAGTTATTCATGGTTGTGAACAGATGAGGGGTTTCAATTGGAAACAGACCTCAGATGTGACCTAGGAGTGGAGAATGGCAACAAAATTATCCTGTAATCATTTATTCTGATAAATTTATTCAAATATATTAAATTGAGTGTTTAATGAAAGATGCAGTTATAGACAAAGGACCTTCAGGACCAACTTTCAGCAATGCTCATTAAGCTGCTATCAAAAATGCTCCAGCTACCTTCAGTGTCCAGGGCTAGGGAGGGGATAAATAAAGCAGGGGAGTTTCCCCAATGCCAATTGTTTGAACCTTACCAGAAAGTGCACTAGTATGGAGATAAGGCAACAAATCAGTTCAGGCTCTCACTGTGACACAATACACTGGATGGATTATATTAACTATAGAAACAGTCACAATTTCTGATTGGTGAATGGAAAAGGCAGTGGCAAAATATCTGGTCAGTTATTGTTCTTTTGAAATGCCATCAATTCTGTCACATCAACAACAGTTAAATTGCATAGAGAAGCTTTCTTATGCCTCGATATCAGACAGTTACAGAGCCAAAACAGATGAGAAAAACAAACAAGACATTGGTTTTTGTACAAGAAAATGGGTATCTGACAGATGGCTGGAAGATGAGTATAAATGAAACACACAACATATTTTATGGAACTTGTTTCATGCTTGCAAAGGCACAGGAATTTGGTATATAGCATGGGCTATGTGCAGTTTAAAACTACTTTTAACTTTGCTTCGACCCGAGGGAAGTCTCCCTACTGTGCAAGTTCTGAATGTTTTCTCTTTCAGAGCTTACATTTTGCATAGCCTGTAAACAAAACTGCTAATTTGTTGTCAATCTGTATTGAATTATAGGATAAGCTAGATGCTGCAGGCTCACACCCACTAACAACAGGTTGCCCTAATTTAACTCCCGAGTTTTGTCCATCCAACAAATCAGAGCTGAATTTGCCTCTTGGCCGCAATTGTGAAAACACAGCGTTTCAACCAAAGTATGAATAAGTCATGTTCCCCTTTAACCATCGCTTTAGCGAATCATTAATCTGGGACAATCATTTAAAAACACAAGCCATCTACAGCAGGAAAGTGATTACATCAGTTGTACTATTTGGTTCCAGAATTTACTAGTGTAAGGGTAGAAAGGAAACCCTTCTACAGTCACTGGCCTATGTCATTTGTTAACTGCCTTGTTCTTCAACTTTTCACTCACTGACTGGAGAATGCTGGGCTTTTGCTCCATGACTTGCACTAGGATTACATCGATGTATTCTTCTAGATCTCGCACATGCTCCTCTTTCTTCTTCATCTCCAACTCCTGCTGCAGAATTATTTTGATGAGTTCGTCATGAGTCAGGTGGTAGTAACGAGCAACTGGGTCAATGAGCTTGGATTCCTGCAACACAATTAACTTGGTTAAATTTTTAAAAAATCCACCAATTAGAAAAATTATCCAACAAGCTGAGCTATGCCTTTCTGGCTCAATAAGTAAAAAGAAATCTCAAGCACCATTCAGCTCACTGGTCAACATGGAGTTTTCTACCCCTTCGCTGCATGGAGTGATTGATCTCAGTTGAGGTGGAAGGACAGGCATTTCAAATCCTCTGGGGCTGAATTCCCATTCTTTTGTTGCTAGTGTTGACTTGTAACCAGAAGTCTCCGATTTGAACACTTTGTGCAAGCTTCAGTGCAGAATAAGGGTGGCAGTAATGTCTTTTGACTCAGATATTGAACAGTGGACCAGATTTGTTTGGGATCGTGGAGCATTTTCATATTTTAAATCATTCTTAAGGTGACAGACTATCAGTTGCTTAATATAAAATTTAGAAATTAAAAATTGGAATGGAAGAGAGAGATTTAAAACAATAAAATAAATAAATAGGGGCTTTTAATTTCAGTACAGTCTGTGACCAACCTAACATTGAGAATAGATTTATAAGGATGGGAAAATTGTAGGAATGCTGTACCTAATTAAGCCAGTTTACCCATAAACAAGCATTCACAGGAGAGGACAGCTTTTAATTGCTCGTCACCACTTCATTATCTTGTCAGTGAACAACTTCCTTAATGGTTAATATTTCAACCAGGGGCTATCACAAAACACCACACAATCCTCTCCAAAATAAATATCAACAGCTGAGCATGGACAGCAGGTCTGCAATTTCTCAGCCTAAATAATCACATTAAGCCCTTTCATTTTATATCAGTGATGGGTACTTTCTAAGTAACTTTCAAATATAAAAAATAGACTTCAACAGCAGTGTTCACTGCAGCCTCACATCTTTGCTTAAGTGCAATCAAACAACGAGTCCTTCAGGCTAGGTTTTGTCCACTGCAGTAGCATATCCAGACCAAACGTAGATTGCTGAAGAGCACCTCTTACACCTGGGCAACCATACAGTACACGCTCATCCTGAATGCAAAGTGGATTTTCAGCCTGCAAAATGAAGCTCCCTGATGCTCTTTGGAAATGAACTCCCTCTGCAAGAATTCCAGGCTCAAAGAGCTCTCATTGCCCTCAAGTGGTGAGCTGCCATATGAAATCACTGCAGAGCATGTGGTGATGGTACAACGCACAATGTTCTTAGGGATCCAGGATTCTGATGAGGTAACACTTGTGATTTTCTTTTCTCCCCCCCATGTACAAAATGTGTGAGCTTTGTTCCATGTCTCTAATCCCACTGCTGCATTCACCAGCATCTACCCAGAAATCAAAATTTCAGACAACCCACCTACAATGATTTATGTTCATATAATACCTTTATGGCATTCCAAGATACTTCATAGCAATAGTAGGAAGGCAATTAAGATTGCGTGCCAATAGGGTTCTTAAAGAGCTAGGTACTAAATATAGCAAGGCAAAGAAAGTAGGGGAGGGAATGTCAAAGATTGCAATGAGGAGTGAGTGTGCAGAAAATGATTCAAACGTCAAACATTATAGAGTAGTAGTAGTGCCGGAACAGATATGGAAGAGGAAGAGATTCAAGTTGAAATTGTAGGTCTGGAGGAGGAGAGAGGGGTGCTGGAGAGATTTATAGGAGTGAACAATAATCTTGGAATAGATGCAGTGATGCAGAGCTTAAGCAGGAATTAAGCAAGGTTTTCCTTTACATCATCTCAAGCTTATTTGAGAAGAGATCTGTGCAGCTATTTGATTGCCCTTGCTATTTTCCCCGAGATCCAACCCTATGCATACTCCAGCCTACAGAAAATCTGGTGAAATTACACTTAAGGCAGTTGCCAATAAGAAAAAGTGCACTTTTGTGTAAATCTCCTCCTGTTCTACTCGGTAGAATTCACTCAGTTATAGTTGTTTGGTTATACAGAACTCGAGTATTGCTGAAAAAAGACACTTCGAAGCTTTTTGTATTGCAATCATCAGGACAATTCATTAAAAAAGGAAAACTAGGACTTATACTGAATGAGAGCACAGTGCTGACTGGTTGGTAAGTGTGCTCTGATTGTTAAAAACATCACCAGAAGAACGCACCAGTTGATGATAAGTGACAGTTAACAACCAATCATTGAACAAATTTTAAAACTGGCAATTGGCTAATTGTTCAAGACATTGACCTGAGACATGAACAAGCAAATGGATATTACTTAAGTAAAAGCAAAATACTGTGGATTCAATTTTTAAAAAGTACGACAGAAGCTCAGCACATCTGGCAGCATCTGCGGACAGCAAAACAGTATGTATCGTCTTCAGATCTGAGTGCCTGTCACTTATTTTGTTGAATTGAACAGGTCCAATGTGTATATGTGTCCTTTCTGTCTGCAAAGAACAGGGCCCGATATCTAGATCAATATTAGTACCAATACTTCCAAGTACACCACACTAAGTCCAACTGACAATCCTAAATTTCTGTTCAGTGTAATCCTTCATACATGATTAAATGCAATTGGACATTTTCAGGATAATGTCGGACACTTTTGCAACACAAACTGACTTGAGTATGGTGAGCACTTTGTTGTTAACACCCAAAGGGACATGGCTGTTTGATACAATTCCACAGTATTTCAGAGGTTTGGTCTACATATCAGGCTATATGCTGGCACTGAATCTTTTGAAGAGTTCTGATGAATGCAAAATGAAAAGCTTTGACAAAATATCATTTTATCAGCAACAGTTCATTTATCTTAAATGTAACCATATTTTCTGGTATCTGGTATTGTACCCTCTCCATAGCTTACTTCTTGTAATGGCTGTGCAGAACATAAGAAACAGGAGCAGGAGGCGGCCATCCAGCCCATCAAGCCTGCTCTGCCATTCAATAAAATGATGGCTGAGCTTTTCATGGACTCAGCTCCACTTACCCACCCATTCACCACAACCCTTAATTCCTTTACTGTTCAAAAATCTATCTTTGCCTTAAAAACATTCAAAGAGGAAGCCTCAACAGATTCACCGGGCAGGGAATTCCACAGATTCACAATCCTTTGGGTGAACAGTTTCCTCCTCAACTCAGTCCTAAATCTGCTCCCTGTTATTTTGAGGCTATGCCCCCTAGTTCTAGTTGCACCTCCCAGTGGAAACAACCTCCCTGCTTCTATCTTATCTATTCCCTTCATAATTTGATATGTTCCTATAAGATGCCCCTTATTCTACGAAATTCCAATGAGTATAGTCCCAATCTACTTAATCTCTCCTCATAAACCAAAACTCTACACTCCGCAATCAATCTAGTGAGTCTCCTCTGCAGCCCCTCCAATGCTTGTACATCTTTTCTCAAGTATGGAGACCAAAACTGTACACAGTACACCAAGAAAATGTATATAGTATCCTGAGGATTTATCAATGTTTTGATTAATTTAAATCATTGTTACCTCTTTACACGTGCACACAGTGCTCTTGTGCATGAATCTCAAAAATGTTCCTTTCATCTAAAGGGCTTTCCATTCATAGCCTACTGTATCTATTGTTTAATTCCTCATTTCCCTCCAAAATGTATCACTTGATACTTAACCAGATTAAATTCTACCCGTCTGCCATTCCACTACCTTTTCCGTGTCTTTGCAAAATCTTAGGGCGGCACGGTGGCTCAGTGGTTAGCACTGTAGCCTCACAGCACCAGGGACCCAGGTTCGATTCCAGCCTCAGGCGGCCGTCTGTGCGGAGTTTGCACATTCTCCCCGTGTCTGCGTGAGTTTCCTCCGGGTGCTCTGGTTTCCTCCCACGGTCAAAGATGTCCAGGCTAGGTGGATCGGCCATGAGAAATGGCCTGTAGTGTTCAGGGGTGTGAGAGTTATGGGGGGGTGGGTCTGGGTGGGATGCTTCAAGGGGCGGTGTGGACTTGTTGGGCCGAAGAGCCTGTTTCCACACTGTAGGGAATCTAATCTAATCTTTCGTTATTTTCTGCATTGTTTTTAAACATATTACAATATGTTGTACAATAACCCCACCACCAGTTGTCCATTTACCTTCACTGCTTCCTGCTCCTCCTGACCGGATGCTGGTGATTTGATGGGGCTGGTACTTCCTGTAGTCACATTCTTCAGTTTCTCAAGCCCACTGCTTAAAGTGCTGCCAAGCTCCAACAGACCAGATTTCTTCTCTGTAATTTGCACAGTACTGCTGATCGGCTTCACAGGATGAGGGCTGGTGGGATAACAGAGAAAGTGACTCATCTAACATACTACCACGGTACAGGCTGAGAAACCTTTCTTAAGGTTTAAAAAAAAAATCGCTCTCATCAGAATAGTTGCTGGGTTCCAGATCCTCAGAGACCGGCAGATTTCCAATTCCTTATTGTGACTCTGCCAGGAAATGTCCGCAGACATCCTACAGACCCCATTTTCTTTGAGGGACCAGAGATATTTTGGTAATCTCATGTATTTAAAAGAAACTTTTGTTTGCTTTCTTTTCTGCATGCCTCAATTTAAATAATTAAGGATTTGATTGTTAGACCACAATAGAGTATTGTGTACAGTTCTGGCTACTACAACTCTTCTCCAAAAAAATCTCATTTGCCTTACAAGGATGCTACCTGGACCGGAAATTATTAGCTATTAGGAAGATTGGATAGACTGACGTTAAAACTGCGATCAGAGATTATAGGAAATGTAGATCTGAGATACCAAAGTGTGGAGCTGGATGAACACAGCAGGCCAAGCAGCATCTTATGAGCACAAAAGCTGACGTTTCGGGCCTCAATCCTTCCGAAACGTCAGCTTTTGTGCTCCCAAGATGCTGCTTGGTCTGCCGTGTTCATCCAACTCCACACTTTGTTATCTCAGATAGACTGGGTTATTTTATTAGGAGTAGGAGACTGAAGGGAAATTCAGTTGAAGTGCATAAAATTATGAGGAGTCTGTGGATAAGGGGTAAAGTTGCCATAATCCTACCTGACCACAGGGCTGCTCTCCAATAAGAGAGAGAGAGACAACTGATGGTGGCTTAACTGGAGGGGTTCAGATAGAAGGTCCTTGATGGTTAGTCATTGTAGGAATTGAACCCATGCTATTGGCCTTACTCGGCATTGCAAACCAGGTAACCAGCCAACTGAGCTAACCAAAAGGACCTTTTTCCCTTAGCAGAGAAGTAAACAACCAGGGGATGCAGAAATAAAGTAATTCATAGAAAGATTAGAGGCTTGTTGAGCTATTTCAGCACACAAGGCAACCATTTGGCACTATGTTTACATTGGCTTGCAATGAGAATTTCACCCAGTACCATTCCCTCACCTTCTCCCGATAACTCTGCACATCCTTCCATTTCAGATATCAACCCTCTCGAATGCCTTAATTCAACCTGGCTCCAACCAAGCTTTCAGACAGTGCATTCCAGATTCCAACCACCCAGTGTGGTGGCTTCTCCTCAAGGCATCATTTTTCGCCAATTACCTTTAACCTCTTCCCTCTTTGTTCTCAATCCTTAGACCATAAGACATAAGAGTGGAAGTAAGGCCATTCGGCCCATCGAGTCCACTCTGCCATTTAATCATGGCTGACGGACATTTCAACTCCACTTCCCTGCACTCTCCCTGTAGCCCTTGATTCCTTGTGACATCAAGAATTTATCAATCTCTGCTTTGAAGACATTTAAAGTCCCGGCCTCCGCTGCACTCCATGGCAATGAATTCCACAGGCCCACCACTCTCTGGCCTTTCATTCACAGAAACCAGTTTTCACCACCACAAGACATAGCAGCAGAAATTAGGCCATCCGGCCCACCGAATCATGACTGATAAGTTCCTCAACCCCATTCTCCTTGATCCCCTTGATCAATATACTCTGTCCAGGTGCCTCATGATTTTGAGCAAATCTCCTCTCAACCTTCTCTTCTCCAAAGGAAACAGTCCCAGTTTCTGTAACCTATCCACAAACTGAAGTTCCTCATCCCTGGAATATTTTCTGCACTCTAATCCTCCCTCCAGCGAACTGGAGGCAATATACCAGGTGAGGCCAAATGGGAGATCTGTGCACCCAATGGGTGATAAAGGCCTGGAATTCTTGCCTGAAATGATGGGGGCAGCAGAAAGCCTCACTGCAATTAAAAACAACCCTTGGATTTCGACTTCATGTACTGAAAGCCACTGGGCTATGGATCAAGAGCCGGAAATTATGTAAAGACTAGATATTTCTTCTTTAGCCAGTGAGACAATAATGAGCCAAAGGCCTTCTGTATTGTAAATTGATGTCTGATTAGTTAGCCAAGGAGAAGTCATTAGTTCTCATGATGAAATCAAGTGTTCGATACATAACCTAAAATTGGCTGGATTGTTCAGAAGTGATGCCAGACAGCATTTCTTCACTAGTAGGGTAATGGAAATCTGTTGTTAATGGAACTCAATGGAAAGTTTCATACCTGAAGTTAATGATATTTTTACCAGGTCAAGGACATTACGGTATATACATGCAGGGTGGTTAACTGGAGTTAAGTTATAAAATCAGACAGAATTTAAACAAATGAAGGAACAGATTCTGGTGATGAAATGGCCCATTTTCCTCATTCAGTCCCAACTGCATAACTCATTCCATCCACAGGAGTGTGTCACAAGGTACAGTAACCATCGCAGTTCTATTTGATTGTGGAGGGATCATTCCAGACAATCCTCCGCTCCGGACAAATGTTCCAGCAGAGATCAGTGAATAGGGAAAAGGGACATAAAGTGTGGAGCTGGATGAACATAGCAGGCCAAGCAGCATCAGAGGAGCAGCCTGATTTGTCCCTTCTCTATTTCAAAAACGAAAGACTAAATACTACTTTGCTAGCATTTTATGGTCTATATTGTGGTGTCCGTGGTGAGTGAAAGACAGTGCTAATTGCATTTAATTTTCCACTATTGAAGGCTTCAAGAAGTTCACAGCCAAATGCAGCTCTTTGAGCAGGCAGTATTCTTTGAGGAACACAGGGGAATTATTTTTCACTGCACTTAGTCTTAACCTTTTTGTCCTCAGGTCCCAAGCTACATCAGAAAACGAAGTGCACCTCATTCACAGTGGAAGCCAAGACGGTGATGGGGTAAGACCCTTCAGCTACAGCTCATCTACTCTTGTTGGTTTCTCTCTCTCCATTTTCTTCCCCTCTCTCGGTGTTTCTTTTCTTCACACCCAGCTTCAGCATGGACCCAGCAATCCTCTTGGCCTGATCTCTTAGCAGCCCGGCGTGGCAGTGTCTCGGTGTGAGAGTTGGTCCTGCCCGGACATGTTCTGGAGGCAGCAGGAGATTGCTGAAGCAGCCACCTCCCCATCGACAGTAGCCACGGCATCGTGGCCCAAACAGGAAGAGCAAGCGGTGAGGGAGGTCCCCTGGCATCTGTGGCAGCAGCATCGAGAACAGGCAGTTGAGGTCTCTCCCAGATAACAAGCTAAGCAGGCTGCTGAGCTTTTAACTTAAATCCTTTATTTTTCTAGTTTATATTAAGAAGGGTTTGAAAGTTAACTATTACCTTATTTCAATGGTTTTCTAATACCACCAGCATGGTGATGCCTGCCTTGACAGTCCTAGACACTCCTATTCCCTCTGTCACCCCTTCAGAAGCCAGATCTGCCTTCCTGGGAGTCAACCCAAGGAAAGTGATGGGCCCAGACAGTGTTCCCAGCCAAGCACTCTGATCCTGTGCAGACCAACTGGCGGAGATATTCAGTGACATCTTCAACTTCTCCCTCCTACAAACCAAAGTCCCCACCTGCTTCAAGAAGATCACCATCATCCCCATACCCAAGGAAACACATGCAGTGTGCCTTAATGACTACCTGCCAAAAGCTCTGACTTCGATAATCATGAAGTGCTTCAAGAGGCTGGTCATGGCCCACATCAACCCTGGCCTCCCAACCTTTCCTTGATCCCCTAGTTTGCCTACCAATGAAACAGGTCGACAGTGGATGCCATTTCCCTAGCCCTGAACTCATCCCTACAACATCTGGCTAACAAAGACACTGACGTCAGACTCCTGCTCATTGACTACAGCTTCGCCTTCAACGTCATTATCCCCTCCAGAATGATCTCCAGACTCTGTGACCTTTGTCTCAGCTCTGCCCTCTGCAACTGGATCCTCAGCTTTCCGAACCATAGACCACCATCAATGAGGATAGGTAACAGTGCCTCCTCCACAACAACACTCCACACTGGAGACCCCCAAGGATGTGTCCTCAGCCCCTTACTGTACTCCCTGTACACCCAAGATTGTGTGGCCAAATTCCAAATGAATGCCATCTACAAGTTCTGATGACACCACCTCGGTGGGACAGATATCTAACAATGACAAGTCAAAATACGGAAGGGAGATAGAGGGCTTGGTGACAGGGTGCAACGAAAACAATCTGTCTCTCAATGCTGGCAAAACTAAAGAAATGATCATTGACTTCAGAAAGAGGAGAGGTGAACGCTCCCCCATCTATATCAATGGAGATGACGTTGAGAGAGTGAGCTGCATCAAGTTCCTCGGAGTGAGGATAACCAACCACCTGTCCTGGACTTCCCACATCGATGTGACAGTCAAGAAAACACAACAACGTCTCTTCTTCCTCAGGCGGCTCAGGAAATTTGTCATGTCTGTAAGGCTCCTCACCAACTTCTACAGATGCACCATTGAAACCAAACTGTCGGAGTGCATAATGGCCTGGTACGGCAACTGCTCTGCCCAGGACTGTAAGAAACTACAGAAGGTGGAGTGCGCAGCCCAGACCATCACAGAAGCCAACTTTCCATCCACGGACTCCATTTACATGGCTTGCTGTTGCAGAAAGGCGGCCAACATCATCAAGACCCATTGTACCCTAGTAATGACCACCTATAACCTCTTCCATCAGACAGCAGGTATGGAAGTTGAACACACGAGCCAGCAGGTTGGGGAACAGCTTCTTTCCAGCCATTATTAGACAGTCGAATGGACTCAAGCCTCAAATAATGTAACCTTCAACGTAACCTGTTTGCCTCTAAGTCTTTTTGATCTGTACACCGTTTGTTTGCTGAGATCTGCTTGTACCACTCGTAAACAAAGCTTTTCACTCTATTTCAGTACACGTGGCAATCAATCTTTTATGAAGATTATGCTTAAAAGTTTTTAAACCACTTTGTACCTCGGTACCTTTGTACCCAAGATGGTGCTGTGTGGCAACATCAGTCATTTTCATTGTACTCCTGTACTTGCGTACACATGACAATAAAAATCTAAATCTGAAAAAAAAACTGAACAAGTAATGCCACTCAGATTGGTCACAAGTGTGGTGCGAGAGGCAGAACCAGTCACTGGTCCTTGTTAGAGCAGAGATGTCTTCTGACATTGAATAAATGACTTCAATGAAGTTAAATAGATGGTGACTATCAAATGCTTTGGCTACAGTTTGTTTCCAGAGATAGAAGTAATACATTTGGGAGTCAGCAGAACTGTTCTTGTGTCTTCAAAAGCAGGAGATTAAAGACCAAATTGAAACCAAAACTGTCCCTGTCACACCCCAGCACTCAAGCTGTCAAACCACAAACCTCAAAGCCTAATTATACTGTCCTTTTCTACACAGTACTGTACTTACTGTACCAGATCTGTTCATTGCACTGAGGTAAAATATTACCGTAAAGCACAAGACTGAATTCCAATATACTGCAAAGCTACAGTGCAGATACTCATCCACTTCAAATTTTAAAGGTGGGATCAGCATTGTTGATAGCTAAAATAAACAATTGCTTCAGTTTCGTTTTAAGACAAATGTTGTCAGTTCAAGTCCTTTCTAGTACCAGAGTACATAATCCAGGCTGGTATCTGAGTGTAATACTGAGAGGGTATTGCATTGCCAAGCTTCAGATAAGGTATTAAGCCCACTATTAGAATCACAGAATCATTATAGTGCCGAGAGAAGTCATTTAACCCATCGAGTCTGCAGAATCTCACCCAGGCTCTGTCCCTTATTCTATCCCTGTAACCCCATTTGCACCTTGGCCAATCCACCGAACCTGCTATTTCCGGGACACTATCGTCAATTTAGCACGGCCAATCCACCATAAATTGTTATCTCTTTGGTCTGTGGAAGGAAACCAAAGCGACCAGAAGAAACACGTGCAGATGCAGGGAGAATGTACATGATCTGGTAGGGCTATGGCAAATTTATCAAACAAGGCTGTATTAACAGATCAATACTTTTCTTCAACTTCCACACTGCAATACTTCAAGCAAATCCATGATGTTTTCACTGGAGTGGGATTTCACTACAGACAACTGGGAAACGGCTCCACATGTTTTTATTCATTCATGGGATTTTGTTTTAATTGATCAACGGGATGAGGGCATTTTTGGGTGGACCAACATTTGTTGCCAATCCCTAACTGCCCAGAAGCCAGTTAAGAGTCAGTTCTGAGGAAAGGTCACCGGACCCAAAACATTAACTTTATTTTTCCCCTCACAGAGGCTACCAGGCCTCCAGAACTTTTCCAGCAACTTGATTTTTGTGCCAACCACATTGCTGTGGGTCTGGAGTCACATGTAGGCCACACCAGGTAGGGATGGCTGTTTCCTTCCCTAAAAGGCATTAGTGAACCAGATGGGTATGCCCCAATATTCAGCAATGGATTCATGATTATTACATTCCAGATTGCAGATTTTTATTGAATGCAAGTTCCACCACCTGCCATGGCAGGATTTGAACCCGGGTCCACAGAACATAACCCAGAGACCCAGGTAAACAGCCTAGCGATAATACCACTAGACCACTGCCTTCCCGTGTGGAGGTTATTGGCTGGCCAGCATTTATTGCCCATTCGTAATTGCCCAGAGGGCAGTTAAGAGTCAACCACATTGCTGTGGGTCTGGAGTAACATGTAGGCCAGACCAGGTAAGGATGGCAGTTTCCTTCCCTAAAGGACATTAGTGAACCAGATACGAATTCTGACAACTGACAATCATTTCATGGTCATTAGATACTTTAGAACATAGAACATAGAACAGTACAGCACAGAACAGGCCCTTCAGCCCACAATGTTGTGCCGACCATTGATCCTCATGTATGCACCCTCAAATTTCTGTGACCATATGCATGTCCAGCAGTCTCTTAAATGACCCCAATGACCTTGCTTCCACAACTGCTGCTGGCAACGCATTCCATGCTCTCACAACTCTCTGCGTAAAGAACCCGCCTCTGACATCCCCTCTATACTTTCCACCAACCAGCTTAAAACTATGACCCCTCGTGCTAGCCATTTCTGCCCTGGGAAATAGTGTCTGGCTATCAACTCTATCTATGCCTCTCATTATCTTGTATACCTCAATTAGGTCCCCTCTCCTCCTCCTTTTCTCCAATGAAAAGAGACCGAGCTCAGTCAACCTCTCTTCATAAGATAAGCCCTCCAGTCCAGGCAGCATCCTGGTAAACCTCCTCTGAACCCTCTCCAAAGCATCCACATCTTTCCTATAATAGGGCGCCCAGAACTGGATGCAGTATTCCAAGTGCGGTCTAACCAAAGTTTTATAGAGCTGCAACAAGATCTCACGACTCTTAAACTCAATCCCCTTGTTAATGAAAGCCAAAACACCATATGCTTTCTGAACAACCCTGTCCACTTGGGTGGCCATTTTAAGGGATCTATGTATCTGCACACCAAGATCCCTCTGTTCCTCCACGCTGCCAAGAATCCTATCCTTAATCCTGTACTCAGCTTTCATTCCAGATTTTTATTGAATTCAAATTCCACCATCTGATCTGCCATAGCCGGATTTGAAATCAAGTCTCGAGAACATTACCTGCTTCTCTGCATTAATAGTTTGGCAGTAATACCACTGGACATTGCCTCACCCCTGATCCGGGTGAACACCAAACTAGGCATCACTGAGCAGGTTATTGCTGAGCAAGTGCTGCTTGATAGTGATGTTGGTGAATCCTTCCATCACTTGACAATAGATCGATATGGTGGTAATTGGCTGAGTTGGATTTGTCTTGCAATTTTTATACAGGACATACCTGGGCAATTTTCTATACTGTCAGGTGGATCCCTGTGTTATATAGACAAACAGCTGAATTCCAATGATGAAGTGAGAGTGACTAGCCCAAACATCAAGGCTGCACCTAACTGTATGGTATCAAGGAGCAAAGGAGAAAACCCTCCCCGAGCTACAGCCACACATGAAGACAGACACGGCCATCGGAGGTCAGTCATTCAGCTCCAGAGCATCTATGTAGTAGTTGTTCAGGTTAGATGCTTTCCAACTAACCTAGAAATCATAGGAGATATATAGCACAGAAACAGACTTTTTGGTTCAACTCATTGATGCCATCCAGATGTTCTAAATAAATCTCGTCCCACGTGCCAGCATTTGGCCGACATCCCTCTAACCCCTTCCTATTCATATACTCATCCTTTTAAATGTTGCAGTTGTACCAGACTCAACCACTTCCTCTGGCAGTTCATTCCATACACGCACCACCCTCTGCATGAAAAAGTTGCCCCACAGGTCACTTTTAAATATTTCCCCCTCACCATATACCTATGCCCTCTAGTTTAGACTACCCACACCAGGGAAAATGTCTCCTTATGCTAACCATGCCCCTCATGATATACTAAACATCTTGTAAGGTCACCCCTCAGCCTCTGACGCTCCAGGGAAAATAGCCCCAGCCTATTCAGTCTCTCCCTGTAGCTCAAACCCTCCAAACCTGGTAACATCCTTGTCAATCTTTTCTGAACCTTCTCAAGTTTAACAACATCATTTCTATAGCAATGAAACCAGAGCTGCATGCAGTATTCCAATAGTGACCTCATCAACGTCCTGTACAGCAGCAACATGACCTCCCAACTCCGATACTCAATGCACTGACCAACAAAGGCAAGTGTACCAATCTTCATTATCCTATCAACCTGTGACTCCATTTTCAAGGAGCTATGAACTTGCTCTCCAAGGTCTCTTTGTTCAGCAACACTCCTCAGGAACTTAGCATTAAATGTACAAGTCCTGCCCTGATTTGCCTTTCCAACAAGCAGCACTTTACTTTTATCTACATTATACTCCATCTGCCAGTCCTTGACTCATTGGACCATCTGATCAAGATCCTGCTGTACCCTGAGGTAACCTTCTCCGCTGTCCACTACACCTCTAATTTTGGTATCATATGCAAACTTACTAACCTTCTCTCCTATGTTCACATCCAAACCATAATGATGAAAAGCAGTGGTTCCAGCACCGATCCTTGTGGCACACAAGGCCTCCAGTCTGAAAAGCAACCTTCCACCACCAGCCTCTGAATTCTATCTTTGAGCCAGTTCTGTATCCAAATGGCTAGTTCTCCCTGTATTCCACACGCTCGAACCTTGCTAGCCAGTCAACTGTGAGGAACCTTATCAAAGACCTTACTGAAGTCCATACAGATCACGTCTACCGCTCTGCTCTCATCAATTCTCTTCAGTATTTCTTCAAGAAATTCAATCGAGTTAGCGAGACACGATTTCCTATGCACAAAGCCATGTTGACTATCCCTAATCAGTCCTTGCCTTTTCAAATACATTTAAATCCTGTCCCTCAACATTCCTTCCAACTACTTGCCCACCACTGATGGCAGGTTCACCGATCTCTAATTCCGTGGCTTTTCCTTACCACCTTCCATAAATAGTGGCACCACATTAGCAAACTTCCCATCTTCCAGCACCCTACTTGTGGCTATCAATGATACAAATATCTCAGCAAGGGGCCCAGCAATCACTTCCCTTGCTTCCCTCAGAGTTCTAGCATACACCTCAGATCTCAGGGATTTATCCACCTTTATGCATTTTAAGACGTCCAGCACCAACTCCTCTGTAATAGGGACATTCAGGATAATCAAGACGTTGCTATGCATTTCCCCACATTCTCTATCTTCCATACACTTCTCCATAGTAAACACAGATGCAAAATAATTGTTTAGTAACTCTCCTATCTCCTGCAGTTCCACACATTAAAGATCAGCAAGGCCACCAAAGGGCCCCAATCTGTCCCTAGTTACCCCTTTGTCCTTAATTAATTTGTAGAATCCCTTTGGATTCTCCTTAACCCTATTTGCCCACCTCATTTCCCTCCTAAGTATACTCCCACTGCCTTTACACTTTTCTCGGGCTTCACTCAAGACCTGTTGTCTATACCTGACACATGTTTCCTTCTTTCTCCTGACAAAAACCTCAATTTCTCTCATCATGCAGCACTCCCTACACCTACCAGCCCTGCCCTTCACCCTAGCAGGAACATACTGTCTCTGGACTCTCCTTATCTCAGTTTTGAAGGCTTCCCATTTTCAAGCCCACCCTTTACCTGCAAATACCTGCCCCCAATCAGCTTTTGAACATTCTATCTTTACACAATCAAAATTGGCCTTCACATGATCAAAACCGTGACATCTGAGTCATCTGCCCTGCATTATGTCCCAAGACTAGGACAAGTTTTGCACCTTCTCCAGGGGTACATCCCCACACTGAATCAGAAAATTTTCTCGTACACAGTTAACATATTCCTTTCCATCCTAGCCATTAATACTGGCATGCTGGCCTTCATAACAAGAGGAATTGAGTAAAGGAGCAAAGAGGTCCTTCTGCAGCTGTACAGGGCCCAGGTGAGAACTCACCTGGAGTACTGTGCACAGTTTTGGTCTCCAAATTTGAGGAAGGACATTCTTGCTATTGAGGGAGTGCAGCGATAGGGTTCATGAGGTCAATTCCCGGAATGGCGGGACTATCATATGTTGAAAGATTGGAGTGACTGGGCTCGTATACGCTTGAGTTTAGAAGGATGAGAGGGGATCTGATTGCGCCATATAAGATTATTAAGGGATTGGACACTCTGGAGGCAGGAAGCGTGTTTCCGCTGATGGGTGAGTCCAGGACCAGAGGACACAGTTTAAAAATAAGCGGTAGGCCATCTAGAACAGAGTTGAGGAAAAACCTCTTCACCCAGAGAGTGGAGGATATATGGAATGCTCTGCCCCAGAAGGCAGTGGAGGCCAAGTCTCTGGATAGTTTCAAGAAAGAGATGGATAGAGCTCTTAAAGATAGTGGAATCAAGGGTTATGGGGACAAGTCAGGAACAGGATACTGATTGTGGATGATCAGCCATGATCGTAATGAATGGTGGTGCTGGCTCGAAGGGCCGAATGGCCTACTCCTGCACCTATTGTCTGTTGTCTATCGTCTAACACCATGGCAGTCCCAGGAAGTTAAACATGCTATTACTCTTACTGATAACCGGGATCTCCTTACAAATTTGTCCCTCACTTTCCCACTGTCTTATTTGGGGGGGGGGGTGGTCTTCAGTACTATTCCAATGAGGTGATCATCCCTTTCTTAATTCTCAGTTCCACCAAAATAACTTCCCCGCACGAATTCCCAGGAATATTCTCCATAGGTACGGCTGTAATGTTATCCCTAACCAAAAATGCCACTCTCCCTCCTCCTTCCTGTACCCTGGAACATTAAGCTGCCAGTCCTGCCCTTCCCTGAGCCATGTCTCTGGAATTGCTATGACATTCTAGTCCCATATTCCCAACCATCTGCCTTATCCGTGGCCTCTTGCCTCGAAATAAATGCAGTTTATCAGCCCTACTTCATTCTCCACTTTATTCACAGAACATTACAGCACAGTACAGGCCCTTCGGCCCTCAATGTTGTGCCGACCTGTCATACCATTCTCAAGCCCATCTAACCTACACTATTCCATGTACATCCATATGCTAATCCAATGGCGACTTAAATGTACCTAAAGTTGGCGAATCTACTACCGTTGCAGGCAAAGCGTTCAATTCCCTTACTACTCTCTGAGTAAAGAAACTACCTCTGACATCTGTTCTATATCTTTCACCCCTCAATTTAAAGCTGTGCCCCCTCGTGCTCGCCGTCACCATCCTAGGAAAAAGGCTCTCCCTACCCACCCTATCTAACCCTCTGATTATTTTATGTGTTTCAATTAAGTCACCTCTCAACCTTCTTCTCTCTAATGAAAACAGCCTCAAGTCCCTCAGCCTTTCCTCATAAGACCTTCCCTCCATACCAGGCAACATCCTAGTAAATCTCCTCTGCACCCTTTCCAAAGCTTCCACATCCTTCTTATAATGCGGTGACCAGAACTGTACACAATACTCCAAGTGCGGCCGCACCAGAGTTTTGTACAGCTTCACCATAACCTCTTGGTTCCGGAACTCGATCCCTCTATTAATAAAAGCTAAAACACTGTATGTCTTCTTAACAGCCCTGTCAATCTGGGTGGCAACTTTCAAGGATGTGTGTACATGGACACCGAGATATCTCTGCTCATCTACACTACTAAGAATCTTACCATTAGCCCTGTACTTTGCCTTCTGGTTACTCCCACCAAAGTGCATCACCTCACACTTGTCCGCATTAAACTCCATTTGCCACCTCTCAGCCCAGCTCTGCAGCTTATCTGTGTCTCTCCACAACCTACAGCATCCTTCGTCACTATCCACAACTCCACCGACCTTAGTGTCGTCTGCAAATTTACTAACCCATCCTTCTACGCCCTCATCCATGTCATTTATAAAAATGACAAACAGCAGTGGACCCAACACCGACCCTTGCGCTACACCACTAGTAACTGGTCTCCAGGATGAACATTTCCCATTAACTACCACCCTCTGTCTTCTTTCAGCAAGCCAATTTCCGATCCAAACTGCTATATCTCCCACAATCCCATTCCTCCGCATTTTGTACAATAGCCTACCATGGGGAACCTTATCGAACACCTTGCTGAAATCCATATACACCACAACCAGTTTACTCTCATCTACCTGTCTGGTCACCTTCTCAAAGAACTCAATTAGGTTTGTGAGGCACGACCTTCCCTTCACAAAACCGTGCTGACTATCCCTAATCAATTTATTCTATTCGAAATGATTATAAATCCTATCCCTTACAACCTTTTCCAACACTTTACCAACAACTGAGGTAAGGCTCACTGGTCTATAATTACCAGGGTTGTCTCTACTCCCCTTTTTGAACAGGGGAACCACATTTGCTATCCTCCAGTCGTCTGGCACTATTCCTGTAGACAATGACGAGTTAAAGGTCAATGCCAAAAGCTCGGCAATCTCCTCCCTGGCTTCTCAGAAGATCCGAGGATAAATCCCATCCGGCCCAGGGGACTTATCTATCTTCACCCTCTGTTGGATTTCTAATACCTCTTCCTTGTGAACCTCAATCCCACCTCGTCTAGTAGCCTGTACCTCAGTATTCTCCTCAACAACATTGTCGTTTTCTAGAGTGAATACTGTTGAAAAATATTCATTTAGCACTTCCCCTATCTCCTCTGACTCCACACACAACTTACCACTACTATCCTTGATTGGGCCTAATCTTACTTTCGTCATTCTTTTATTCCTTAAATACCTATAGAAAGCCTTAGGGTTTACCCTGATGCTATCCGCCAACAACTTCTCATGTCTCCTCCGGGCTCTTCTGAGCTCTCTCTTTCTGTCTTTCCTGGCTACCTCGTAGCCCTGCCTGATGTGACTGTTTGACTTACTCTATTTTCCAGGTGTACCAGACTCAGGCCGATCTCTTTCCTCACTAGCTCCCTGGATCTCTCTGCACCCCTCAAACTTGATTAGTTTAAACCCTCCTGAGCAACTCTAGAAAACCTCTTCAACAGTATATTAGTCTCCTTCCAATTCAGGTGCAATCTGTCCTTCTACCCCAGGAGAGATTCCAATGATCCAAAAATGAGAATCCTTTTCCCCTGCACCAGCTCCTCAGCTGTGCGTTCACCTGCTCTATCCTCCTCGTCCTACCGTCACTAGCATGTGGCACCAGGAGTAAGTGAGGGCTTACTTTTTAAATTCCTACCTAACTCCCTCAGAATTTTGTCCTTTTCTTTTCCTATGTCATTAGTTCCAATGTGTACAATGACCTCCTGCTAATCTCTCTCACCTTTGAGAATATTCTGCACCCTCTCAGAGGTATCCCTAATTCCTAATCCCGGCTCCAGGGAGGCAACACACCATTCTGATGTTTTGCTGTCGGCCGCAGAAGCATCTGCCTGTGCCTCTGATAGATGGTCCCCCATCACAATCGCTCGCTTGGAACCAGATGTACCCCTCGTTACATTAGAGCCACCGTCAGTACCTGAAACCTGTGCGACGTTCCCCTGACAGTCCATCACCCCCTACATTTGCTGAAACAGCATACTTGTTTGTGATGGGGATAGCCACGGGAGACTCCTGCGCTGCCTGCCTCTCTCCCCTATCTTTCCTGGAGGTTACCCATTTACCTGATTGTATCTGTGGGTTTTCCCTCTTCCTGAAACTGCCATGCAGCACACTCCGATAGGTCCTGTAAAATTCCTTATCACCTCTAACTGCTGCGCCAACTAATCCAAGCAATAACAGTTACAAACAATTCCTACAGACATCATCAGTAACATAGAAACTCTCCCTAACTTCCCATATCCAACAGGAAGAGCACATCACTCTACTCAAGACCATCTTTGCATCATAACAATCTATACACCCAGAGAATTGCACAGTCTTTCTGCTGTAAAAACACCACTCTAGGTGAGCATAGTACCTATGCTTTTTTTAAAATTTGTCGAGTTTAATGAAGAGACAGATTTCAATGAAAACACGGAACTAGAAAGAACCCTTTCTACTCACTATTGTAGGTTTACAAAACAAATAAAACTAACCATTTAGCTGCTCCCCAATGCAGGTTTCTCCAGAGATATTTGTCAACAACTCTGGGGCAGGTAGGACTCGAACCCAGGTCTTACAGTTCAGAGGCAGAGAAGCTACCACTGCACGACAACTGCTCCAGTTCCCCAGGGCAGCATCCCAGGCTCAGACATCCCACCATGACCCTCCTTCTATCGTAAGGTCAGAGGGGGTGTTTGCCAAGGACTGTATATTGTTCCGCACCACTCCTCAAACACTGAATGAGTCCATGCCCAAACTCTGCAAGACCTGAGCATCACCTTTAGTCCAGACCCAAGACTGCTCCAAACTTGCTCTTCAAGCTGCAGTGTTAAGATGTAAATAGTGCATTTGCACGTGCTCAAACTCAGCAACTAAAGGATGAACCAGATGAGCTTTCTCTGACATTCAGCAATTCCAGATTTTTACTGAATTCAAATTGCACCAGTTGCCAATGGCAGGAGTTGAACCTGGGTCTACAGAACATTATCGGGATCTCAGGGTTAACAGTTCAGTGCTAATATTACACGGCCATCACCTCGCCTTAATCTCAAAATAAGAGGTTGCACATTTAAGAATGCAACAAAGAATTTCTTCTCTCAGACATTAGTGAACCTGTGGAATTCTTTAGCACAAGACCGTTGTCAAACTTTGGTCATCAGGTATATTCAGGGAAGAGATATATTTTTAATCAATCGAGAATCAAGGGTAGGAGGAAAAGTGGAGTTGAAGATTATCAGATCAGCTATGATCTCATTGAACAGTGCAGCAGACTTGGTCACCTTCTCCTCCTCTGTCTTAAGGCAGTAATACAACATAGAACATAGAACAGTATGGCACAGTGTAGACCATTCAGCCCACGATGTTGTGCCGACCTATTATCTTGCTCTAAGAATATAACTACCCTGCATACCCTACATTTTACTGTCAATGTTACCAGTTGTCCTGTTTGTACCAGAGAAATGGATAAAGTAAACGCACACCTCAAATCCCTTGAGAAATATCATCAGTGACATCTCTGCAAAATTCTGCTGGTGTGACAAAGTCTCCAATATCCCTGAGATATTTCTCAGGCCAACACAGAGTCCCTCGTCATTGTCAAGCAGCTGTTTTTGGGCGGGACCGTACCATTCACATGTCTGGCACAAGGAGCCCAACAACAGGATCTCCCTACTCCAAGCTTCATCAAGTCAAGCTCTAGTTAGCAAGAGTGTATTTAAACTTGAATCATTTATTGCCATGTGTATTCAATATAAAATACAGTGAAGGTGGTGTACCATTGCCATACACAGGTGCTATTCTCATTGAGATTTCTTTATATTTTACGTGAAAGAGAGTCAAACTTTTACTTTTCTACTGCTACAGTCCGACTCCAGGCTACACCAGCCCACACCACGCTGTGACCCAGAGTCCAAATCCAGGCTACACCAGCCCACGCCACGCTGTGACCCAGAGTCCAAATCCAGGTTACACCAGCCCACGCCACGCTGTGACCCAGAGTCCAAATCCAGGCAACACCAGCCCACGCCATGCTGTGGCCAGAGTCCTGCTCCAGGCTAAACCCCTTTTTGCACACTGACACAGTGGTTCACACACACATACTGCCATAGTTGCAAGCGCGCGTGCACACACACACACGACGCTCTTTTACACATTGACACAGTGGCTTACACATATATATATATACACACACACACACACACAGTGCCCTTTTAAACAGTGGAACAATAGCTTGCGTGCACACATGCTCACACACACACACCCCCGCCCTTTCCCACACAATGTTTTTTTTCATTTTTCTTCCAATAGTTTTCAATCTCCCACGCTGAGGATTCTCACAGGCAATGCTAATGTTTACTGTGAAGCAACAACCTAATTAGGGATACAATCATCTTTGGATAATGTGTGGAGGAGAAAGGTTTGGAGCTTTGAACCTCCCTGTTCAATAACAGCCTTGTTTCTGCAGACTGAGCTGCGCAGGTTCATTTGCTGCTCCATGAGGACTGAGTTATCTCAGTCCAGTTAACCAGCAGGTACTTGGACCTCTCAGATTCTGGGGTAAGAGGAATGAGCGAGGAAAAAAAATGGCTCCTAACTAATGTTCTATTGCAGAGCGCACATTTGTGGGGTTTGTATATTCATGCACAGAGTGTGGGCCCTGCTAGTTAGGCCAGCATTTATTGCCCATCCCAAATTTCTCAGAGGGCATTTAAGAATCAACCATTATTACAGTACGTTTGGAATCACATGTAGGCCAGGCAAGGATTGCAGTTTCCTTCCCTAAAGGGCATAAGTGAACCAGATGGGTTTTCCTGACAATTAACGATGAATTCATAGTCATCGTTATATGTAGAATATCTGGAATTAAGGGTCCAGAATATCTGGAATTAAGATATTCTGTCAGCAGAATATTAGTGGAGGTTCTGGATTAATAGTCTCGTGATAATATCACTCGGCCATTTCCTCTCCAGTAGGACTGTAATGTGTTATTTGCCCTTGAGTGTTAATGTTAAAAGCAGGGTTCAAGTTTGAAGAATGGTGATGTGCCAAAGGCCTGCGGCCCGCCATTGAATCATACATAGCCTCCAGAATGGCACAGCACGTTTGGATCATTTGTACATGCAGAGTTTGACCATAAGACAGAGGAGTAGAAATTAGGCCATTCAGCCCATCGAGTCTGATCTGCCATTCAATCATGGCTGATAAGTTTCTCAACTCCATTCTCCCGCTTTCTAGAGCTCTCCAGTTAATCTGGGTTTGGGAACAAAGTTGGGAAAAGGAAGTCGGACAATTCTAGAAATTTCCTGACCACGAAATGCTCAAGTGTACGGAAATTATTCAAAGGTTTAAATAAAACACATTGTGAACACAAACATTCGCAGAAAGTGAATGAGTATTTCCGCCATGCTCACCTGATTCTCTGCTGAGGTGAACGCATCTCAGCTGGCTGTGTCTCCCGGGGCATAACCTTAAGTGGTGACACCTTCGAACCACTGGACTGCAGCGAGTGATGGGTGGTGACCGCTGGCTGGGTGGTCGCTGAGAGGGGAACAACATTCGAAGGGAAGAGGATGGGAGAGGGGAGATCAGTTACTCTAGAATTAGTTACAGCCACAGGGTAAGGAGTAGAGAAGGCCAAAGGCTTGTTACTTGGTGGAAGATGGGCCAGTGGTGCCTCAGTGAAATTAGGGACTTGAAGGGCATGCGGTGCAGCCTTTAGGTGGAGTTCTTTAAAGCTCAGTCCTTCCTCAGAGGAAGAGTCACAGGCCGCAGAGTAGATGTGGGGCCCAGTTAAGGAGTCACCTTCAATCACTGGCCCACCATTGCTGATAGGCTGGAGGTCAACATTCTGGGCAGAAGGCTCGCTTTTACACGCTACACCACTGGTTTCCTCTGAAATCTGACCCTGGTTGGACTGTACAGACAAGGGTGGGCAAAGATCAGGAGGAGAATGGTCAGCCAAGTTGGCTTCTTCCCCTCGGGCTCGCTGTTCCTTTTCTGCCTCAACGGTCACAGGTTCACGGCGTGGAGAAGGCCTGACCCCAATGATTTGACACACAGCATCGCCGGTTCGGTCATTCTGAGTTTCCACCTCCATATTCCCAGTTAGTGTCTCCTCAGAATCTGTCAGCGTTGAAGGCCCTGCGCTCTCTCCAGCTGTTCCACCCATCTCAGGCTTGAGTCCTATACTACTCCCCAGTGACTCGGTCAAGATAGGACTAGACTGGTGCGGCAGCTCTTCAACAGCTGATATGAAGTCCAGCTCTGTCTGGTCAGTGTGATCAGGCCAGAGCGAGCTGGTCTCCTCTTTCAGAAATTCATTACAACTCTTCCGGACTGTTAGTGGTTTCTCCACTGCCGGTGAGATGGTCTCCAGTGAGTTCACAGCAGCAGTTGTTTTGAATAAAGTTGGCTGTAATTTAACAGGTTGCTTAGCCTGGTGGCCTTCAATTAGCCCCAAAGAAAGAGTTTGATGGAAATCATCCAATTTGTTTGAATTTCCATCATCAATCAATGTGTTTATTCCCTCCACTGAGAGCGTAGAAAGACAGGTCTTATAGCGCTCAACCCCTGTCCTCTCATTTACACTCAACTCAACAGTCCCACAAGAGGCTTCTCTCTTAGTTACCGCATCATTTGATGGTCTAATATTATCCACAAGCTCCTTCATTGCAGACTCTGCGGCAATGGAATCAGTCCAATCAGGATTTGCCTCATCAGCAGCTGGGCACGAGACCACAAGAGAGGCCTTTTGTTCAAACTTCTGATCCGACTGCGGCTCTGTTAGGTTTACTGATTGCACTGCAGTCAAATGGTCAAATGGGAGGTCAAATGGTAGCTCCTTTTCTCTTTGCTGTTCCTTCACCAAGTGGACCTTCTCCTCCAAACCCAGACTGGTGCACAAAAGCGACCTGGGCGGTTTGGGAGGTGGAGGCCCAATTTGTACGAACAGGGTGTCTGATTCGACAAGGAATTCAGACCTCTCTTTTTCAGCTTCAGTAGAGTCTGGGATCTTCTCTGCCCCCTCACAGGGAATGCCAACATCCTGGAATTTGCACTCCACTGTGACCGCATATTGATCATCCTTAGAGTAATGTTTGTCATCTCTGCTGAAGAAACCTTGGGAGTTGGGTAGACAAACATTGTCTCGGATATTATTGTCACCATCTCTAAATAAAGGCACAATGTTGGTATTCCTGTTTTTGGCATGTATTGTCCCTTCACCATCATCTGTAGTGGTTTCTGGTGCAGATACAAATAGCAGAGAATTTCCAACATGCTGCCAGCCTTCCAGGTGTTTGGCAGTATCCCTTGGGCTTCTGTCACTGTCCTTCAGAGCTGACTGTTTCTCTACATCATGATTATTTGTAATCTTTTCTTGGTGTAAGACACGAGACCCACATTCAGTCTTTGGTTCAAGCTCAGTTTTCAGCACAGGTACAAAGGCGTGTCCTTCTTTGTGGAGATCAGCATTTTGACTCATTGGAGGTGAACCACTGCCTTCCACCTTGGATGGCAGCTCAATGGATGGCAAAAGGGTAGTGTCTTGTAGTGAGAAAGTTTCTAAATCTAGGGGTTTTGCACTCTCTGTAGTGGCTCCTTTCAACATTTTATTGGAAGGTGCATCGCTCCTGCATATTGAGTTGGCTTGCAATCGGAAGGTGTTCATCGAAATGCTGCCACTTGAGTTATCGACATGCACTGATGTGGTATTTGGAGATGGAACTGAAGGACCCATTTCCACAGTCTTGCGATCAACTGTTTGCACGAACATCGAGGAACATTCAGCTTCTCCCCGAGACACCATTTTCATTTTTCTAGGTTCAACAGGGGCAGAGGCTTTCAAATTTCCCAGTGACACGATGCCTGTGGGGGCTAATGGTGCATGCATCACTTGACCTTTAACCTCAGCATCAGGTGGCGCCACAGGGAAGACAGCTGACCACATGGCTGAATCTGAGCTGACCAGTGGATCAGATGGATCCGATGTCTCTGAACTTTGGAAGGAGCTTGCCTTTTCTCTGGCCATTGTAGAAGCTGGGGCAGGAGCTGTGTTGGCAATGTCTTCTTTGACTACAGATTTTGCCAAGGCGAACAAATCGCTTTCACTGGAATCTGCTGTACGCGAGGAGGGAACCGACACATCAGGTACACCTTGAAACCCAAAGGTAATACTAGAGAAAGAGGGTGTGAACGGAGGAGACTTTAATATCTCATCAGCTAAGAGATCCTCAAAGAAAGGGTTACTCTGTAGTGCATTGAAGAAAGGGTTGGTAGTTGGCTTTGAGGATAACGCAGGGACTTCCTCAGCAGTTGTGAAAAGGTTAGTGTTAGTTGCACAATCTGGTGAGCCAGGATTGGTGAAACTATGAAAAGAATGATGAAAAGCAGGCAGAGGAGGAACTGGAAGAGGAGGATGCAATGGTAAGCAAGGAAAGAACGAGGGAGCATTTGAATTGGTTTCTAAAATAGGAGACACTTCCAAGCTGTGGAGGGAAGACAGAATGTTCCTCCTGGTTAGTGCTATGTCAGGGCCAAACATAGTCATCTTATATTTTCATTTTTCTTTCTGGTCAAATCACAATGTCTGATCATATTCAAGTCATTTTTGTTAAACTTTGTGCTGTCTAATATTCTAGAAAATATGTCTCATCACAATGCTTACTTCATGTAGATTTGAAGTCTGTTTTTTTTGCTTACAATTGTAGTTGAGTGTAACACCACATGATGGAATATTAAAATTGAGCTAATTAACAGGATGAATGATGCTTTAAGGTCGATTACTTAGAGGCTTAGTTTCTGGGGCCACGGAGAACATGGTGGTTATTAATTGTGTGTAGAATTAAATGGTCTGCATTGTGCATTAGTGAATGGACTAGAATGAGGTAACAATTATATTAAAAATAGTAACTTGGTTAATGTCTGCCTGACTGGACTGTTTTAATTGTTGGTTGATGGAACATAAGTTGTATATTACTGAGAACAGACATTTGTCAAATAAGGACATGAACATTGCCAGGGGCTGGTGGGACTAAGGATTGGAGATTACAGTCAGATCAGCTTTGATCTTAATAAGTGACAGAGCAGGCTTGAGCAGACCTGCTCCTAGTTTACATAAAACATTTCATCCCACACTCCTGGTTTCCCCTCTGCTTTTTTTTGAAATCAGTGAACTGAAATCTGTTTGCTGCGGTTATTGACCATCCTGCCAGTGGCAATTTATCGCTCAAATAAAATGTTAATCTGATATTCCACCCCCCTGCCAAACTTTTAACCTGCTCTGATCAATGGAGAACATACCCCTTGTTTCCTTAAAACAAAGACCCATCTTCTTCCTCTTCCGCACTTTCACTGATAGACTCTTGGAAATTTCTCTCTGTTATCCTTTCAGGCAGTGAGTTCCAGACTCACTCTACCCTCCAGATGAAAAAAATTCTCAACTCCCCCCTTATCTTTATACCCTTTATCTTAAATTGATGCCTCCTAGTTATTAACCCCTCCTAAGCACCCAAGCCATACCCATCTATCAGGTCTCCGCTCAATTCATTCATGGAATGTAGAAATTACCGCCTGGGCCAGCATTTATTGCCCATTTCTAGATGCCCTTGAGAAGGTGGTGGTGAGTTACCTTCTTGAACTATTGCAATCCATTTTACGTATGGACATCCACAATGCTGTTAGGGAGGGAGTTCCAGAATTTTGACCCAACAACTCTGGATGAACAACAATGTATCTCCAAGTCAAGATGGTAAAGTGGTGTTCCCATGCTTCTGGATGGTCGTGGCTGCAGGTTCTGAAAGTACCGTCAAGCCTTGGTGAATTTCTGCAGCACTTCTTATATAGATGGTACATATTATACTACTGTGAATCAGTCAGAGAGGGAGCAAATTTCTGTGGATGTAGTGTAAATAAAGTACACAGCTTTGTCCTGTACGGCATGAAGCTTGAGTGTTGTTGGAGCTGCACCCATCTGAGAGTGAGTCTGGAACTCACTGCCTGAAAGGATAACAGAGATGGGGAGTATTCCACGACACTCCTGACTTGTGCCTTGTAGATGGTGGGCAGGCTTCGGGAAGTCAGAAGGTGAGCTACGCACTGAAGGATTCCTAGCCTCTGACCTGCTATCGTAGCCAGTGCTTATATGGCTCGTTCAATTCAGGTTCAATGGAAACCTGCAGGATGTTGATAATGGGGGATTCAATGATAGGAACAACACTGAATGTCAAAGGCAATAGTTAGATGGTCTCTTGTTGGAGATCATTATTGCCTAGCCCTTGTGTGGCATAAATGTTACTTGTTATTTCTCAGCCCAGTCCTGGAAATTGTCCAGGTCTTGTTGAATCTACACTGGGCTTAGTTGTTGAGGTGCAATTGCTGGTGCTGAATATTGTATCATCAATATGCAATCAACACTGAACAGATAAGCTCATTCATGAAGCAGCCGAAGATTGCTGGCCTTGGACACTACCTTAAGAATTGGGGCTCTTGGGATGCAGTAGTAGTGTCTCTGAGTCAGGAGGCCTGGTGTTCAAGCCCCACCTACTCCAGAGACGTATAACAACATCTGCAAACAAGTTGATTAGAAAATATCTACCTTCAGGAACTCCTCCAGAAATGTCCTCTGGCTAAGATAACTGATCTTCAACAACCACAATCATCTTCACTGTGCCAGGTATGACTCCATGCAGCAGTTTATCCTCTGATTCCTCTGACTTTGTCAGGGCTCCTTGATGCCACACTCGGTCGAATGCAGCCGTGATGTCAAGGGCTGGCACTCTCACCTCACCTCTGGAATTCAGCTCTTTTGACCCTGTTTGAACCAAGGCTGTAATGAGGCCAGGAGCTGAGTGGCCCTGGTGGAACCCAAACTGGCCGTCACTGAGCAGGTTATTGCTGAGCAGGAGCTGCTTGATATCACTGTTACTGACACCTTCCATCACTTTACTGATGGTCGAGAGGACACTGATGGGGCGGTAACTGGCTGGGTTGGATTTGTCCTGCTTTTTGTGTACAGGACATACCTGGACAGCTTTCCATACTGTCAGGTAGATGCCAAAGTTTTAGCTTTACTGGAAAAGCTTGGCTAGGGGTCCATCAAGTTCTGGAGCACAAGTCTTCAGTCTTGTTGCTGAATGTTGTCAGGGCCCGTAACCTTTGCATTTCCTCGCTAACAAATGGAATGATTTGAATTGACTGAAGACTGGGATCTGAAATGGACCATCAACTCAGCATTTCTGGCTGATGAATGTTGCATATGCTTCGGCCTTGTGTTTTGCACTGAACGTGCTGGGCTCGTCCATTTGAGAATGAGCAAGTTGTGGATCCTTCTCCTCCTCCATCGAGTTGTTTAATTGTCCACCATCATTCATGACTGGATGCGGCGGGTCTGTAGAGCTTACATCTGATCCGTTGGTTGTGAAATCACTTAGCTATGTTTATCACTTGCTACTTACGCTGTTTGGCGCACAAGTAGTCCTGTGTTGTAGCTTTGCTTGGATTGACTCTAGAGTTTCACAGTGACGAACATGGGTACAGCAGTTTTTCAGTAAGAGGTACAGATTATTTCAGAGTGCAATGTGGGGCTCTGGGATATATCAGTGTCACAGTGTGGAATGTGCAGCACCAGTCTTGCTCCACATTTAAATCCTCCAAACTTCAAATCAATGCAGATGCTAGATCACAATGTATTTAAAGGGGAGAAAGAAAGGTGTTTGAAATTTTGAGGAACTGAGTCTTTTGTGGAACTTTCCCAAAAGCGAAATTGAGGCCTGGAGCAGATCAGCATGGTGTTACAGGGTGGCAGGGCAGGCTAGAGAGACCAAGTTTCCTATTACTGCTCCAATTTCATTTGTTACCAACCGAGCAGCATGCCAACTCTTACCAAAGTCACAAATGATAGAGACAAACTGTAAGAAAGATAAACTTTCCCTCACATTGATTGCCTTGACCTATCTGCAGCCTTTGACATGGTGACAACACAGTGTTCCTCCAACCATTTCCGCTGTTAGCCACCCAGCTGGGACTGCTTTAAATCTCATCGCTCTACAGCTAGAGAATCATTTGCAATGATTTTGCTTTCTGCTCACACACTGTCACCTCTGGTCTCCCCCTAGAATCAGTACTTGGCCCTGTGCTGGCTTTACAGTTATTTACAACATCAAGTGATGACTTGGAGAATGAATGTATTAAGGTCATATTTGTGGGCAGCACAACAATCGGTGGAAAGGCGAGAGATAAGGTGAACACAAACAGCCTGCAAGGGATAAATAAAGACAAGTTAATTGAGTGGGCAAAAATCTGGCAGGTGGAATAGAATGTAAAAAAATTGAGGTTGTGCACTTTGGCATGAAGAACGGTGGAGCTGAGTTTTATTTAGAAGAAGTACAGCAGAAAGCAACAGAACTGAAGAATTTGAGAGTCTTCCTGTTGCAATCACAAAAAGCTAACGTACAGGTTCAGCAGGTTATGAGAAAGGCAAATGGAATATTAGCCTTTATTTCAAAAGGCTTTGTGAAAACTATACAAGGCATTGGTCAGACCAAGGCTAGAATATGGTGAACAGTTTTGGGCCTCTTAGCTAGGGAAAAGAAATGGGCATTGGAGACAGTCCAGGGAATGTTCATTCGGTTGATCCCAGGTATGGGGAGTAGTGGGAGGGGGAACTGTCTTGATAAGGGATGCTGAGTAGATTGGGCCTGTACTTGTTGGAGTTTAGAAGAATGAAAGGCAACTTTGTTGAAACCTGCAAGATTCATTGCTCAGACTGTTGACAACAGGAGTTGGGATGTACTGTTGAGCTCGTACAAGATATTGGTGACGCCTCTTCTGGAGTGTGCTGTTCTGGTGGCCCTGCGAGTTAAAGGATGTTATTAAATTGGAGAATGTTCAGAAAAGATTTACCAGGATGTTGCCAGGTTGGAGGGTTTGAAATATAAGGAGATGTTGGATAGGCTGGGCCTATTTCCACTGTAGTGCAGGAGCTTGGGTGTGGCCTTACAAAAGTTTATAAAATTGTGAGGGGCATAGATAAGGTAAATAGCAAGAGAAGTTTCCCTTGGGCGGAGGAGTTCAAAACTAGGGAGCATTTTTGAGAGAGAAAGATTTAAACTTTTTCAGAGCCAGGAGTTTGTATGTAGAGTTAAGTGCCAGAGGAAGTGGTAGTTGCAGGTGTAGTTATAACATTTAAAAGGCATTTGGGTAGGTACATGATTAGGAAGGGTGTAAGGGGGATATGGGTCATGAGCAGGCAAGTGGGACTAGTTTAGTTTGGGGAACTTGGCCAGCATGGACACGTTGGACTGAAGGGTCAGTTTTCATGCTGTATGGTCCCGTCAAATCGTTCAGAGTCAATGTTGAAAGGTGGTTTCCTTTTGAGGAGGGTCTAGGGCCAGAAAGCACATTCTCAGAAAAGCCCTTTCAAGACAGGGGTGTGGAAGAGAAGCTGCTTTCAGAGGATAGTGAATCTATACCGCAGGGGACTGTACACAGGCTGGGATCTGAAGTGTATTCAACGCTGAGATAGAGCTTTAGTCAGCGAAGGAATCAAGGGTTATAGGGAAAAGGCAGAACATGGAGTTATCAGATTATCAGAACATAGATTATCAGACCAGGCTGAATGGCCAACAACTTCTCCTATGTCTTATTGTCTTATTATCTTTGCTATTCCTGCTCTTCGGTTTTCACACGTACACTGATGATATTCATTTGACCTCACCATTACTCTCCTGATTCCTTCACTGTCACTAAATAATTTAACCACCTTTCCCACATCTTACAAAATGAGCAAACAGTGCCTTCACTTTAAATACTACAACTGTTGTTTTCCTGTTCACTCTCCAAACCTAACTCCTTAACAAACAACTCCACTCCTCTCCCACCAGTTCATGACCAGCCCAGACTATTCTCAGCATCATATTTCATCTGGACATGAGCCTCACACTTCATATGTATACTATTATGAAGGCCCCTTATTTTAACCTTTCGGATTGCAATCTCAGCTCATATGCTGCTAATACTCTCATCCAGGCCTTTCCTGATAGCATATCGGTATTGTCACCAGACTTGTGATTCAGAACACCATGCTCATGTCCTGCTCATGTCATGGTTCTAATCCCACCATGACAGAAGGTGAAAATGCAACTCAATAAAAAACTAGTTTAAAAATGACTATGGAATCACTATTGATTGTTGCAAAAATCCATCTGGTTCATTAAAGTCCTTTAAGAGAAGGAATCTTCTATCCTTTCTTGGTCAGGCCCACATGTGACTCCAGACCCACAGCAATGCGGTTGACTGAACTGCCCTCTGAGCAAATAGTGATAAGCAATTAATGTTGTCCTACCCAGTGATGCTCACATCCCAGTAACAAATAAAAGATATTTACTCTAAGGAAGCCCCTCTCCACCTTACAAAAGTCTATTAAACCTCCCTTCAGCTTCCTCTGTTCTGAAGAAAACAAATCTGATGAAACAACCTTTCCCCAAAACGAAAAGTCTCCATTCCTGGAGATATTCTCATAAAACTCCGTTGAGCCCTCTTCAGTACAATCATATCCTTCCTGTAATGCAATCAGAAATGAACAATTTCCTCTAATTGTGGTCAAGTATTTTATATTCTTCCTGCTAACATTCCTGAAATCCCTCGCCTTCCCTATCCAAGAAAGGTATCCTGCCTTTCCTTCCAAACCTTATCTACTTGTCCTGCTAACTTCAGAGATAGATGCTCTCCAAGGCCCCTCAGTATTTCTCTGTATCCTCCTATCTATTGGGTGTTCCGTTACCTCCTTTGCCATCCCCAATTCTTTGCCTCCCATTTCCTGGATCGAATTCCAATTTCCTCTCTTCCTCCCACAGACGGTAGAATACTTAAGAGAATGTTATAGTGTAGAGTGCGTCAGAATGTTTCAATGAGAATTGTTGGGTTTATAAGAGTACCACAACAAGGGGTATTCTATCAGAAAGATATAGTCGGGATCGCAAATGTTAACCCTATTGGGCTATTGCATTAATTAGGTTACTCGCAATATCTTGGGGTAAATTATGGAAAAATAACCAATGCCAATACCTAACGAAGGAATTTAGAAAGAAATTATCTAAATACTCTATAGCAGACAGTACTGTAAGTGAAGACCTTCATCTCACATGGTTCCAGTCAGTGATTCTGCCAGCTTCAGCAGTTGTGACTGCTGTATCAGCGAGGACTCTGCCCTCCAGTTAAATAGTAAAGGGGCACATGTTGACCTATCAGACTGTCACAAGATCCTTTACATTCAGAATAAAATGGGCACAGCAGCTGTGCAGAACCCGCAGGGGAGCTGCATTCATCTGGACCCAGTGTTGTCATCAGATCTATTTAGGGAATATACATTAGAATAAAAAACACATATCAATGACCATTAATGTTGCAGGATACGTATTGCGTGAAACTCATTTAACAGCTCAATTTGTCCCATATAAACATTCTCATTAAAACATCCAAATTGCACCAAAAATAGAGATCGCTGGAAAAGCTCAGCATGCCTGGCAGCATCTGCAAACAAAGGCAGAACGTTTTGAGTTTAGTGACTCTTGCTCCGAGCACTTGACCTAAAACGTTAATTCTGATTTCTCTCAATAGATGCTGCCAGACCTGCTGAGCTTTACCAACAATCTTTATTTTTGCTTCTATTTTACAGCACCTACAGTTATTATCCAAACTGTACCCATGCCTTACAATTACAGCCGTCCCAACAGTACTAGAACATAGAACATAGAACAGTACAGCACAGAACAGGCCCTTCAGCCCACAATGTTGTGCCGACCATTGATCCTCATGGATGCACCCTCAAATTTCTGTGACCATATGCATGTCCAGCAGTCTCTTAAATGACCCCAATGACCTTGCTTCCACAACTGCTGCTGGCAACGCATTCCATGCTCTCACAACTCTCTGCGTAAAGAACCTGCCTCTGACATCCCCTCTATACTTTCCACCAACCAGCTTAAAACTATGACCCCTCGTGCTAGCCATTTCTGCCCTGGGAAATAGTCTCTGGCTATCGACTCTATCTATGCCTCTCATTATCTTGTATACCTCAATTAGGTCCCCTCTCCTCCTCCTTTTCTCCAATGAAAAGAGACCGAGCTCAGTCAACCTCTCTTCATAAGATAAGCCCTCCAGTCCAGGCAGCATCCTGGTAAACCTCCTCTGAACCCTCTCCAAAGCATCCACATCTTTCCTATAATAGGGCGCCCAGAACTGGACGCAGTATTCCAAGTGCGGTCTAACCAAAGTTTTATAGAGCTGCAACAAGATCTCACGACTCTTAAACTCAATCCCCCTGTTAATGAAAGCCAAAACACCATATGCTTTCTTAACAACCCTGTCCACTTGGGTGGCCATTTTAAGGGATCTATGTATCTGCACACCAAGATCCCTCTGTTCCTCCACGCTGCCAAGAATCCTATCCTTAATCCTGTACTCAGTTTTCAAATTCGACCTTCCAAAATGCATCACCTCGCATTTATCCAGGTTGAACTCCATCTGCCACCTCTCAGCCCATCTCTGCATCCTGTCAATGTCCCGCTGCAGCCTACAACAGCCCTCTACACTGTCAACGACACCTCCGACCTTTGTGTCGTCTGCAAACTTGCTGACCCATCCTTCAATTCCCTCGTCCAAGTCATTAATAAAAATTACAAACAGTAGAGGCCCAAGGACAGAGCCCTGTGGAACCCCACTCACCACTGACTTCCAGGCAGAATATTTTCCTTCTACTACCACTCGCTGTCTTCTGTTGGCCAGCCAATTCTGTATCCAAGCAGCTAAGTTCCCCTGTATCCCATTCCTCCTGACCTTCTGAATGAGCCTTCCATGGGGAACCTTATCAAATGCCTTACTGAAGTCCATATACACCACATCCACAGCTTGACCCTCATCAACCTTACTAGTCACATCCTCAAAAAACTCGATAAGGTTTGTAAGGCATGACCTACCCCTCACAAAGCCGTGTTGACTGTATTTGATCAAGCCATGCTCTTCCAGATGGTCATAAATCTTATCCCTCAGAATCCTTTCTAACACCTTGCAGACGACAGACGTGAGACTTACCGGTCTATAATTGCCGGGGATTTCCCTATTTCCTTTCTTGAAGAGAGGAATTACATTTGCCTCTCTCCAGTCCTCAGGTACGACTCCAGTGGAGAGCGAGGATGCAAAGATCTTCGCAAGTGGCGAAGCAATTGCATTTCTCGCTTCCCAAAGCAGCCGAGGACAAATCTGATCCGGGCCTGGCGACTTGTCAATCTGTACCTATGCTTCAGAGTAATAGCTATCCACACTACTGTATCAGCTATCTCTATCTGTAGTGGACTCCAGACTCTTACCATAACAGCTGTCTCACCAGTACTCTATCCTAATGTCTTACTGCAGCAACTGTTCCCAACAGTACTGTACTCATGTTATACAGCAACAGATAACAAAGTGTGGAGCTGGATGAACACAGCAGGCCAGGCAGCATCAGAGGAGCAGGAAAGCTGATGTTTCAGGTCTGGACTCTTCTTCAGAAATGGGAGAGGGGAAGGGGGCTCTGAAATAAAGAGGAGGGGGGAGGTGGTGATAGAAGGTGAATAGTGAAGCAGATAGGTGGAGAGAAGACAGGCAGGTCAAGGAAGCGGGGATGAAGCTAGTAAAGGTAAGTTGGGATGGGGGTTGGTCAGTGAGGAGGGAGAAGCGGATGGGTGGGAGGGAGGAGCGGACAGGTCAAGGAGGTGGGGACGAGAGGGGGCACTGGTTTTGGGATGACGTCAAGGATGGGGAGATTTTGAAGCTTGCGAAGTCCACACTGAGACCATTGGATTGTGGGGCTCCAAGACAGAATATGAGATGCTGTTCCTCCAGTTTTCAGGTGGCATCGTTGTGACACTGGAGGCGTCCCCGGGTGGACACGTCGTCTAAGGAGTGGGAGTTTCACCAGTACTGTGTCTCAGTGTCATACAGTGACAGACCTGTTCCTGATTAATACTGTATCTTGTTATACAGTGACATACCTGCCCTCACCAGTACTCTATCCCAGTGATACACAGCAACACATCTGTATCCACCAGTTCTATATGTCACTGTCATGCAATGAATGAATCTACAGCCCTAGTGTTACACAGTAAAAGACTTTTACATACCAGTACTCTATCCAAGGGTTATACATTCATGGACCTATACCCAACTATACAGTACCATGTCAAACAGACAGCCCTGTCACCAACAGTACTGTGTTGAGTTATACAGTAACTGAGCTAGATCCACCAGCAGTGTGCCCTGGTGTTATACAATGAAGATCTGTATTCATCTCATACAGTGACAGATCTGTACCTGCTAGTACTGTACCTGGGTTCTAGCGATTTACCCGCTCCCCCCGAGTACTGTACTCCAGTGCTGAGCAGTGACAGAAATGTACCCCTGTGTAACACTGTAACAGAAAGGGACTATGCAGTACTGCAATGTTTCATGAGGATGTGTGTTTACCAAAGTGTAGTAAAACAATAGATTAGTATCCTAGGATAATAAAAGGAACAAACCTGAACCCACCTGTACGATACATCATAGTTATATAAATGATATATAGATACCCACCAGTGCTACATTCCAGAGCTACGCCACAATAGATAATGTTGGTGACATGTTCCAGTCCACACAGGCTGCTGTAACAACGAACATTTTCACATGGGGATTGTTACTTGCAGGTAGTGATGGTAGAGGGCTCACTTTTCTTTCCAGTACATGAACAGGAATCTCTCCCGTTCTTACTGCCTTCCATTGGTGCACTTTGGCAATTTTACGGTTTCATACTCTCTGTTTAGCTATTTCATGAACACACTTTCCTTGAAACAGGAATCAAATGCAGAGCTTCTGGCTCAGAGAAGGGGCACACTACTACAAGGCTGTTTCACCACTGCTAAGTGGTCACAGAATGGATAATTCACAACCCACTATACTCTAATTACAGTCCTGTCCCTTTCTACTTGCTACCAAACTGTCCAGAGTCCAACAAAGTAGAAACAAGGGACACCGACTTACCACAGCCTGGAACCAAACAGTCAATGAGTTTGGTCCGGAGGGAGACAGTTCTCATTTCTGAGCCACAGCATTTTTTTGTTTTTTTAAGAAGAGTCATGGAAAAAAGTGAAAGTGAAATCTGAAGTATCAATGGAATATTAGCTTCTTGAGGCCTAGTCAACCACAAGCAGATACACAGCCCAATTCCACATGGACAACAGTTAACCTTTGTTCTTCTTGACAGAGACTTACTGCAAAAAATGGCCCAAGAACATCATGACTGGGAGGTTAGAATGCATCCAACTGTTACTTCTTTATGTCACATCTTTGCTCAAACCCAACAACCATAGCTGAAAAACGAGCAACGACAGGGGCTATGAGGTGCCTCCTGTGATAAATAAACACATTCTACATCTGTACACCAAGAGGCAGTCTATTGATGTGCACGGCCTCAATCCCATCTCTGTAGTCAGCCCCATTCCCAACAGTCCCCACAAACCTGGCAATGCTTCATAAGGCCATTTGTACCCCTTTGATGTCAACATTGGCAGTTAAGGCTCCAAATTCTCTCAGGCTCCCTTTTTAAACCTCTCCACCTTTATGACGTTTATTTGCTGTCCAAAGCAGTTGGCACCAGTGACCATTGTTGTTGGTTTGGGCAGCGTGGAAACAGGTAGTTTCTTACCCTGGACATGCAGTGCAGGAACAGGCTCCTTAGGCCACCCTCTCTTTTCAAGCATTTACGTTCCAAACTGACCTTCTCCCACTCCCCCTCCTTTCATTACTCCATCATAGGAGGGTCAAAGGAGGCTGTGCACCAAAACATTTGTGGGATCTGGGTGTCACTGGCTAGGACAGCATTTATTACCGATTCCTAAATGCCCTTAAAAAGATGCTGCTTGAATTGTTGCAATCTATTTATTAATCTCAAATTCCTCTACTGGATTCTCTTTTCTTCTGCCTTTTCTTTTGTATTTTCCTCATTCAATCTTCCATGACAGGTGAAACTATTTTTTGCAACTTCACTATTCCCTACTGTAGATAAATCAGAATTGTTTGCAGCTAAGTGCAGTTTAACCGAGGTTCAATACAAACATATCATTTCTCTGCTTTTTCAGTTCTATCCATGAGAAATGAATCCCAGTCCTTTGTTGGGTTTTTAATGTTCTTATTCCCTTGCATCATAAGTTGCCGAGATGTGGGTTTCTAGACTCCTGCTTGAAAGGCTAATACTGGGGCTTTGTGAAATCTGAAATAAAATTCTCAACAAGTTTGGCAGCTGGTGGGGCAAAGAAAAAATCCAAATCTGTGGCCTTTCAGCAAAACTGAGGAAATTTAAAAACGGTTTTAAGGTGATGGAAGGGGGTGTGGACAGGAAAATAAGGGAGGGTCTGCAATAACTTGGAGGGCAGTACAGATTAAATAGCTAAATATTTCATGGTTTAAAGCCAATAGAATTCATAACAAGATAAATAAAGCAACAAAAGATTTGTCAAGGGAGGGCTAAATGGGATAGCTGTCATCCAAATATAAAATAATTATAATAGAAGCAAAAGAAACATACAAGCTGGTTTTGTAAAAAGAAAAAGCAGAACAGAGCCAGAGTGTATTCAGTCATAGAATTTTACAGTACAGAAGGTGGCCATTCAACCCACTGTGTCTGTACCAGCTCCCAAAAGAATGACACAGCTGGTCCTACTATCTCAACAGGTCTCTAACTCCATCACTTCCAAAGATATATATCCAGCTTTCTTTTGAAGCCTCCTACGGAATTCACCTCCAGCCCTCTCCCTAGCAACACAATCCAAATCGTAACAACGCAGCTTCTCCTCAAATCAATCCCAGCTCACTTGCTGACAATCTTGAAATTATGACCCCTAATTACTGACACATCAACTAGTTGTAACATAATATCTTTTCTTACATTGTAAAAATTGTTCATAATTTTGAACACCTCATTTAGGTCACCTCTTAATTATCTCTGCTCCAAGGAGAATAAGCCCAATCTCTCTCATTTTACCTTTATCTAAAATCCCTCATTCTCGGCATCATTCTAGTAACTCTCCTTTGAATTTTCTTCAGAGCTTTAACACTTTTCCTGAAATAAGGTGCGCAGAATAGAACACAGTATTCCAAATATGGCTGACCTGATGACCTTATGGTTTAAAGTTACTGAATGAACGTTCGCCTTAACAAGCACCCGAAAGAAGTTAAAACAGTGCCTTGAAGCTTGTGGTGAGTTTCGTAGGAACCCGGACAGGAGGCGAAGAGGAGAAAGGTTGATAATTCATAGAATCCCTAGTGAGGAAACAGGCCCTTCGGCCCAACAAATTCGCACCTATCGTGGAGCCAAGGTGGAAAACTAAAACAACAGGAATTGGAAGGTTGGTGACAGAGGAATGGGGTGCGTGTAGGCTGTAACCTGGGGTTCATCCATTCCCACCTGCTTTCCTTGTTTTATTTTTGCTTCTGCTCTCTTCTTTCACTTTCTTTTCATTTTGGTCTTTTTTTCCCTCGTCTTCTTTTGTGGGCCAGGTGCGGCAGTGACAGTGAGGCTGTTCCCCCAGTGTCCGGGGCCCGCAGCAGTGACAGTGAGGTCGTTCTCCCGGTGTCCGGGGCCCGCAGCAGTGACAGTGAGGTCGTTCTCCCGGTGTCCGGGGCCTGCAGCAGCGACAGTGAGGCCGTTCTCCTGGTGTCCGGGGCCTGCAGCAGCGACAGTGAGGCCGTTCTCCTGGTGTCCGGGGCCCGCAGCAGCGACAGTGAGGCCATTCCCCCGGTGTCCGGGGCCCACAGCAGTGACAGTGAGGTCGTTGTCCTGGTGTCCGGGGCCCGTAGCAGTGACAGTGAGGCCATTCCCCCGGTGTCCGGGGCCTGCAGCAGTGACAGTGAGAACGTTCTCCTGGTGTCTGGGGCCTGCAGCAGTGACAGTGAGGCCGTTCTCCTGGTGTCCAGGGCCTGCGGCAGTGACAGTGAGACCGTTCTCCCCATGTCCAGGGCCTGCAGCAATGACAGTGAGGATGTTCTCCCGGTGTCCCGGGCCCGTGGCAGTGACAGTGAGGACGTTCTCCCCATGTCCGGGGCCTGCAGCAATGACAGTGAGGATGTTCTCCCCGTGTCCAGGTCCTGTAGCAGTGGCAGTGAGGACGTTTCCCCGGTGTCCGGGGCCTGCGGCAGTGACACTCCTCCAGCCCTCAGGGTCAGTGCCACCAGCTGCAGCAAACTCTTCGAGATGGCAGCGCTGGCAAGGTGACGTCAGCAGCTGAAATGAGGACTTGTGGCCCAGCAGCGGCCTGGTTGGCAGGTGGAGCCGCAGGCTCTTGGTTACTGGGGGAGTGTGGGTTCAGCAGGTGTTGGCAATGTGGGCCCAATGACCAAGAGATGGCACCTGAAGTGGGCCAAGCCCTAGGTTGGTGGGTCCAGGCAGATAGGAGCAAGGCAGTGGCAGGGGGGTTCTCCCTTGAGGTGAGGAGCTGGCATGGACTTGAACAGAGAGACTGATAATCCGAACTTTTTGTTTCTTTGTTTTGTTAATTTATTCCTACGACCTATAATGCTGAGTTGTTCCTTTCTTTACTTTTCTAATTTTTCTTTCTGCTTCCTAAGAATTTTAGTATCTGTACCAGGCACCCATGCACCTAAGATAGCACTGTAATGTGGTGACTGTCAACTTTTCACTGTATGTGTGACAATAAAGTGGATTCATTCATTCTCTTGGAATGTTTGAAGATTTCATAGGACATACTGCACAGATATGGGACTGAAGGCCAGTGGACCTAACCAACTCATGGAGTTTGTCATCCTTTTTTGTCTTAAACCTAATGTTCCTTACTCCCCCAGCTGCCTGTCATCAATCTTTCCCTCAAACGTATCTATACTGTTCACCTCAACTACTCCCTGTGTTTGTGAGTTCCACATTCTTAAAACTCTTTAGATGTGCCAGGTATGGGGATATTTGTGGACCCTATTCCTCTAGTGAGTTGTTTAATTGTTCACCGCCATTTAAGACTGGGTGTGGCAGGTCTGCAGAGCTTAGAGCTGATCTGTTGGCTGCGGGATCATTTAGGTCCATCTATCACTTGCTGCTTTTGCTGTTGGGCCTGTGTTATAGTTTTACCAGGTTGCCACCTCATTTTTTTTTTGAAGAAAGCCTGCACGAAGCTGCTCCTGGCATGCCCTCCTGCACTTTCCTTTGAAACAGCGTTGATCCCCTGGGTCTGATGGTACTGGTTGAGTTGATGATCCATCGAGCCATGAGGTTACAGGTTGTGCTGGTGTACAACGCTGCTGCTGATTAACGCGCTAGAAGGACTGTGTGCTGACACCTTTCTTGACTACATTGGTGGGATGCAGGCATCGCTGGCTCGGCACAATTTATTGCTTATCCCTAATTGCCCGGAAGGCAGTTAAGAATCAATTTATGTGTCGAGCAGACCAGGTAAGGATGGCAGTTTCCTTCTCTCAAGGACATGAGTGAAACAAACGGTTTCTTTCCAACAATTCACACCAGTTTCATGGTCGTCATTAGATTCTTAATTCCTGATTTTTAATGGAATCCAAATTCCACCATCTGCCATGGTGTGATTTGAGCCTGGGTTCCCAGAACATTAGCTGAGTTTCTGGGTTAATCGTCCGGCATTATTATCACTAGGCCGTTGCCTCCTCAAAACCACTTCCATGGAGAAGAACAAGGGAACCGATAAATGGGAACATCACTGTCTGCTAGTCCCACTCCAAGACACACATCATCCTGGCTTGGAAACGTATCGCTGCTCCAAGGGTCAAAATGCTCGAATTCTCTCCATAATAGCATTGAGAGAAAACTGACGGCACATGGTGTGTAGCAGTTCAAGGAGGTTACCACTACCTTCGAGGATAAAAGAGATGGGCAATAAATGCTGGCCAGCCAGCAACACCTACACCCTACGAGTGACAGCACATACACGGGAACACCACTACATTGTTACTGGGTCAAAATCCTGGAACGTTTATGGAAAGACATGCTTGCATTAGATGCGCCACAGCAAAGGGTCACTCGTTTGATCATTGGGTTGGGCTTTGTCCTATGATGAGTGGTTGAATAAACTGGGTCGTATTCTCAGGAGTTTAGAAGAATGCAAGATGCTCGTTCATCATGCAAACCAGCCTTCCTTCCAGTGATTCCATCTATACTATCTGCAACCAACATAATCAAAGACCCCTCTCACCCTGGTTACACTCTTCCACCTTTTTTCACTGAGCAGAAGATATGAAAGTCTGAGTACATGTATGGACAGATTGAGACTTTATAAAGCTCTAGTTAGGCCCCATTTACAATACCGTGTCCAATTTTGGGCCCCACACCTCAGGAAGGACATACTGGCCCTGGAGTGTGTCCAGCGGAGATTCACATGGATGATCCCTGGAATGGTAGGTTTAACGTACGATGAAGGGCGAAGGATCCTGGGATTGTATCCATTAGAGTTTAGAAGGTTGAGGGGAGATCTAATAGAAACTTACAAGATAATGTATGGCTTAGAAGGGGTGGACGCTGGGAAGTTGTTTCTATTAGGCGGGGAGACTAGGACCCATGGGCACAGCCTTAGAATTAGAGGGGGTAAATTTAAAACTGAAATGAGGAGACATTTCTTCTGCCAGAGAGTGGCGAGCCTGTGGAATTCATTGCCACAGAATGCAGCGGAGGCCAGGACATTAAATGCCTTCAAGGCAGAGATTGATAAATTCTTGATCTCACAAGGAATCAAGGGCTATGGGGAGAGTGCAGGGAAGTGGAGTTGAAATCCCCATCAGCCATGGTTTAAATGGCACAGTGGGCTCGATGGGCCGATTGGCCTTACTTCCACTCCTATGTCTTATGGTCTTATAGATTCAAGAACAGCTTCTTCCCTGCTCCTATCAGATTTTTGAAAGGACCTCTCAAATGTCAATGTTGGTCTCTCTCCGCACCTTCTCTGTGGATAGAATGCTGTATTCTGCACTCTGATGCACCTTGTATAGAACAAACTGCTTGTACAGCACACAACACACCTTTCACATCAGGGAGGCAATGGCCTAGTGGTATTGTTGCCAGACTGTTAATCCAGAGACCCAGGCAGTGTTCTGGGGGCCCAGGTTTGAATCCTGCCATGAAAGATGGTGTAATTTAAATTCAATAAAATATCTGGAATGAAGAGTCTAATGATGATGACGACGAAGCCATCACTGATTGTCAAGAAAATCTCATCTGGTCCACTAATATCCTTTAAGGAAGGAAACTGCCATCCTTACCTCATCCGGACTACGTGATTCCAGACCCACAGCAATGGGGTTGCCTGTTAGCTGCCCCTCTGGGTAATTAGAGATGGGCAATAAATGCTAGTCCAGTCAGCAATGCCCTCATCCCACAAATGAATTAAGAAACAACAAAAAGCCAGTCAAAATGATCTCATTGAAACATAGTTGACTGAGGAGTTTGAAGGGTAGATGTGGAGAGATCATGTCTACTGGTCAGGAATCTAAAACACAGGGACACAGACGCAGGACAGGGGACTGATCATTAATTACCGAGGTGAGGCAATATTTCTTTACTTACAAGGTTGAATGTCAGTGGAATTTCTCACCTTAGAGGACTGTAGATATTCATCACTAAATATACTTGCAGCACGATAGTTACATTCTTGGTGTTTCAGGGATTTGAGGGACAGCTGGAGGAAGTGCAAAGGAGGTTTACCAGACTGAATCCTGGGATGGCAGTACTGACATATGAAGAGAGACTAGATTGTTTAGAACTACATATTGCAGGATTTCACAGAAACCTATAAAATGCTAAAAAACAGACATGGCAAACACAGGGACGGTGTTCTCAATGACTGGTGAGTGCAGAATTAGCGAACACAGTCTTAAGGAAACTGCTCAAGCCATTTAGGACAGAGAGGAGGAGGAATATGTTCATGCAGAGTGTAGTGAACAATGATCAGTGGTTAGCACTGCTGCTTCACAGTGCCAGGGACCCAGGTTCGATTCCAACCTCGGGCGACTGTCTGTGTGAAGTTGCACATTCTTCCCGTGTCTGCGTGGGTTTCCTCCAGGTGCTCCAGTTTCCTCCCACAGTCCAAAGTGTGCAGGCTAGGTGGATCGGCCATGCTAAATTACCCACAGTGCCCAGAGATGAGTAGGTTAGATGGGTTAGACATCTGAAATACAGGGGTAGGGGAATAGGTCTGGGTGGGATGCTCTTCAGAGGGGTGTTGTTGACTTGTTGAGCTGAATGGTTTGTTTCCATACTGTAGGGATTCTATGATTCCACAAATAGGAAGCTGGCTGTGGTTATTGGAGGTCAGTCATCTCAGTTTGAGGATGTGACAGCAAGGGTTCCTCAGGCTAGTGTCCTAGGCCTAACCACCTTCAGCTGCTTTATCAATGACCTTCACTCCATTCTAAGGTCTGAGGTCAGATGTTTGCTGATGATTGTGTAATGTCAAGAACCGTTCGCAACTCCTCAGACACTGAAGCAGCTGGTATCCAAATGCAGCAAGACTTGAATAATATCCAGGATTGAGCTGACAAGTGGCAAATAACATTCACACCACACAAACACCAGGCAATGCAGACCTTCAATAAGAGACAGACAATCTAACCACTGCCACTTGGTATTCAACGGTGTTAGCATCACTGACACATCCCCGCCACCGCCACTATCAAGATTCAACAAGTTAACGTTGACCAGAAACTCATAAGACTCACCACATAAACACAGTGGCTGCAAGGGCAGGTCAGAGACAAGGAATACTGCGGTGTGTAACTCACCTCCTGGCTCCCCAAAGCCTGTCCACCATCTACAAGGCACAAGTCAGGAGTGTGATGGGATACTCCCCACTTGCCTGGATGGGGACAGCCCCAACAACACTCAAGCAGCTCAACACCATCCAGGACAAAGCAGCCGCTTGATTGGCACCACATCCACAAGCATCCACTCCCTCCACCACCGACACTCAGTAGCAGCAGTGTGTACTATCTACAAGATGCACTGCAGATATTCACCAAAGATTCTCAGACAGCACCTTCCAAACCCATGATCACTTCCATCTAGAAGGACAAGGGCAGCAGATACATGGGAACACCACCCCCTGCAAGTTCCCCTCCGAGCCACTCACTGTCCCGATTTGGAAATGTATTGCCGTTCCTTCTGGGTTGAAGTCCTGAAACTCCTTCCATAATGACATGGTGGGTCAACCAACAGCAGATAGACTGCAGCGGGTCAAGAAGGTAAGGGAGGGTCACCGGACCTGAAACGTTATCTGATTTTTCTTCACAGATATTGCTGAGTCTTCCAGCAACTTCTGTTTTTGTTCCTGATAGACAGAATCTGCAGCTCTTTCGATTTTTCTCTCAGGAAGGGCGGGCTGTCCCCTTGTCAGGTCGACATGTACCTCCTGACCTTCAGCAACCACCTCCCAGAAATTAGGGATTGTCAATAAATGCTGGTCTCGCCAATGACACCCACATCCCATGAATGAGTGTAAAAAGCCCAATTCTTCTCCTTTTCTACCTCAGCACTGTACTTTCTCAGTCCAAAGAGTAATTAAAGCCCCCTAATAAGACCATAAGACATAGGAGTAGAAGTAAGGCCGTTTGGCCCATTGAGTCCACTCCGCCATTTAACCATGGCTGATGGGCATTTCAACTCCACTTGCCCGCACTCTCCCTGTAGCCCTAATTCCTTGCAAAATCAAGAAGTTATCAATCTCTGTTTTAAAGACATTTAACGTCCTAATGTTACTGATCTAGTTTCATTAGTGATCTTTGAAGTGGACCAACAAATTGTGCTCATATCTATCTCACTTCTGGGGACTCAGTAACAACTCCCAGTAATGTAACATCTTCCCCCGCAATTCCTCAACTCAAGTCAATTTAGACCTGCAATCATTGAAACTGACCCATGTCTAATGTTTGCAAAATTACACATACTAAATTTCATAGGCTTCTTCAGGTGCTCCGGTTTCCTCCCACAGTCCAAAGATGTGCAGGTTAGGTGGGTTGGCCATAGGAGACACAGGGCTTTAGGGACAGAATAGGAGGGTGGGTGTGGATGGGATGTTTTCCAGAGGGTCGGTGTGGACTTGATGGGCCGAATGGTCTTTAACTGAACTGAGAGGATTCAGTGATTCTGTGAGTGCAATATGAAAAGCTTTAATACCTTGTCTTCTTTACTAATATTTAATGCCTGTATTACCAAGCAACTACTTATTTGGTTTTCAGGTCATTTCTCTGTATCAGCATACATTGTCCACATCTTCTTTATATATATTTTCAATATATCATTGAAGCTCAGGAACATACTCAAAGTGGATCAGAGATGTGCCACCAGACTGGCATATCAGGTACTGAAGTCCATAGATGTGGGGACAGTGGCCATACATCCACCCTCCCATTCTGTCCCTGTGTGGCCACTGTCCATGGAATGTGCCCTGAGACGTTGCTGTCCAGTGTCCAACATGGAAGCCCTTTAGAGTAAGGAGTGAACTGAAATTTCCAGGCACCCAATCTGACTTCCACGTTGAGAATTCTTGGTAAGATGTTTTTAAAAAAGCAAAGTTTTCTCAAAAACAAAAAGCCAAACACCATGGATGCTGGATATCTGCAATGAGAACAAAGTGCTGGAGAAACTCAGCAGTTGTGGCAGCGTCTGAAGGGAGTGAAAATATTTAAGTCTGTTCCTCCACAGACTCTGACAGATCTGATGTTTCTCCAGCACTTTCTCAGCACTGTACTGGAGTGGTAGCCATGATTTAGTGCTCAAGCATATAGAGTGGGACTCAAAGCCACAAAATTCTGACTCAGGTGCAAGAGACCTCCCCACTGAGCCACTCAGAAATAGAAATAGGTTTCAGAGCTAAATATTTCGTTGAGATGAAGTATCTGCTCAAGACTAATCAATGACAACGAGCACACTGGAATTAACTGGCTCAAATCTGCATGTAACACTTTGTCAGAACTATTGTTACCGAGATATGTTCTTCACCAGTTCCTGTTAAAAGACAAAAACTAGGAGAAAGCAATTTGGTGCATCAGGTCTACACCACCAATCAATAAGATGGTGATTGGATGGTGGCCTTGGCCCTCAATTTCCTGCCTGACCTCCATAATCCTTAACTCATTGTTGACCTTTTAAATACAGCCTCAAGTATATTCAGCCTCTACTGCTCTCTGGTAAAGAGAATCCCAAACACTCAGAAAACATATTCTTCCTCATCTTGGTGTTAAATGGATGACAATTTATTTTGAAACCGTGACCCCCTAGTCCTAGGTTTTCTCACAAGGTGAGGCATCCTCAGCCCTGTTGAGCCCCCTCAGATTCTTGTGCGTTTATGAAGATCACTCCTCATCCTTATAGCCAACTCTAGCCTCAAGCTGCTCAAGATTTCACCATAGGGAAACACCTTCATCCCCAGAATCAGCTGAGTGAACCTTCTCTGAACTGCTTCCAATGCAGCGTATCCCCCCTGACGAGGAGACCAAAACTGCGCAAGCATTAGCCTTTGTTGCATTTTTTTAAGGAAAGGATCACAAAAGTGTAGGCTGGAATGAAAGAGATGACACTGCGCAGAAGGTGCAGATAAGTCCTAAGGGCAATTTTAATTATAGAAGGCTGATGAATATTGGAAATTGATTCAAAGTCCCATGATACAGATGGCTTTCTCAGTCTGAATAGAGTGAAGATCAGCCCCACAACTGGATAGCCATTTATGAGCTAAAGTACCTCTAACCCTGCCCATTTATCCAGAATTTTAATAAACTCACTGACCTTGGTTTGTGACTCGCATCCTTCACGAACCAGCCACTGCTTTTACTCTTTTCAGCCAAAGAGCTACATTTCCTCACTGGCGACGGAGTCCGGGATCTTTTGCCTTCGGAATGTTTGCTCTCATTCCCGAAGGGGAAAATACTGGCCTTCTTAGTCTCATCTGTGATGTTCCTTGCGGGCTCAACTGTGGAGATAATGGGAGCAGCAGCATGCATGGGCTTGGGACTGCGTGCGCTCCTGACTTCCATGTTCTTCTGAGCATCTCCAGCTAGGACTGGGTCACCCTCCTCATCAGCCACTCTGATGACTGGAGGGATCAGCTTTGCTGGGCTGCTGGACGTGCCCTCAGGCTCATTCAGGGAAGTCGGCCAAGGAGATGGCTCTCTCTTGTTTTCAATGTCCTGGGAGGAACAGGAGAGGGACGTCAATTCTGGGGATAAACCAAAGGGTGATTTGGAGGTAGGCTCCTCATTGTAGACGTGGCTCCCGTTGATGCAGAGCGATGACCTGGACAATGGGCTTGTCTTTGGTGCCAGGCCTTTGATGTGGGGTGCGGTGACCTGGCCAACCTCGTCACTAAGTGCCCGCTTGTGCATCATTTTCTTAGGTAAGGACAGACTGTCGTCTACTGACCGAGAAAGAGGAACAGAAATGCAACAACTCAGTTTGTGTTCAGAAAGTAATCCGCGAGCTCACGTTTTATTTCAGGCAGGCAAAACACACCGAATCTCACCACAGACCCCCCAACACTACACTGCCCTCAACTATTGAACTCTCTCCACTCCTTCACCCAAAGGCACTGACCTAATAAACTGTCCTGGCAGCAAGAGCTCTGGCTTTTTTTCCAAGATTTTGGCTGACGTGAGAACGAGGGGAGGTCTAACTGAGATATACAAGATGCAAAAGGGGACTGACAAAGTAGGCTCAGAGAGGACGTTTTCTCTTCAGGGCCATCTAGGACAAGAAGTCAGAGTTTTAGCCTAAGGGGTAGGGCGGATTTGAAACAAGAATTATGAGGAACTACTTCTCTCAAAGGTTGTGTTAAATCTTTGGAATTCACTACCCCTCAGTGCAGTCGATGTCAGGACGAAAGGTAACATTACCACAATTTTACCAGAGCAAAGCGCTGCCCACTCATGAGACACAGAGGCAGATGACTGGTGGGGGTCTAATCTGAGCTCACCATGCCTCAGTCTTGTTGTTATGTCAGCAAAGCACAGAGTGCACAAATAAGGAATGATAGCAAAAGCTAGAATGCAACTGAACTGAAAAGTTTGAGTTATAAGGAGAGACTGGATAGGCTGGGACATTTTTCCCTTGGAGCGTATGAGACCGGGAGGGTCGGGGCGTGGGGGGTTGGTTTGTTACCTTCTAGAGTACTATAAAATCATGAGCAGCATAGATAAAGCAGATAGCCAACAGCATTTCCCCACGATCGGGGAGTCTATAACTGGAGGACACATGTTCAAGATGAGAGGGGAGAGATACTAAAGGGTCCAGAGGGACAATTTTTTCATACAGAGGATGGTGAGTGTCTGGAACAGGCTGCCAGAAGTGAGTATGATTTTGCTATTTAAGAAACATTTGGACAGGTACATGGATGTGATGGGTATGGAGGGATAGGGACCAAATGCAGGCAAATAGGGCTAGTTTAATTGTGAAAGCGAGGCAGCATGGATAAGTTGGGCTGAAGGGCCCAGATACAAGCTGTAGGTCTCTCTGACTCTATGGCTCAGGCTGGAGCAGTGAATTGGAGCAGCGTTTCCAAGCACCTATCACTTTGAACCTAACCACTTTCCATTCTCCATTCCAGGAACTACTGTGGAGAGTGGGAAGAGCTTATATCACTGTAGCACCTTTCACAACCTCAGACTGTTCCAAAGTGCTTTACAGCAAATTAAGGACTTTTGAAGTGTAGTCACTGTTGTAATGTAAGAAACAAAGCAGTTAACTGTGCACAGCAAGATCCCACACAATAAGTGATTAAATCATCTACTTGTCAGGATACTAGGCATAATTCCTCAGCTCTTCAACTTGCTGCTTTTCTTCCCACACCGTGGGGCTGCAATTATTTTTCACATGCAGTATTCATCCAACTGTCTTATTGAATGTGCTTCTACTATTCTCCAAATGAAGCTTGATGCTAATCCCATGAACTTTCTGGCAGGTGTTGCTTGGCAGCAAGAGGTCTGGTGTGCCATGCTTCTCATAAACCAACACAAGACAGTTGTCAGACCCCAGCTAGTACACTGTGTACAGTTATAGGCCGCTTATCTCAGGAAAGGTATACTGGCATTGGAAGCACTAGGCTGGAAGCAGGAATGGAGGAACTATCTATGATGAGGGGTTGAGTAGGTAGGACTGTACTCACTGCAATATAGGAGGGGGAAATGTGACGACTGAAACATAAGCGATTCTTAGGGGGCTTCACAATGTAGACATGGAAAGGTTGTTCCCCTTTGTGGGCGAGTTTAGGACTAGAGGGGATCATCTCAGAACAAGGGGGTCATATTAAGTCAGAGATCAGAAGGAATTTCTTCTCTTTGAGGGGAGTCAATCTGTGGAATTCTTTACCACACAGGGCGATTGAGGATGGGTCATTCAGTATATTCATGACTGAAAGACGCAGATCTTTAATAAATCAGGGGAAATCAAGGATTACAGGGAAATACAGGACAGTGGAGCAAAGGATCATCAGACCCATCATATGGAGAAGACTTGATGAGCTCAACAGCCTCTTTCCGCTCCAATGTCTTCGCACCCGACAAGAGGGGGTGGTGACACGATAGGGGGCAGTGAAAGAGTTGATGGGGGAGACGCAGAGTAGCAGTTCAGGCAAGAGTTGAGCTGAATCCAGATGGACAAGGAATAGAAGTCTATCATTAGGGGGTAGGATAATTAGTTGGACAGGAAGCTTGAACGGAGATTTTCTCTATCTAACCCCGTGCTGTCCCTGTCCTAGGAGAGGGGACAGTGCGTAGGGAGATTTACTCTGCATCTAACTCCATGCTGGACCCATTCTCAGGTTGTTTGATGCAGACAGTGTCAACAGAACTTTAATTTCAGTTTCAAAGGGGGACATTTACTTTTCATTAAAACAGTATCTAACTCTGTATCTAACTCCATGCACTCTCTGTGCTGCAAGAGTGTTGTGGGGAACAGTGTTGTGGAAGCTTCACTCTGTATCTAATCCCAGGGTGTAGCTGGACTGGAAGGGTTTGATCAGGTAAGTGTCGAGTTAGCTTGACTTTCAGTTTAAAGAATAGACGCAACTTCACAAGATCTGGCCTCATGCTGTTCCTGTCCTGGGAGTGTTTGGTGGGGATGTGTTGAGGTAGTTTTACTTTCTGTTTGAGAGAGTAGAGGATGCTTTACTCTGTATTGAACCCCATACTGTACCTCCTGGGGACGTGTTATTCACTGACACCACTACATCTATTGGAAAGAGATTGGTATGCCAGTTCTGAAAAAGCCTCACTGTGATCGAGAGAAAAGCTGAGTGGAAGAGAGGTTCCTTACTTGTTTCATTATGCAGAGGATGGAACCCAGGCGGAGCTTCGGTGGGTTGAGGGGTTGTTACTGTAACAGCCCCACTGCTGCTGCTGACACTTTCCAGGGACTTCACACTTTGCTGGGAGCAGAGCGAGCTGTTGGACTTGGTCAGCGATGATCTATGCAGCTTGGGCTTTGAGAAGAAACCTTTCTTGGGTCTTTTCTGCGGCGTTTCCTTCTCATTGAGCTCCTCATCGCTGATGACCTGCCCCACACTGCTCGGCACAATGGCTGACACAGACTCGGCCAGCAGAGGGCTATTGTGCTTCTTCTTGCCTTTCACCCTGTCCTTCAGTTTCCCCAGAGCCGAGCGGGGCTTTTCCTTGGAGGACAGGTCAAACATGCTGGCTGTCATGTTGTTGCGCACAAACTGTATGATCACTTGAACCTCTCCTCGCTCCTTCTCCTTCTGCCCAGGCTTTGAAGTCAACTTGTACCACCTGAGCAGGAAGAAAATGAGGCAATGTTCAGGGCATGAAGAAGGGTCTAGGCCTGAAACGTCAGCCTTCCTGCTCCTCTGATGCTGCTTGGCCTGCTGTGTTCATCCAGCTCTACACCCTGTTATCTCAGATTCTCCAGCATCTGCAGTTCCTGAAACAATTTTAACCCCACTGCAAAGCCTCTTCTAAGGATGCCTACCTTGAAGAAGTTACCCTCCAGACAAACCTCAAGGGGATCTCTCCACTGCAACTCTCTGTCTCCTCTCCACCTATCTTCTCCTCTGTCCATCTTTGATCCACTTCCACCTCTCTCCCTATTTATTTCAGAACCCCCTTCCCCTCCCCCATTTCTGAACAAGGGTATAGGCCTGAAATGTCAGCCTTCCTGCTCCTCTAATGCTGCCTGGCCTGTGATAGGGTTAACCTGTCCCTAACCCTATCGCAGGTGCTCACCCAGCTCCACGCCTTGTTATCTAAATGTTCAGGGCAAACAGGAATAACGGTAATAGTAGGCAGGCAGGTGTGGCACACAGTGGCACTTACTCCTCGCCTACTTGATCTTGCCTGGTGTCAGCTATGACTTAATATAAACCAAAAGAACTGCGGCTGCTGTAAATCAGAAATAAAAACAGAAATTGCTGGAAAAGTTCAGTGGGTCTGCCAGCATCTGTGGAGAGAAATTAAAGTCAACATTTCAGGTCATCTCTCACCAGGTTTATTTCTCCCTCTCCAGGAACTCCAGCACACTCTCTAGGCTGACTCTCATGGTGAATTAAAAAGAAAAGGCAGCTCCTCAGATGAGGACCGGCAGAGTGAAGATGTCACCAAACTGGTATTTCAGAGCCCCTGGCTAATGTTCAGGGTACATGGGTTCAAATCCCAGCATAACAGATTGTAAAATCTGAATTCAATTAAGATTAAACTCACCTAACAATGAGCACAATTGTCTCAAAAACTCATCTGGTTCACTAATGCCCTTCAGTTAGTTTATATGTTTATTTAGAGATAGGAAGAACTGCGGTTGCTGGAGTCAGAGATAACACAGCGTGGAGGTGGAGGAACACAGCAGGCCAGGCAGCATCAGAGCAGGGAAGCTGACATTTCCGAAGAAGGGTCCCGATCCAAAACATCAACCTTCCTGCTCCTCTGACGCTGCCTGACCTGCTGTGTTCATCCAGCTCCACACTGTGTTATCGATATCTTTACTTGGTCTAGCCTACATGTGGCTCCAGATCTACAGCAATGTGGTTGTTGCTAAAGCATCTCTGAAATGACCAAGAAACCAAGTTGTTTCAAGGTGATGAAGGACAGATAATAAATGCTGACCTCACCAGCAGGGTCCCATGAGTGAAGGGGAGAGATAATGGGAACTGCAGATGCTGGAGAATCCGAGATAACAAAATGTGGAGCTGGATGAGCACAGCAGGCCGAGCAGCAAAGATGCTGCTCGGCCTGCTGTGTCCATCCAGCTCCACGCTTTGTTATCCCATGAGTGAATTTTGTTTTCTTTTGGGTGGTCCCCCGAGGAAAAAAAAATCAGATGTCGTGATTTGAAGGCTAGCAGAGAATTTGTCCCAATCAACATGTACACTCTCGCCATCATACTGCAGTTTCTGGGACCTTATACTATTCAAACTGACTGCTGTTCCATTTCCTACATAAAAGTATCTACTCAGTCACTGTCAATCAAGTGTACTTTCAATATTTCAGATTGTCGTGAGGCATAAAAGGCAACTTATAAATGCAGGTTTCTGGTTCTTTTACTTCACTGTTTCAATGGCATCAGCTTCACCCAAGTCTCCACAGACAACTCACTCAGTTCTGGTATCAAAATGTTGTGGGTGAAGGTAAGAAAGGAGGCGAAACCAAATGGGTTTGCAAAGTAGACTACAGAAGGAATGTTTGCTATTAAGTATTTACCTTGCTTGAGTTCAATTAATAACCTGACCTTGGAGCACACTGGTAATCAAAGTACATTCAAAAGGCAGCAGTAAGACTGGTCTGAAAGTTGCAAGTATAATTTGACTTAGAAGCGTAATATACAACCCTTTATTTTTTAAATTCTTATATGGGATGCGGGCATTGCTGAATGGCCAGCATTGGGTGCCGGTCATTGCCCTTGAGGACTAGGCTACTTCAGGAGGTGTTTAAGGCTCAGCAATATGGTTATGGAGTCATACGGAGACCTGGCCACATAAGGACAGGAGATTGGGACAACACATCCATCCTAGGACAAGCCAAACAGAGACACGCACGAGAATTCCTAGAAACATGGCATTCCAACCGGAACTCCATCAACAAACACACTGATTTGGAGCCAATCTGCCATCCTCTGAGAAAAAGAACAGGAAATGACATCACCAACCCAAGGAACCCTAAACAGATAAATAGAAAGCGGGGCATAACACCAGCGCTTCATCGGAGGCTAGAATGGTGACAAAACGTCTGAAAACTAACCTTCCAGCTCCGTGAGCAAACTCACATCCAGGAGATTTCCTTCTCTAACGCGTATTAGCATCCGAGTCAAAACTCAATCCTGTGCCTGAATTATCACCCCCCACTGGAAGTGATGGATAGAGGACAGGGAGTCGGCTTTTTTCTGGAAGGCAAGAAGTAACAAGTGGGGTTCCACAAGGTTTGCCTTGCGCCCCAGCTATTTACAATCTACATTAACAACTTCCATACAGGGACAGAAGGCTCTACGGCCGAATTTGCAGACGACACAAAAATAGGTAGGACAGTAAACTGCAATAAGGAAATAAGAACCTTAGAAATGTATAAGGATAGGTTAGGAGAGTGGGCCAAAATGGAGTTTGACATGGATAAGTGTGAGCTCATACATTTTGGTCAGAAAAATGGGATGGTGACCTACTGTCTAAATAGGGACAAACTTTGGGCTGCTCCAGTGCAAAGGGATCTGGGTGTCCTCGCTCAGGAGTCACAGAAAACTAGCACGCAGGTACAGTGGATAATGCAGAAAGCAGGTGGAATGTTGGCTTTTATAGCTACAGGAATAGAATATAAAGATAAGGAAGAATTTTTGCAATTATACAAGGCATTAGTGCAACTGCTCCTGGAGTATTGCGCACAGCTTTGGTCCCCATTTGAGAACAGATGTCGTGGCATCCGAGGCAGTTCACAGAAGGTTCACTAGATTGATTTCAGAGATGAGGTGTTTGTGGTATGAAGAGAGATCGAACAGCTTACGCCTATACGCTCTAGAATTTAGAAGAATGAGGGGTGATCAAATTGAGATGATCTCAAAATCAGGATGATAAACGGTTTGGATAAATTTGAAACCAAGCAGATGCTTCTTTTGGTGCAGCATTCTAGGGCGAGGGGTAATAGTCTTAGGATAAGGGGCAGCAAATGTAAAACACAGTTGAGGAGAAACTACTTCTCCCAAAGGGTTCTGAATGTGTGCAATCCGCTACTCCAAAGTGCAGTGGATGTTGGGGTAGTGAGTAAATTTAAGGAGGGCTTACTCACTCATCTCCATCCACATGGATAAAGAGAACCACCAATTCACTTGGGACAAGATCCTGGGACGGGCAAATCAAAGACAAGCACAGGCATACCTAGACGCCTGGTACTCCACTAAGAAAGCCATCAATAAACACACAGAACTAGATCCCTTTGTACACTCCATTGCGAAGGAAAGCCAGAGGGTAATCCAGCCCAACCGACACCAGAGTCTTAATACCAGGCAGGAAAACACAACAGCACTTCATCGGAGGCTGCCCTGATGATGTTACCCAGCAGGGTAATGAAATGTCTGCAGAACCAACCAAGCAGCTCGGCCAGCCAACCAACCACAACGTAAATTATAATTCGTCTTATACACAACTTGTGCGTTTTGCTATGAGTTTCAGAAAATCAAAAGCATCTCCTCGGAAAGTTCATAACCACTAGCGAAATCCTGCTGAGGAGTTGGAAACATTCTGAAAAATGTGTTGACACCTTCAAACTTCACTGTTAGATCTTGTGCTGCATTGTAGATGTGTCTTAATTGTGCTGATTAATCATAGAGTCTCCCTGCAAAGGTAAATTAACCATCATTGTGCCTGTGGTGTTATCTATTACATTTCTCTCTCCTCTGGAGAAAATGCCATAATGCATTACAAAATGTACAAGTTTCAGTTATAATTTGTACTGTGATTTACACTGACTTACAACAGTTGCAATTGGATAAAATTTTGAAAACTGAAAAGAACTCTGCACTCGCTTCTCCCTCGATTGACAGGTTGTCTGCTTTGCAACAGAAACAGGGTGTCATTCTGCTCTGGCACTTTTGGGCAAAGTAATTGAAAGTTTATTTTATTAAGACAGCTTCAATCGTTGTAAACATTTGGGTGGCCATCAACTTATCATTTTATTAGATCAGCCGATGATTCAAAAACACCTGGAGCTTTTACGAGGCCGTAATAAAAGAAAATGCACTTAATGCCAGGAACAAAGGAACAGGAGTAAGTCATTCAACTTCTCAAACCTACAGCACCCTTCTCCTCGTACCAATGTGAGTAAGCTCAGCTTTTCCACATTATACTCCATCAACCACTTTAGTCTGTCCCCTTGCTACTCTGGTGAGTCCATCTCACAATTTATACTTCTACCAAATGTTATGCCCTCGACAAACGTCTGGAAATTATATGACCCAAATCATTGATGCAGATCGTAACCAGCTGGGGCCCAAACACAGATTCCAGTGGTAACCCACTTGTCACATTTTTGCAAAACTGAGAATGCCCCATTCATTCCTACTCTCTTTTCTGCTTGTTAACCAATCCTCAATCCATGTGATTATGATACTCTTAATCCCATGTGCTGTCATTCTGTTTACGAACAGTCTGCGTGGGAATTAATCAAAAGCTTTGTGAAAATCTAAATGCACCCCATGTGACTTGATTCCCCCAGACCAATTCTGCTGGGAACATCCTGTTAAAAAAACTTGTATCTAGTTTGTCAGGCAATTTCCATTTCATTAATCCACATTGATTGTCCTGAGAATTATTTTGTAAACATCCAGTAATCACATTACTTATAATATAATTTATTATGTCTATTAAATCTAACAGGTTTGTAGTTCCCTGCCTTTTGTTTCCTTCTTTCCTTTCTTAAACTGCGGTGGGGCATTGTAAGCTTTCAAGCTATTGTTGAGAATAAACTGAATTTTGAAAGTTTTATTTTCCTTATTCAATTATACAGGGAGCATACTGGGTGAGTGGCTCCTCACGGAGGTCATGGGCAATCTGTGGGGGTTGGAGGAATGAGGTTCTGAGGACTGCATTGCTGCACTGGAGAACAGCAGCAAGACTACTATGCTGGCCTCCGTCTGCACCCTGCAGTTCTTGTGGACTCCTGTGTAACTTGCAAAGTCACTATGAGCCTGACCTCAAGAGAAAAGAGGGATATTCTGGGCCAAGTTACACATGACTCAGACACGCATTTCAGAAGGTGCACAAGTGGGCAGGTTTTCCTAAACTAACAGGGAAGACCCAGCTCAATATGATAAAGCAGAATGAGGTGGCCATTTGGCTCATTGTTCCTGTTCCAGCTGCTTGTTAATTCCATCCAATGAGCCATACCACCTTGTTCTTTCTGAACAGATCTGCTCTCTTCTTCCCTTTTGAGTATTTCTTCAGCTGTTTCTTGAATGTTCCTACTGAATCTGTTTCCAGCAGCCATCCCAGATCACAACACAACACTGCACAAGAAAATAATTTGTGTTTCCTCTGAATCATTTGCCAGAAACGATAACCAAAAGCAAAGTCATACGTATTTCACTCCTTTCACATAATTAATTTACAGCCAATTAAATACCCTTACAGTATTGCCACTGTTATAATTAGGAAACATGGCAGCCAATTTGTGCACAGGAAGATTCCACAAGCAGCAAAATACTGATCACCTAACGTACAGCCATGGAGATGTACAGCAGGGAAATAGACTCTTTGGTCCAACTCGTCAATGGCGACGAGAAATCCTAAAATAATCTACGATAACAAAGTGTGGAGCTGGATGAACGCAGCAGGCCAAGCAGCATCTGAGGAGCACAAAAGCTGGCGTTTCGGGCCTAGACCCTTCATCAGAAAAATTCCCTTTTTTCTGATGAAGGGTCTAGGCCCGAAACGTCAGCTTTTGTGCTCCTGAGATGCTGCTTGGCCTGCTGTGTTCATCCAGCTCCACACTGTGTTATCTCGGATTCTCCAGCATCTGCAGTTCCCATTATCTCTAAAATAATCTACTCCAGCATTTGGCCCATATCCCTCTAACCTCTTCCTATTCATGTACCTATCCGGATGCCTTTGAAATGTTGTAATTGTCCCAGCCTCCAGCACCAACTGTGTGTTCATCTCACATTACCATTCAACAGAAACTTGCTGTGTGAGATTGGCTGTCACTGCGTTTCCTGCCCAACAACTGTAACTAATTTCAAAAGTACCCCATTGGCTGTTAAAAGAACATTAGGCTGTCTGGAATTCATGGTCTTTATGGATGAGGGAGGCTTCAACCCAAACACAAAAAGACACCATTACACCATGGAGCTCAAACAGTTCATCCACTTCACCAACACCTTCCACCCCAACCTTCAGTTCACCTGGGCCATCTCCAGCACATCCCACACCTTCCTGGACCTCTCAGTCTCCATCTCAGGCAACCAGCTTGTAACTGATGTCCATTTCAAGCCCACCGACTCCCACAGCTACCTAGAATACACCTCCTCCCACCCACCCTCCTGCAAAAATTCCATCCCCTATTCCCAATTCCTCCGCCTCCGCCGCATCTGCTCCCACGATAAGACATTCCACTCCCGCACATCCCAGATGTCCAAGTTCTTCAAGGGCCGCAACCTTACCCCCACAGTGGTTGAGAACACCCTTGACCGCGTCTCCCGTATTTCCCGCAACACATCCCTCACACCCCGCCCCCGCCACAACCGCCCAAAGAGGATCCCCCTCGTTCTTACACACCACCCCACCAACCTCCGGATACAACGCATCATCCTCCGACACTTCTGCCATCTATAATCCGACCCCACCACCCAAGACATTTTTCCATCCCCACCCGTCTGCTTTCCGGAGAGACCACTCTCTCCGTGACTCCCTTGTTCGCTCCACACTGCCCTCCAACCCCACCACTCCCGGCACCTTCCCCTGCAACCGCAGGAAATGCTACACTTGCCCCCACACATCCTCCCTCACCCCTATCCCAGGCCCCAAGATGACATTCCACATTAAGCAGAGGTTCACCTGCACATCTGCCAATGTGGTATACTGCATCCACTGTACCCGGTGTGGCTTCCTCTACATTGGGGAAACCAAGCGGAGGCTTGGGGACCGTTTTGCAGAACACCTCCGCTCAGTTCGCAAGAAACAACTGCACCTCCTAGTCGCAAACCATTTCCACTCCCCCTCCCATTCTTTAGATGACATGTCCATCATGGGCCTCCTGCACTGCCACAATGATGCCACCCGAAGGTTGCAGGAGCAGCAACTCATATTCCGCCTGGGAACGCTGCAGCCTAATGGTGTCGATGTGGACTTCACCAGCTTCAAAATCTCCCCTCCCCCACCGCATCCCTAAACCAGCCCAGTTCGTCCCCTCCCCCCACTGCACCACACAACCAGCCCAGCTCTTCCCCACCACCCACTGCATCCCAAAACCAGTCCAACCTGTCTCTGCCTCCCTAACCTGTTCTTCCTCTCACCCATCCTTTCCTCCCATCCCAAGCCGCACCCCCATCTACCTACTAACCTCATCCCAACTCCTTGACCTGTCCGTCTTCCCTGGACTGACCTATCCCCTCCCTACCTCCCCACCTATACTCTCTCCACCTATCTTCTTTACTCTCCATCTTCGGTCCGCCTCCCCCTCTCCCCCTATTTATTCCAGAACCCTCGCCCCATCCACCTCTCTGATGAAGGGTCTAGGCCCCGAAACGTCAGCTTTTGTGCTCCTGAGATGCTGCTTGGCCTGCTGTGTTCATCCAGCCTCACATTTTATTATCTAAGACACCATTAATGCCTGAATGAAGCTGTCATGAAGTGATTGGGTTCCTTCACATTAATTCCGCTCCAATGTCTGGGAGGATACTCTCATCCCTTCTGGCTGAGGAACTGGCTTCAAGCAGCAGCCAGCTGAACGATCAGTGATTACTTTCCAACCTCCAAAGTCTCTCTTTGTTTTCTCCGTATCACATTAAGGGTCATTCCACCTCCACATTCATCTCCACAGGGTTCACGTGCTCCTAGATGCCGGTTACATCCTACTCCCAGTATCGTCACCTGGGCATCGCAACGCTACAAATCTATGCTAAGAGCCCAGCAGACGATGAGTTAAACCATAATAATACTTCTTCTCCCCCTCTGCTCCCTCACGCAATGCCAGTAATTGGTGCCAAGCTCATTAACTATGATCCAGTGACATCCACTTTCACCAGTGGCGTTTTGCCAGGAGTAAGTCAAAAGAAATATTCAGCCTTCCTCGGACTCCCCTGGTTATTGAAATCACCCAGCTCAGGCCTACTCAAGTGGTAGCAGTCACTTTTTCTTCCTCAAAAACAATTTCCTATCGGATTTGAGCCACAGTTATAGGAGTTCACGTTAGAACAAAGCTGGCTTGGCTGTTAGCAGCAACAGGGAAAGGTTTATGATTCAGAGGGTGAGAGTTATCATTCGCTGGGCCAGCATTTCTTCCCCATCCCCAGATAGGTGATGGCCGAGTGGTATTATTGCTGGACTGTTAATCCAGACACCCAGGTAATGCTCTGGAGACCCAAGTTCGATGGTGGAATTTGAATCTAATAAAACATCTGCAATTAAGAATCTAATGATAATGGTGAGCCCATTGTCAACTGTAAGGAAAAACTCACCTGGTTCGTGAATGCCCTCTAGTCTGGCCTTCACGTCACTCCAGCAACGTGGCTAATTCTGAACTGCCCTCTGGGCAATTAGGGACAGGCAATAAAATGTTGCCTAGCCAGCAATGCCCTCCATTAATGAACTAAGAAAAAACAAAGCTGCCTTGGAAGTAGTAGTGGACACCTGCCTTCTTGAACGATATTTTGAGTATCCGACAGTGCTGCTAGGAACAGCAATATATTTCCAAATCAGGGCTGTCAGTGGCTTGGAGGGAAACTTGAAGGAGCGATGCTCCCTTTTCTTGTACATGGTGGGGATTGGGCGTTCGGAAGGTGCTGTCTAAGGAACTTTGGTGAATTCCTGCAGTGAGTCTTGTAGATGGTACACACTGCTGCTGACGGTTGGTGGTGGGGGAAGCGAATAGGCTGCTGACGAAGCAGAGTTCTTTGTTAAAACATTCATTTAATTGCCCTCCTGACATATACCTCATTTACTCTTGGAGCAGTTTTGGTGAGTCACCTGCCACAGAAGCCCAGGCTTAATCTGTAATGACAACTTCACGGGTTCTTGGAGGGTTTGAACTCTGCTCATGTGGGACAGCCACGATGGGCCAAATGGCCTCCATCAGAACTACATGAATTAAGCAATATGACTCGGAAAGCCTGGCCAAAAAAGGGAAGAGGTAGAGATTAGAAATACCACAAATTATCTCAATTACTCAATCAGTACTATAGGAAACAGAGTCAGCAACTCGACATAAACAACACCATTTTTGTTCTTAACTCACTGCACCACATTATTTCACCAGTCTCAGGGTGGGGTGGAATGCAGAGGAAGCATTCTTCAGTAATAGTACTGAAGACCTTCCCTGTCCCTAGCCAAGCTGTTCCACCCTCACCCCTGGCATCTGCCCGACAATAGGGGCAATTGCCCAGCCACGTCCTGTATACAAAAAGCAGGACAAATCCAACCCAGTCAATGTCTGCCTGTCAGTCTACCGCTGCTCAAAAATAAAGTAGCCGAGTCTCATCAAACTGCTGCATTTGGCCGAGTGTGACATCAGGGGGCTCTAGCAAAACTGGAGTCAGTGCGGTTAAGGGGGCAAACTCTCTGCTGGTTGGATCAGCATTAGGCAAAGGAAGTGTCCGCAGGAGTTCCTCAGGGTAGTGTCCTAGGCCCAACCATCTTCAGCTGCTTCATCAATGACCTTCCCTCAGCAGGGATGCTCGCCAATGACTACACAAGGTTCAGCACAATTTGAAACTCCTCAAATACTGAAGGAGTCCAGGCCCATAAGCAGCAAGAGCCGGGCAGTGTCCAGATTTGGTCTGAAAAGTGGAAAGTAACATTCGCAGTGACATCCAAAACAAGAAACAATCCAACCACAGCCCGTTGACACTCAAAGGCATCTACAGCACTGTTGAATAGAGCTTTCTGCAGTCATCTCCATTTGAACTTTATCCAGCTCCTCTATTCCTGACAAAATGCTCAATTTCATGGTTCCCTACACAAAACCTACTGACATACTTCCATTCCAGTGTCCTTGTCTTGGGCACTAATTGTACTGCTCCAAACTCTGGTTACTTTATGATGTGCTAATCACATCGCCATTTTATCAGCAGGAAACATGAGGTTCTACTTTCCTTAAGTCATGCCCACATGTAGATACCCAATTTTGCTTGGGTTGACATGTTCACATCAGTGTGTGGGCAACAAGATGACACCTCATCTATTGCAGAACTGGCTGTGTGTCAAAACTGTGACAACTGGCTGGTTGATAAAAGTAGTTATGGAACAGAGAGAGTAAACATTTTTTTAAAAATCAAAAAGATACGAAAAGAAAACTAATGAGAGGAAGAAGAATGTAAGCAAGGGGGTAATACAGTGTGGAGCTGGATGAACACAGCAGGAAAGCTGATATTTCGGGTCAGAACCCTTCTTGAGAAGCTTTCCTGCTCCCCTGATGCTGCGGGACAAGCTGTGTTCATCCAGCTCCACAGTGTTATCTCTGACTCCAGCATCGGCAGTTCCTACTATCTCCCAACATAAGGAAGGGGTTTGTTGACAGCAGGAGTAAGGGGATGAGTAAATGGGAAAGGGAGATATACTTGAGGAAAAGGAAGGAAATAAGTAAGACAGTAAAGAGCAGCAGGGAGTTGGGTGGGACAGCAGGAATGAGAGGGAGAGAGAAGAATGGCCCACAGCCAAACTAGAGGCAATTTGTTGAGCAAAGATCCTGGTAGCTGAGCCTGACATGTTGGTTATTTAAGAACTTCTGAGGACTGGTGAGTTGTTGGATCAGCAGCAGCAGGCAATAGCTAACCCAGGGCCACATTAGTCAGCAAGTCTGCAACAGTATTGGCAGCAATTAATCACAGAGCTCCCTCTCAGGCAGCCCAGCCCAGCTCTGAGCTCACAACACTTCCCTCAGTCAACAGCTGGAGCAGGAACATGCAGTAAATGTCACATCCAGATGTTGCATTTTCTCTCTCTCTAGTTGTGAAAGCCAGGTTCCTCCCCCCACACCCCCATCAGGGATCAGCTGATCTGCAGAGTGGCGAGAACGTGGACTCACTACCAGTAATCATGGCAAAAAGCATTGTCGCATTAAAAGGGAAGGCAAATAAATAGGAGAGGGAGGTAGGACTGTCGCACTGATAGCAAGATGCACAGGGTGGGAGGAAGCTCGAAAGAACCAGCCGGAACTTGATGGGCTGAAAGAGCTGCTTTTGCGCAGCAGTGTGGCTGAAATGTATGCAGTCCATGTGCCAACTTTCACTTCCTCACATCTTGTAACTCAGAAACGTAAACGGGCACTGCAACATCTTGCTGGGCCAAAGACTACAGTGACATGAAAACAAACACCAAGGTACAACTCTCCTGAGAATTAAGCAAAGCGTACTGCTCAAAGACAGTGCCTGTCCCTTTAAAGGAGCAGATCATTTCCACAACACCTTAATGCATATTTAGCAGGAAGCCAATTCCAGATCATATAACATATAATTCCCAGTGAGACGCCCCCAAGTTTGTTCTCATAGTCCTGTTTGCAATCCAAGCTATTGCCTGTTTGTAACCAGCACTCTGACTCTCTCACGTGCTGCTCTCTCTCTACCTCTCGTGTGTCTCCCTGTGGTGTTAAGGTGGTAAGTCCGGAATGTTCTGAATGTTAGCTGCAGTCTGCGGCCCCTGTCCCGTGACTTCTGGTTTGAACCTGAATACAATTGACTGCCTAAGCCTCAGTGAGTTTGGACAGGCTGCCCAAGACAGTCTTGGAGCAGTGCACTAGAGGAAAAAATACCAACAATTTCAATCCTATTCCAATGCGCTTTAAACTAGCCTCCCATGTTGTGCTTTCCAGAAACAATAATGCATCAAAAACTCCAGTGGTCGATTTCAAACACATCAAATCCTGTTTACCCAGCACTCCCACTCCGATCGACTGAAATTTACTCAAAATCTTCACAATTACAGCTCGCATTCTTGTTTTCACATCCCTTCAGCGCCTGGCTCCTCCCTATCTCTGTAATCTCCTCCAACCCGCAACACTCTAAGATATCTGCATTCCTTGAATTCCAGCCTTTTCAGTATCACTGATGTTAATCACTCTGGCACTTGGCTCTATAGCAGACTGCCAAGACAACAAAGCCCTGGGTTTCAAACAGTGAACAATAAAAGAGAAGTACAGCACAGGAACAGGCCCTTCGGCCCTCCAACCTGTGCCGATCATCATGCCCTGACTAAACTTAAAAAAACCTCCTGCCCTTATCTGGTCCGTATCCCTCTATTCCCTCCCTATTCATGCAACCATCCAGGTGCCTCTTAAATGTCGCCAACATGCCTGCTCCCACCACCTTATCTGGCAGTGCATTATGGGCTCCTACCACTCTCTGCCTGAAAAACTTTCCTCACACACCTCCCTTCAACTTCCCCCCTCTCACTTTGAACTGGTGCTCCCTTGTAATTGAAAACTCAACCCTGGGAAAAAGCCTCCAACTATCCACCCTATATATGCCTCTCATACCTTTATAAACCTGTATCAGGTCTCCTCTCAGCCGCGGTCTTTCCAGTGAAAACAATCCTTTTTAACCTTTCTTCCGAGACAATGCTCTGGAGAGCAGGCAACATCTACAAAATGATGAGGGGTATAGAAGGTCTATGAAATCATGAGGGGTATAGACAGGGTGGATAGCAAGAAGCTTTTTCCCCCAGAGTGGGGGACTCAATTCCTAGGGGTCATGAGTTCAAAGTGAGAGGAGGAAAGTTTAAGGGAGATATGCATGGAAAGTTCTTTACACAGAGGGTGGTGGGTGCCTGGAACGCGTTGCCAGCGGAGGTGGTAGACGCAGACACATTAGCGTCTTTTAAGATATAGAGTTGTGAGCTCATGGAATAGTTTGCCAGTAGAAGTGGTGGAAGCGGAGTCATTAGTGACATTTAAGTGACTGCTGGACATGCACATGGACAGCAGTGAATTGAGGGGAATGTAGGTTAGGTTATTTTATTTTTGGATTAGGATTATACCACGGCACAACATCGTGGGCCGAAGGGCCTGTACCGTGCTGTACTTTTCTATGTTCTATATATCTGGACAGGTACATGAATGGGCAGGGAGCAAGGGCCGGGGGGGGTGGGAATGCAGACCCTTAGAAAATAGATGACAGGTTCAGACAGAGGATCTCGAACGGCGCAGGCTTGGTGGGCCAAAGGACCTGTTCCGGTGCTGTAATTTTCTTTGTTCTATCCCAGTGAAACTTCACTGCACTCTCTCCAAAGCTTCCACATCCTCCTAGTAATGTGGTGACCAAAACTGCACACAATACTCCAAATGCGGCCTAATAAGGGTTTTATATAGCTGTAACATGGTTTGTCAACTCTTGTACTCCATGCCCTGGCCAATGAAGGCAAGATGCCATTTGCCTTCTCAATCACTTTGGCCTTCTGTATTGGCATTTTTTGGGAACTGTGGATCTGCTTGGCCAGATCTCTCCGTGTGTTAATGTTCTGAAGGGTTCTGCCATTTACAGTATAATTCACACCTAAATTTGATCCCCCAAAGTGCATCACATCACATTTGCCTGGATTAAACTCCATCTGCTGTATCTGTGCCAAAGTCATCAATCTATCAATATCCTGTTGTATACTTTCACTATCGTTGGCACCATCCTCAACTCCACCAATCTTTGTGTCATCTGTAAACTTGCTAATCAGATCACCCACATTTTCCTCCAGATCATTTATTAACACTACAGATAACACAGGACCCAAGACCAATCCCTGTGGAACACTGCTAGTTACCTATCTCCATTCTGAAAATCACCCTTCCGCCGCTACCCTCTGTATTCTATGACCAGGCCAGTTTTGTACCTATCTGGCCAGCCCACCCAGAATCCCTTGTGATTTTAGGTTTTGTACCAATCTGCCGTGTGGGACCTTATCAAATGCCTGACTAAAGTCCCTATAAACTACATCCACAGCTCATCCCTCATCAATTATCTTTGTCACCTCCTTAAAAGATTCAGTCAGGTTGGTGATACATGACCTTCCCTGTACAAAACCATGCTGCCTGTCACTAACTAGTCCATTTCCCTCCAAATGTGCATGTATCGTATCTTCTCAGTATCTTCTCTCAGAGCTTCCCCACCACAGATTTCAGACTCACCACCTATAATTTCCTGGATTATCCCTGCTTCCTTTCTTAAATAAGGAAACAACATTGACTAATCTCCAGTCTTCTGGAACTTCACCTGTGGTCAAGGAGGATGCGAAGATATCTGCTAATGCCCCGGCTAGTTCCTCCCTTGCCTCTCGCAGGAACCTGGGATAGATCCCGTCTGGCCCTGGGGACTTGTCTGCCTTAATGCAATTTAGGATTCTCAAAACCTCCTCCTTTAATATACTGACATTCTCTTCAGTATGCACACACTCATCCCTGACTTTAACATCAGTCCTGTCCTTCTCGGTGAATACCGATATAAGGTGCTCATCAAGGATCCCTCCCACTTCCTGCAGCTCCATGTATAATGTCCCTCCTTTGTTCTGGAGGAGGCCTACTCTTTCCCTTGCTACCCTCTTTCTTCTAAAGTATGCATTTCCACCCAGGGCTCTGTACCTATCGACTTCTCCCTCCCTCCTCCTTTCAGATTTTCCTTAAAGCTCTAACTTATCAGGCAAGCTTTTGCCAGGTTCAGATGGCTCCTGATAAGGCTCAGTTTTAATTTGCTAACACCCCGGAAAAGAAACTTGTCATCTTTGAATTGCCTCAAAATTGCTGTTTTTGTTGCTGCCATGAGTTGACACCAGTAGGTGTCACCAGTGAGCAAACACAATGACCAAAGGTAATGAGATAGGAGGAACTGCTGATGATGGAGACTGAGATAACACAGCGTGGAGCTGGAGGAACTCAGCAGGCCAGGCAGCATCAGAGGAGAGGAAAGCTGATGTTTTGAGTTGGGACCCTTTCTGAAGAAGGGTCCAATCTCAAAATGTCAGCTGATAATGGGAACTGCAGGTGCTGGAGAATCCGAGATAACAAGGCATGGAGCTGGATGAACACAGCAGGCCAAGCAGCATTTTAGGAGCACAAAAGCTGACGTTTCGGGCCTAGACCCTTCATCAGACCCTAGACCGTTCTGCTTGGCCTGCTGTGTTTATCCAGCTCTGCACTTTTGTTATCTCGAAATGTCAGCTTTCCTGCTCTTCTGATGCTGTCTGACCAATGATAATGACATGCTGAAGATACCTGGATTCAGTCCAGAACTGCACTGGAAGATAAATATTAGGAGTAGGCCGTTCGATCCTGCTCCAGCATTCAACCTGACCATGTGATCATCCAACCCAGTTCACATTCTCTCCCCATATCCTTTAATCCTTTTAGCGAAAAGAACTGTATCGACTCCTCCTTCAAACATTCAATGTGGTAGTCTTTCTGTGGCAGAGAATTTCACAGGTTCACCACTCTGTGGGAGAAGAAATTTCTCTGCATCTCAGTCCTAAATAGCCTACGCCAAAATCTTAGACTGTGATCCCTGCTCCTAAACTCACTAGTCATCAGGAACGTCCTTTCTGCATTTACCCTGTCTCGGCCTGATGGAATTTTATAAACTTGCCCCCTCATTCTTCTAAGCTCCAGAGAATATAATCCCAACAAATCCAGTCTCTTTTTAAGGCAGTCCTGCCATGCCAGGAATCAGGCTGGTAAGCTTTTGTTGCATTCCCTTCGTAGCCAGAACATCCTACTTCAGAAAAGGAGACCAAAACTGCACACAGTATTCCAGGTGTGGTCTCACCAAGGCCCTGGAGCAAGACACCCCAGCTCTTGTGCTGCTCTCTCTTCAAACTAGATTAGATTCCCTACAGTGTGGAAACAGGTCCTTTGGCCCAACAAGTCCACACTGCCCCTTGAAGCATCCCACCCAGACCCATCCCTCTATAACCCACACACCCCTGAACACTACGGGTAATTTAGCACGGCCAATCCACCTAGTCTTCACATCTTTGGACTGTGGGAGGAAACCAGAGCACCCGGAGGAAACCCACGCAGCCACGGGGAGAATGTGCAAACTCCACACAGACAGTTACCCGAGGCTGGAATCGAACCCGGGTCCCTGGCGCTGTGAGGCTGCAGTGCTAATCACTGAGCCACTGTGCCCCAAGGTGATCTGCCACTTTGGATAATACTTACCCAAAAAAGGTGACAATACAGACACGGTGTGACACACAACTGATGCAAACCAGCAGTTTCTACAGCTTTGTCCCAAAGCTCCAGAATTCACTCCATCCTTCTGTCCTCCTTTGGAATGCTGTTTAAACGCCAAATCTGGCTAGGTTTTTTGGTCACCTCTCCAAACTGGGTTTTTGGCCCTTCTCACATTATAACACTGATTCATTAGTTGTGTGAAGTGTTTGAGATGACCCAAGAGTATATTAGATGAGATCAGCGTCAAATTTCAGCTGATTATCTCTTGGAGAAATGTTTCGGATGTTTCTACTACTATGTGTATTTTCTTTCATGGGATTGTGGATATTGCTGACAGATTGAACAATTATTACCCATCCCTAACTGCCCTTGACCTGAATGGTTTGCTGAGTCATTCCTGTTGTTGTGTATCCAGAGGTATACTGAATCATAGATTCCCTACTGTGTGGGAGCAGGCCATTCAGCCCATTTAGTTACCACTGACCCTCCAAAGAGCATCCTACTTAGAGCCATCTTATCCCCGTAATCCTGCATGTCCCACAGCCAATCCACCTAGCCTGCACTTCTTTGGACTGTGGGAGGAAACCGGAGCACCCGGAGGAAACCCGCGCAGACACGGGGAGAATGTACAAACTCCGCACAGTCACCCGAGGGTGGAATTGAACCCGAGTCCCTGGCGCTGTGAGGCTGCAGTGCTAACCACTGAGCCACTCCACGTAGGTCAGACTGGGTAAGGATGGCACATTGTCAACCTCAAAAAGATGGGTTTTTACAATAGTTATGAACATTGCTCCTAATGAGACTTGCTCTCAAGCCCAGATTTATTAACGGAATGCAGATCCCTCCAGTAGGATTTGTAGGTTGGTGAAACATACAAGATTCTCAGTGGACGTGAAAAAAATCGATGGAGAAAGGTGGTATATCCTTGTGGGACAGTCTAGGACCAGGGGTATAATCTCAGAGCAAGACATTGTGTATTTAAGGCCTGTTTATCAATGACCTACCCTCCATTACAAGGTCAGAACTGGGGATGTTTGCCGATGATTACACAATATTCAGCACCATTCTCGACTTCTCAGATACTGAAGCGGTCCATGTTCAAATACAACGCAACGGTGCGCCATTTTCTTGTTGTTCTCCAGAACAATAGCCTGAGACCTCTGATTACGAACCAAGCGACATTACCACAGCACCATTATCTCCCCATGACTGTATCAGAGATAAGAGGAACTGCAGATGCTGAAGAATCCGAGATAACAAAGTGTAGAGCTGGATGATGCGCTCACCCAGCTCGACACTTTGTTATCTCCCCATGATTGCTTATTTCCAATGTTTTCTCTCTTTTTTAAAAAAGATAAATTCCAACCATTTTGCTGAGGTAGAGGCCACTCAGCCAACCATATCCATGTCAGCTCTTTCAAAGAACGATTCAATTAGTTTCACTCCACTGCTCCTTTCACCATAGCACTGAATATTTTACCCTTTCAAGTCAATATCAAACTTTTCTTTGATGTTACTACTGTGCTTACTTAAAATAAAACACTCAATCACACAGAAAGCCACTTCTCCTTTACTGTAGTTGTGCAAAGTTAAAAGCAGCATGACATTTAGGGCCACACCTGCAAAAGGCAATGTCCAAGGGCGTTGCTCTCTTGCAAGCAGCAAAGTCACTCAAAACTCTCACAGGCAGAGGCTAGCAGGACAATCAACAGGAAACAGCCGAATGGTATTCAACTCTCTCTCTTGAAACATGCTCTGGTTCAGACGCTTTCAGGGGTCACTCTCAGGTTCCCATCTGCTCCACATCCCGGAGACAACCCCACGCTGCAACTCTGCAGAACGTGCATTGTTCCTTGGTCAAAAGCGGATTCCATAGATGTTACCTTCATTGCAGGCTGAAAACAAAGTTTGCCCAGGGCTACCCAAACACAGGGAATCAAAACGATGCAACACAGGGAGCCATTCATGGAATCACAGAGATGTACAGCACAGAAAAAGACCCTCCGGTCCAACTCGTCCACGCCGACCAGATATCCTAAATTAATCTCATCCTACATGCCAGCAAACCCTTCCAAACCATTCCTATTCATGTACCCATCGAGATGCCTTTTAAATGTTGTACAGTTATAAGTTACAGTTGTATAGGACTTTGGTTCGGCCACATTTGGAGTACTGTGTACAGTTCTGGTCGCCACATTACCAAAAGGATGTGGATGCTTTGGAGAGGGTGCAGAGGAGGTTCACCAGGATGTTGCCTGGTATGGAGGGTGCTAGCTATGAAGAGAAGTTGAGTAGATTAGGATTATTTACATTAGAAAGACAGTGGTTGAGGGGGGACCTGACTGAGGTCTACAAAATCATGAGGGGTATAGACAGGGTGGATAGCAAAAAGCTTTTTCCCCAAAGTGGGCAGCTCAGTTACTAGGGGTCACGATTTCAAGGTGAGAGAGGAAAGTTTAAGGGAGATATGCATGGAAAGTTCTTTATGCAGAGGGTGGTGGGTGCCTGGAACGCGTTGCCAGTGGAGGTGGTAGAGGGGGGTGCAATAGCATCATTTAAGATATATTGAGACAGATACATGAATGAGCAGGGAGCAGAGGGATACAGATCCTTGGAAAATAGGTGACAGGTTGAGATAGAGGATCTGAATTGGCACAAGCTTGGAGGGCCGGAGGGCCTGTTCCTGTGCTGTAATTTTCTTTGTTCTCTGTAACTGTACCAGCCTCCACCACTTCCCCTGACAGTTTATTCCATACAAGCACCACCCTCTGTGTGAAAAAGTTGCCCCTGAGGTCCCTTTTAAATCTTTCCCCTCTCACCTTAAATATCTATGCCTCTCTAGTTTTGGGCTCTTCTCCCCTGGGGAAAAGACTTTTTCTATTTACCCTATCCATGCCCCTCATGATATTATAAACTTCTATAAAGTCAGCCCTCAGTCTCCAGCTTTCCAGGGAAAATAGCCACAGCCTATTCAGCCTCTCCCTGTAGCTCAAACCCTCTGACCCTATCAACATCCTCGTAAATCTTTTCTGAACCCTTTAAAGTTTCACTACATCCTTCCTGTAGCAGGGAGACCAGAATTGCTTGCAGTATTCCAAAAGTTGCCTAACTAACTTAGATTCCCGACAGTGTGGGAGCTGGCCATTCAGCCCATTGAGTCACTACTGACCCTCCAAAGAGCATCCCACTCAAACCCATCTTATCCCTGTAATCCTGCATTTCCCAGAGCCATTCCACCCAACCTGCACATCTTTGCACGATGGGAGGAAACTGGAACACCCGGAGGAAACCCATGCAGACATGGGGAGAATGTGCAAACTCCACACAGACAGTTGCCCGAGGGTGGAACTGAATCCAGGTCCCTGGAGCTGCACACGACTCTCCCAACTTCTATACTTAATGCACTGGCCACAGAGGCAAGCTTACCAATGCCTTCTTCACTATCCTGTCTACCTGTGACTCCACTTCCAAGGAACTGTGAACCTGCTCTCCAAGATCCCTCTATTCAGCAATACTCCCCAGGACCTTACCATAGGTGTCTAAGTCCTGCCCTGACTTGTCTTTCCAAAGTACAGCACCTCACGTTTATCTACATTACCATAGATCCATGGGCTCACCTATCTCCAGACTAACAACTGAAGTGGTGATTCAGAGACTTGAAAGTACATCCCTTCCGCTAATCCAACCAAAACTATAGATACGCTATGTAGACGACACTTTTGTCGTCATTAAATGAACCAAACTAGAGGAGACACACAAACTAATAAACAACACCCTCACCGGGATCAGATTCACCAGATAGAAGAAAAACAGCTTCCATTGCTGGACGTCACAGTGTAACGCAGGACAAATTGGGAATTCCGAACAAAGTAACACAGGAAAGCCACGCGCACTGACCAAATACTGAATTTCGACAGCAACCACCCTAACAGGCTCAAACAATATTGCGTGAGAACATTATTTAAACAGGCAACAACACACTTCAGCAGCACAGAGCTACACCGAGAATGAGAGGTGTACCCCTTCCAGGTATTCAAAGACAATGGGTACCTGAAAAACTGGGTCAGCAGATGCCTATCACACGAATGACACCAGGAAGATACCACACGTCCCGACACACTCACCACACTACCTTACATCAGGAACACACCTGATCTGACCTCAAGACTCCTACAACCACTGGGCATCAGAGTGGCACACAGACCCACATCAACCCTACGCTAACTGCTAACCCCAACCAAAGACCCACTGCCCACTATGGACAGGACCAACGTCATATACAAGACTCCCTGCAGAGACTATGACAAGCACTACATTGGACAAACAGGAAGGAAATTAACAACAAGGATACACGAGCATCAATTGGCAAAAAAAAGACATGACCAACACTCACTCATGTTTATCCAGATGGATAAGGAGAACCACCAGTTCAATTGGGACAACACTGGGGACACACAAAGAAACAAGCAAACATAGGGATTCCTAGAAGCCTGGGGCTCCACTAAAAAAAAAAGCTATCAGTAAACACAGAGCTCCACACCATATACACTCCATTGCGAAGGAAAACCGCAAACGAGGTAATCCAGCTCAACAGATCCCAGAGTTTAAACACCCAGGAAAACACAACAGCGCTTCATTGGAAGCTGCACTGATGATGTTACCCAGCAAGGCAATGAAAGGTCTGTGGAACAACGAACCAGCTCGGCCAGCCAACCAAACACAGCACCCACAACCCGAACTACAAGTGTACTCTAGATGTACATTGAACTCCATCTGTCACTCTTCAGCCCATTGGCCCATCTGATCAAGATCTCGTTGTACTCCGAGGTAACTTTTCTCACTGTCCACGATGCCTCTAATTTTGATATCATCTTTGACCCAACTTGCAGTGCCACCTGTATAAGAGAGCCATCCAATCAGTGTCACTCTCACCTACTCTTCTCTCAAGTGTTTATACCTCTGCTGGTTGAAATGGCTTCCATCGCCCTCCCAGGGGGCCCATTCTACGTCATAACTCGTGGCTCCTTTGTGACTGACCTCCTTATTACTGAACCTGCTGCCAATGGAAACAATTTCTCCTTATTTGTTCCGTTGAGTCTCTCCATTCAGTCTGCCCTTGAACTTCTCAGCTCTGAGGACAATTCCAGTTTCTCCAGAATCACACCGTGACAGAAGTCCCTCAATCCTGGCCCTAGTATAGTAAATCTCCTCTGCAGCCTCTCCATTCTAGGCCTTGATTCTTTCCCACAGCATTGGACTGCACCAGCTAACGCCCATAACCCATGTCTAGTAAAGCAGGCAGCACAGAGGTTAGCACTGCAGCCTCACAGCACCAGGAATCCTGGTTCAATTCCATCCTCAGGTGACTGTCTGTGTCGTGTTTGCACATTCTCCCTGTGTCTGCATGTGTTTCCTCCAGTTTCTTCACACGGTCCAAAGATTCTACATCATAACCTGTCTACCTGTGACTCCTCTTTCAAGATAACTGTTAACCTACACTCCAAGGTCCCTTTGTTCGGGAACACTCCTCAGGGCCTTACCCTAGGTGTATAAGTCCTGCCCTGAGTTACAGATTGGTTAGATTGGCCAAGGGAAATGCAGGGTTACGGGGATGGTGGCAGGGCGGGTGGGGGCAGTTCTGGGAGGGATGTTCTTTGGAGGGTTAGTGTGGATGAAATAGGGCAAATGGCCTGCTTCCTCTCTGTAAGGATTCTATGAATGCATCCTTAATGGGCTTTGCATGTAAATTAATCAGTTGGAAAACATGGTGGTAGGTAAAAATTGCCAAAGGAGATTCATTCATTGGAAAAAGGCTGTACATGTTGTGTGAGATAGATTAGCATGGGAAATCAGAAAATCAAAACAGGAGGTCTGGATTATACTTACCCAGTTACCAGTGGTGTAATGCAAGGACATGTTTTGGGGCCACTGCTGCTTGTCATTTTTATAAATGACCTGGATGAGGGCGTAGAAGGATGGGTTAGTAAATTTGAGGATGACACTAAAGTTGGTGGAGTGGTGGATAGTGCGGAAGGATGTTGCAGTTAACGGAGGGACATAGATAAGCTGGGCTGAGAGGTGGCAAATGGAGTTTAATGCCGAAAAGTGTGAGGTGATTCACTTTGGAAGGAGTAACGGGAATACAGAGCACTGGGCTAATGGTAAGATTCTTGGTAGTGTGGATGAGCAGAGGGGTCTCAGTGTCCATGTGCATAGATCCCTGAAAGTTGCCACCTAGGTTGATAGGGCTGTTAAGAAGGCATACGGTGTGTTAGGTTTTATTGGCAGAGGGATTGAGTTTCGGAGCCATGAGATCATGTTGCAGCTGTACAAAACTCTGGTGCAGCCCCACTTGGAGTATTGTGTACAGTTCTGGTCATTCCGGAAGGATGTGGAAGCATTGGAAAGGGTGCAGAGGAGATTTACCAGGATGTCGCCTGGTATGGAGGGAGGGTCTTAGGAGGCAAGGCTGAAGGACTTGAGGCTGTTTTCGTTAGAGAGAAGAAGGTTACGAGGCGGCTTAATAGAGACATACAAGATGATCAGAGGATTAGATAGGGTGGACAGTGAGAGCCTTTTTCCTCGGATGGTGATGGCTAGCACTAGGAGACATGGGTTTAAATTGAGAGGTGATAGATATAGGACAGATGTCAGAGGTAGGCTCTTTACTCAGACCGTAGTAAGGGTGTGGAATGCCCTGCCTGCAACAGTAGTAGACTCGCCAACTTTAAGGGCATTTAAATGGCTATTGAATAAACATATGGGTGATAATGGAATAGTGTAGGTTAGTTGGGCTTCAGATTGGTTTCACAGGTCGGCGCAACATTGAGGGCCAAAGGGTCTGCACTGCACTGTAATGTTCTATGTGGTCTGTACCCAACATATCTCAGTCTCTCCAAACTCCATTTTCCTCAATGGGAGTTACTTCCCGGTGAACGTTACCCAGGGAAGTCAGCAGCTTCTTAACGACAGAGGGAATGAACGCACGTGGGAGCCAGTGTTCAAATCAAACCTTTATCTTTCCTTTTCCCGCAATAGTTAAAATCCTAACAATGCCTTTCAAAGAGAAAGGAACTCTCCCAATATTTATCAACACTAATCAGCAGCTGCCAAATCAAACTAACCGTTCATATCTCCCACTGCTTTTTGCACTAGAATGGCTGGTGTTTTTGTCAGTTTGTTTGGAAATATTTTGTTCAAGGTTAAGCCCTTTGGTTTATTCCTGAGATGCAGAGTGCGGAGGAGAGTGGGATTATCCCTGGGTGGGATGAAAGGGTGTGGGAGAAGAGAGTGTTGGAGTGAAGAGAGGCTGGAATTAGATCCAAAAGAGAGCAGGGAGTGAGGGGAAGGGTGGAATTAGACAGTGATGTTTTCAGGTGTAGGAGTGAGGGTTAGGTTGAGAGGGGGACTAAAAGATGAGAGAATTGATGGGGAAGGAATTGGATTAGACCGGGTGGGATAAAGGGTATGGGAAGCAAAGAGGGGAACAAAACCAAAACAACAGAGAAAAATCAGAACTGCTTTGATCACATGACCTTGTGAGTCAGTTCATTGAGCTTGTACCGCAGAGTCCTGTTGGTGAGTGATCTGGACTCAACACTACAGCAGGAGGTTCATGTTTTAGTGGGGGCAGTGAGGGAGAGGTTGTGATGCCACATTTGGTCTCTGTACCTCTAGTGACTGTAGTGGGCACTGGGAAATTAGCCTGGGTTTCAGCACACCTACACCTTCTGGCAACTGCTATTGAAGCAAGGGCTTGCTACAGCAGGAGTGATGGGGTTCGAGAGGGTAAAGCCAACCGGGGGCATCTCACTGTTTAACAGTTCAGCAGCGTCGCCATACTCGGGGAGCCAGAAATAAATCAAAAAAAAAACCAGGAAGGCTAAGATTCATACTGAATGGTGGCACAGTGGTTAGCACTGCAGCCTCACAAGCGCCAGGGACCCGGATTCAATTCCGCCCTCGGGCGACTGTGAGGAGTTTGCGCATTCTCCTTGTGTCTGCGTGGGTTTTCTCCGGGTGCTCCGGTTTCCTCCCACAGTCCAAAGATGTGCAGGCTAGGTGGATTGGCCATGGCAAATTGCCCATAGTGTTCAGGGATGTGTAGATTAGGTGGGTTATAGGGGGATGGGTCTGGGTGGCCTGCTCTGAGGTTTGGTGTGGACTTGTTGGGCTGAAGGGTCTGTTTCCATATTGTAGGGATTCTATTTTGAACTTGAGATGTTAACTCTGTTTCTCTCCCCACCAATGCTGCTAGACCTGCTGAGTTTCTCCTGTACTTTCTCTTTGATTTCAGAGGTGCAGCATCTGTCATTTTGCTTTAGTTTGTAATGGAGTCAGCGTACTGATAGGACCAGGGATCAGTGGAAATAAACAAAAAAAGATTTTTTTTGGGAGAAGCTAGTTCAAGATCAAGAGGTTGCCCCATAAGCTCTCCTGCACATGGAGAAATCCACTGCTACCTTAAAAGGACACATCCTTTGTATTAAAGATAACAAAGTGTGGAGCTGGATGAACACAGCAGGCCAAGCAGCAAAGCTGATATTTCGAGCCTAGACGAAGGGACTAGGCTCGAAACGTCATCTTTCCTAATCCTAAGATGCTGCTTGGCCTGCTGTGTTCATCCAGCTCTACACCTTGTTATCTCGGATTCTCCAGCCTCTGCAGTTCCCATTATTTCCTTTGTATTGAACTTGGGACACAGCTGGAGTCTGCTCTGTGCTACCCAGCACACACTGCCAGAGAGTTTCATGCAGAGCAGCTCACATCAACCAATCCCTCTGTAAACAAACATCAGTGTTTCCATATTCTCTTCAACTGGCAGAACAGAGAATGCTGATGCATGTGGAAACTGTTTTGTTTTAAAAACAAATTTTAAAACAACATTTTTTTTGGGAAGTTGAAAGCACTGGCTGGAGATTTTTCAAAGGAGAGTTGGATAGTTAGACGCAGGGAAATAGCTTGCAGAAATGGGGAAGAAATGGAGCAGTAGGATTTATTGGATAACTCAACCAAAGGGCTAGTACAGGCTCAACAGGGGAAGGTGCCGGGTGTGGTGGGGTTGGAGGGCAGTGTGGAGCGAACAAGGGAGTCACGGAGAGAGTGGTCTCTCCGGAAAGCAGACAAGGATGGGGATGGAAAAATCCGACCCCACCACCCAAGACATTTTTCCACACACCCCGCACCTTCCCCTGCAACCACAGGAAATGCTACACTTGCCCCCACACCACCTCCCTCACCCCTAACCCAGGCTCCAAGATGACTTTCCATATTAAGCAGAGGTTCACCTGCACATCTGCCAATGTGGTATACTGTATCCATTGTACCCGGTGTGGCTTCCTCTACATTGGGGAAACCAAGCGGAGGCTTGGGGACCGCTTTGCAGAACACCTCTGCTCGGTTCGCAGTAAACAACTGCGCCTCCCAGTCACAAACCATTTCCATTCCCCCTCCCATTCTTTAGATGACATGTCCATCATGGGCCTCCTGCAGTGCCACAATGATGCCACCCGAAGGTTGCAGGAACAGCAACTCATATTCCGCTTGGGAACCCTGCAGCCCAATGGTATCAATGTGGACTTCACCAGCTTCAAAATCTCCCCCTCCCCCACCGCATCCCAAAACCAGCCCAGTTCGTCTCCTCCCCCCACTGCATCACACAACCAGCTCAGCTCTTCCCCTCCACCCACTGCATCCCAAAACCAGTCCAACCTGTCTCTGCCTCCCTAACCTGTTCTTCCTCTCACCCATCCCTTCCTCCCATCCCAAGCCGCACCTCCATCTCCTACCTACTAACCTCATACCACCTCCTTGACCTGTCCATCTTCCCTGGATTGACCTATCCCCTCCCTACCTCCCCACCTATACTCTCCTCCCCACCTATCTTCTTTTCTCTCCATCTTCGGTCCACCTCCCCCTCTCTCCCTATTTATTCCAGAACCCTCACCCCATCCCCCTCTCTGATGAAGGGTCTAGGCCCAAAACGTCAGCTTTTGTGCTCCCGAGATGCTGCTGGGCCTGCTGGGTTCATCCAGCTTCACATTTTATTATCCAAGACCAAGGACTCTGCTCCCCTGTCAGCAACTGGACTTAATCAGACTTTCCGACCCACAGACGGCGATCGGTAAGGTGAAGCGACAACCCTTAGCCCTCCCTGTATTCCTTATACACTCACGACTGTGCGGCCAAATTCAGCTCTGACTCCATTTACAAGTTTGCTGATGACACCGCTGGAGTGGGTAGGATCTCAGACAAGGTCGAGACAGAGCACAGGAAAGAGAAAGGACAGTTTATTGGCATGGTGCGTCAGCAAAATGAAGGAGTTGGTCATTGACCTCAGGAGGTGGAGTTGAGGACACACCGCTATCTGCATTATCGATATTGAGGTGGAGGTGGTCTGGAGCAATTGATGTCACTGTTAGTTATTTTTCTGCAGTTGAAAATTCAATTCTAATTCCTTCGACTGAGAGCTGGGCCTGTATATATATATATATAGAGAGATCTCTCAGAGGGGCCTCCTTCACTAGTTCTGATGGGCGAGGAAGGCAAAGACTAATTTTCTACATTTCCACTTTCCGACAGCAACAAATGCCAGCCTGCTCAATCTTCCTGCAAATTTTAACCTCTCGCTTCTGGTATCATAGAACATAGAACATAGAACAGTACAGCACAGAACAGGCCCTTCAGCCCACAATGTTGTGCCGACCATTGATCCTCATGGATGCACCCTCAAATTTCTGTGACCATATGCATGTCCAGCAGTCTCTTAAATGACCCCAATGACCTTGCTTCCACAACTGCTGCTGGCAACGCATTCCATGCTCTCACAACTCTCTGCGTAAAGAACCTGCCTCTGACATCCCCTCTATACTTTCCACCAGCCAGCTTAAAACTATGACCCCTCGTGCTAGCCATTTCTGCCCTGGGAAATAGTCTCTGGCTATCGACTCTATCTATGCCTCTCATTATCTTGTATACCTCAATTAGGTCCCCTCTCCTCCTCCTTTTCTCCAATGAAAAGAGACCGAGCTCAGTCAACCTCTCTTCATAAGATAAGCCCTCCAGTCCAGGCAGCATCCTGGTAAACCTCCTCTGAACCCTCTCCAAAGCATCCACATCTTTCCTATAATAGGGCGCCCAGAACTGGACGCAGTATTCCAAGTGCGGTCTAACCAAAGTTTTATAGAGCTGCAACAAGATCTCACGACTCTTAAACTCAATCCCCCTGTTAATGAAAGCCAAAACACCATATGCTTTCTGAACAACCCTGTCCACTTGGGTGGCCATTTTAAGGGATCTATGTATCTGCACACCAAGATCCCTCTGTTCCTCCACGCTGCCAAGAATCCTATCCTTAATCCTGTACTCAGCTTTCAAATTCGACCTTCCAAAATGCATCACCTCGCATTTATCCAGGTTGAACTCCATCTGCCACCTCTCAGCCCATCTCTGCATCCTGTCAATGTCCCGCTGCAGCCTACAACAGCCCTCTACACTGTCAACGACACCTCCGACCTTTGTGTCGTCTGCAAACTTGCTGACCCATCCTTCAATTCCCTCGTCCAAGTCATTAATAAAAATTACAAACAGTAGAGGCCCAAGGACAGAGCCCTGTGGAACCCCACTCACCACTGACTTCCAGGCAGAATATTTTCCTTCTACTACCACTCGCTGTCTTCTGTTGGCCAGCCAATTCTGTATCCAAGCAGCTAAGTTCCCCTGTATCCCATTCCTCCTGACCTTCTGAATGAGCCTTCCATGGGGAACCTTATCAAATGCCTTACTGAAGTCCATATACACCACATCCACAGCTCGACCCTCATCAACCTTACTAGTCACATCCTCAAAAAACTCGATAAGGTTTGTAAGGCATGACCTACCCCTCACAAAGCCGTGTTGACTGTATTTGATCAAGCCATGCTCTTCCAGATGGTCATAAATCTTATCCCTCAGAATCCTTTCTAACACCTTGCAGACGACAGACGTGAGACTTACCGGTCTATAATTGCCGGGGATTTCCCTATTTCCTTTCTTGAAGAGAGGAATTACATTTGCCTCTCTCCAGTCCTCAGGTACGACTCCAGTGGAGAGCGAGGATGCAAAGATCTTCGCAAGTGGCGAAGCAATTGCATTTCTCGCTTCCCAAAGCAGCCGAGGACAAATCTGATCCGGGCCTGGCGACTTGTCAATCTTAATGTTTGACAAAATTTTCAGTACATCAGCTTCCTCTATCTCTATCCATTCCAGCATGCACACCTGCTCTTCAAAGGTTTCATACACTACACAGTTCGTTTCTTTCGTAAAGACAGAAGCAAAAAACTCATTTAGGGCTTCCCCTACCTCCTCAGGCTCCACACACAAGTTCCCTATGCTATCCCTGATCGGCCCTACTCTTTCTTTGACCATTCTCTTATTCCTCACGTAAGTGTAAAATGCCTTTGTGTTTTCCCGGATTCCTTCTGCCAAGCCTTTCTCGTGCCCCCTCCTGGCTCTCCTCAGACCATTTTTGAGCTCCTTCCTTGCCTGCATGTAATCCTCTCTAGCTGAACTTGACCCTAGCTTCCTCCACCTTATGTAAGCTACCTTCTTCCTTTTCACTAGAGGCTCCACCGCTCTCGTCATCCAAGGTTCCTTTATCTTACCCCTTCTTGCCTGTCTCAGAGGGACATATTTACTCATCACTCCCAACAACTGTTCCTTAAACCATCTCCACATGTCTATAGTTCCCTTACCATGGAACAACTGCTCCCAGTCCATGCTTCCTAACTCGTGTCTAATCGCATCATAGTTTCCTCTTCCCCAATTAAATATCCTCCCATTCTGCCTAATCCTCTCCTTCTCCATAGCTATGTAGAATGAGAGAGTGTTATGGTCACTATCACCAAAATGCTCTCCCACCACAAGATCTGATACCTGCCCCGGCTCGTTTCCGAGCACCAAGTCTAGAATGGCCTCTCCCCTCGTCGGCCTGTCAACGTACTGCGTTAGGAAACCCTCCTGAACACACCTTACAAAAACAGCTCCATTCAAATCTTCTGCTCGAAGGAGGTTCCAATCAATATTAGGAAAGTTAAAGTCACCCATTACAACAACCCTACTGCGTCCACACTTTTCCAAAATCTGTCGACCTATGCTTTCTACAATCTCCCTGCTGCTATTGGGGGGCCTGTAGTAAACCCCTAACGAGGTGACTACTCCCTTGCTGGTTATCATCCAGGTTATAATATTGTCCGCTTTCTCCTGCGCCCTATTTGAGGGAGCATTCTGAGGAGTTTCAGCTCAGGATCCAACTCTCAGACTGATCTGAGCAAACATAAGAGTCTTACATCACGATCATTGAGCAATCTGGTGGCGGCATTTTAAGCCAGGCCCATAGGTCAAGGGTCAAGCTGTAAGTTGATGGTTTCCATGACAACAGATGAAGAAAGCGATTCTAGATCTCGCTAAGCAGACTCAGCAGCTACAGATCTGAGGAGAAGATGGGTGCCGGAGACCACAATGGCTTCAAGCCATCAACGACCCTCACTTCCTGCATGAGGTCATCACAATTAACAGGACCTTGGGGGGGGGGGGGGGGGGGGGGGGGACAATCCTCCAGGAACGGTCTTGGTGTTTCCAGAAGTTGATGACTGATCCCCAGAAAATGGCTGCTAGGGGCAAACGGGAGAAAAACCTATTATAACAGAGCATTTTGCCTCGTATCCTGTGAGCGCTTTTGTTGATCTGTTGTCGGAATACTGGAGTAGGGAGTGAGTTGGTTGGGGGGGCAGGGGTGGGGAGAGAGGGGTTCCCCTGGAATGTTGTCTACCTCAGCCAATTCCTGTGACACTGAAGTCTCTTCAAACGGGGTTACAAAGACCAGTTTCATGTTTCAGTAGCTGTGGGAAGACATAGGGATGGACCAGGCTGGGACAGTGGGGGGCACAGAGCAATACGAGGCCTCAGGTCATGTAATGAAACCTTCAGAAACACGGTCAACCAGAGCTCACAACACCAATGGCTCATAACCCACCATGGACAGAAAGCAGAGGCTGTCATAACCCTCCAGAAGGCACGCACTGAGGCCTGGTGTTAAAAGGTTTAATATGTAACAGTGAGAGGAACCAATAAAGAATTTCGAGTACAAATAAAGACTGATCTTTGGGACACTGGACGTTGGTAGGTCAGAAGCAGAAGTACACAGTGCTGCTTTCTGTACATAAGCCCAATGTGACAGAGGTTTCTATCCACATTCACATTTTATTGTCTGTCTAGGATCCATCAAACATTTAGAAACAATGTTCCTGCTGGTGCAGAGGATGCCAGAAATTAGTGGTATGGATATACCAACTATCAAGATGCAAGGATGCAATGTAATGGAGTTCCCAATTACTAGAGCATCTATAATTCTGGTCAGAAGCAGCACGACACCACATTATCGTACAACAGGTTCATTCAAAATCTCAACCTTTCGGCTGCCCCTTCTGAAAACTTGAGCTTTCAAGTAAACCTGTGGGACTATAACCTGGTATCATGTGACTTCTGATCTTGCCCACCCCAGGCCAACACCGGCACCTCCGCGTCATCCGTAAATCTGGTTCCAGGAGATAGATTCTACCCGTGACTCAGCACCAGTTTCTGCCATAAACTCTTCCACAAATGGTACAACAGTGTAGCTGCCACAGCGTCTCAAGGTTACTGTCAATGAAGAAAGCATTAGCTCAAACAAACACTCTCATCTGCCCACCCTCCCTCCCACTGCACAAGCCGCCGATGATCTGAATTGGAAAGGAATGTGGAACAGAGACAGGACGCAGACATTCCACCAAAGATTCCCCAGCTCCTTCTCAATTTTAATTTTCAACACTACCTTCCATACCTTCCTCCCTGTGTTTTCTTTATTCCCTCGCAGATGTCACTGGCTGGGCCCAGCATTTACTGACCGTCCCTTGTTGCCCTGGACACAGTGGCAGTGAGCTGCCTTCTTGAACTACTGCAGGCGTCAGGGTGTAGAAACACCAAGAGTGCCTTCAGGAACGGGATAAGAAACTGGAACCTTTAACAAACTGGTATTTTCTGCAGAGTAAAGAATTCGCTGTTGAAAGAGTGATCTTTTTTCACTCCGAGAGCCTAAACAATTCAACGACACTGCCTCTAAAGCATCAGGGTCTAGATTCCCATGTTAACATTCCAAAATGCTAGGATATGTCGTAACTACGGGTCACAATTTCAAGATTTGTCAGCAAAAGAGCTGGAGTGAAATGAGGAGAAACTTCTTTACTCTGAGTTGTTGGGATTTGGAATGTGCTGCCTGGGAGTGTGATGGAGGTAGATTCCATACGGCTGCATATATGTTTGAAAGAATAGAATATAGAATAGAATATCCTTTTACTCAATCGTAGGAGTACAGTGAAAAGCTTTTACAATGACTGCCTTTGTAGGGCAACATCTTACGTACAAATACCCTGGTACAAGCAGTTGCACGTTGAAAATAAGTTAAAAGTAGGACATCATTAAAGGTTTGACAGTAAGGTAGGAAATTTCAGATCAACATCACAGTGCGACAGCTCTGTGCAGGGTCTCTGCTCATGGTCTGACTGCCTACACCAGGCCCCAGTCCAACAGCCCTCCCTGCTCCGCTCCAAACCACAGGGACAAAGTTAGAGGGCCGTGGAGACAAGGCTGGAGAATGGAACTAGGCGAGTAGCACTTTCAGGAGCTGGTACAGACACAGCGGGTCAAATGGCCTCCTTCTCTACTGTAAAATTCTAAGACAAGACCATATGATGCAGGAATCAAAGTAGGCCATTCACCCCATTGATTTTCCTCCCCCAAGTGATGAGATCATGGTTGCTCTGATGATCCTCAGCTTCTCTTTCCCACCTTTTCACCATTATTTTTGATTCCCGTTACTGAATATACTTACTGACCCAGCCTCCGCAGCCCGGTGTGGTAAAGAATTCCACAGACTCTCTCCCTGCTGCAAAAGGAAATTCCTTCTCATTCTTGATCACAACTGAATGCCCCCTTATCCTGAGATTATGCCCTCTAGTGAAGATGAACCAGAGGAGGAGGAAGAGGAAGAAGAATCCACAGAGACTTTGAATGTTACAGCTAGAGATCAGGATGGTGCTTTCACAATCTTAATGAGATTTATACACTTTGTGGAGACACAGCAAACCACCCTGAAAGGTCATGTGTTGTACAATCGTTCTGTCTGCTTAACTAATTTATGACGCTGAACTGCTACTTAACAAATTTAATAAAGCATCTGAAAATTCCTTACAAACGATTAACTGCCTATGTTAGGTAACTCTGGGTCATGAATCCCAAATTTTAAACTGGAATTTTACATTACTGAGTTTGTCCAACTTCCCTTTATGTGCACGAACTACTCCCTGTGATAGCAAGTTCCACATTCTCACCGTGCTCTGGGCAAAGCTTCAACAATAACTGCTTGCACTTATATAGCATCTTTAATGTAGTCCAATGTCCCAGAGCACTTCTCACAAAGTGTGACACAGAGCTAAATAAGCTGAAATCGGGACAGATGATCAATTGCTTGTTAAAAGACCACTTCAAAAGGAAGAAAGCAGGAAGAGAGATTAAGCTGGAAGTGCAGGAGAAACTCAACAGGTCTGGCAGCATCTGTAAAGGGAGGAACAGGTTAATGTTGAGTCCCTAAGATGCTGTTTGGCCTACTGTGTTCATCCAGCCCCACCTTGGATTCTCCAGCATCTGCAGTTCTCATTATCTCTAATGTTTTGAGTCTGGTAGGACTCGTTCTTAAACCCTGTGAAAAAGTGTAGGGATGCAATTCCAGGCCTGGGAAACCGAACATGTGACCACCAATGGTGCAACAATTAAACCTAGGGATGGGCAAGAGGCCAGAATCATAAGAATGCTGCTAATACTAAGGGTTGGGGTCTGGCAGAGACTACAGAGCTGGATACAGCGAACAAATGTTTGAGTGTAAACACACTTGAGTCAAGGACAACAGTTTTGGACAAGGTCAAGATATGCAGAGTAGACTTTGAGAGTCAAGTCAACAGGTAGCAAAGACATGAATGAGCTGTGAATGGTGATTTTATGGATGTGGAAACTGACAGTCTTACGAATGGAACAAGAGGGCAGAATTTCGGGACCAAGATTAGCAACACACTGAATTAATCTTAGACTGCTGGCCAGGAGAGGGATGGAGTTGGTAGCTTGTAAATGAAGTTTGGATTCAAGACTGAAAATAGTAGCTTCAATCCTCCCAATATTTAATTTCAGGGGTTTTTAGATAAGCACATGAATATGCAAGGAATGGAGGGGTATTGACCGAGGGCAGGCAGAAGGGATTAGTTTCATTTGGCATCATGTTCAACACAACATAATGGGCCGAAGGGCCCGTTCCTGTGCTGTACCATTCTATGTTAATTGAAAGAAATTTCTGCTCATCCAACACTGACATGGGATAAGCAGTTGGAAAGTTTAGCAACAGTGGAGGATTTGGGAGAGCTGGTGCTGGGATTGAGTTGGGTGTTATCAATGGAATACCCTGCCTGCAACGGTAGTAGATTCGCCAACTTTAGGTACATTTAAGTCGTCATTGGATAAGCATATGGACGTACATGGAATAGTGTAGGTTAGATGGGCTTCAGATCGGTATGACAGGTCGGCTCAACATCGAGGGCCGAAGGGCCTGTACTGTGCTGTAATGTTCTGTGTTCTATGTTCTATGTTAAATGTAAAACTTGACATCAGGCTTTTAGAACAAGTGCCATACCAGACTCAACACCTTAACTCTGTTTCTCTCTCCACAGATGCTGCCAGATCTGCTGAGTTTCTCCAGCATTCTCTGCACTTATTTCCAATTTTTATCTTATTATTGGGCTTTCACTGACTGATTTTAGACCTGCAAGATGTTGCAGGAATCAGGAAGGTATAAACTGATGGAGTTTCGTCACAGGCTACTCTAATTCTTGAACAGAGTTTGAATACACAAGATAGTTTCAGAGGCAAGAAAAACAATGATATTGAGCCAAACTGACAACCAGACCTTCAGGTATCTGGATGCACATTAAAAGGGGCTATTAGTGGTGAGATCCTATAACTTGTGACTGTACAGGACATCTCATACTGAAATAACAGAGGACCCAATAAAGTGAAAGTGGGACATCAAACAGTGATAATATGAAGCACAATTAACACAGCACTGTCAGGAGACCTCCCAGGTTCGCAGGCTGATAGTTAGCCTGAGTGATTTCAGAGGGGGTATGACAGAGATTATGTTCCACAGAACCAAACAGAAGGGGCATCACCAATATCCTGTACAACCTCTTCATGACTTCTCAAAAGGACTGAGCACTGAAGGTAAGTGCGCCAAACACCTTCTTAACCATCCTGTCTATAAGAATTATGTAGCGTACCCCTTGGTCCCTCTGTTCTACAACACTACCCAAGGCCCCATCATTAACTGTATAAGCCCGACCCTTGTTTGTTGTACCAAAATGCAATAACTCACATTTATTCAGATTGCACTCGATCTGCCATTTTTCAGCCCATTAATCCATTTGATCAGGATCCCTTTGTAATCTTAGAAAATCTTCTTCAGTCTACTCTGCCATCAATTTTGGTCTAGTCTGCAAACACACTAACCATGCTTTCTATATTCTCATCCAAATCATTTACATAAATGACAAACAAAAGGGGACCCAGAACCAATCCTCTGGTGACAGGCCCCCAGTCAGAAAGGTAACCCTCCACCGCTACTCTCTGCCTCCTGCCATTAAGCCAATTATTTATCTATTTGGCAAGCTCAATCTGAATCCCATGTGACAACTTCATTAATTAGTGCACCATCATTTAATAATGACCATGAATCTATTGTCAATTGTTGGAAAAACCCATCTGTTTCACTAATGTCCTTTAGGGAAGGAATCTGCCATCCTTACGTGATCTGGCCTACATGTGACCCTAGACCCACAGCAATGTGATTGAACTCATAAATGCCATCTGGGCAATTAGGGATGGGCAATAAATATTGTTCCAGCCAGCGATGCCCTCATCCCCTGAATGAATAAAGGGAAAAAAAGTGCAGAACCTTGTCAATGGCTTTACTAAAATCCAAATAAAGAATTTTTACTGCTCTGCCATCATCAACCCTTACGGTAACTTCCTCATAAAGCTCAATCAAGTTTGAGAGACACAATTTTCCTTTGAACACAACAACGCTGACTGTCCCTATTCAATTTTTGCCTCTCCAGATATCCATAAATCCAATCTTATATAATCGCCTCCAACAATTTACCCACAACTGAAATCAGACTCACAGGTCTATAGTTCCCCAGTTCCTATAGTTTCTCCTTATAACCTTTCTTAAACAAAGGTACTACATTAGCCAGTCATCAGGAACCTCACCCACAGTTATAGATGATGCAAATATTTCTGCAAGCGGTCCTGCAATTTCCTCCCTTACTTCCCAACGCATTCTGGACAGACCACATCCCAGAGACTTATCCACCTTTATATCCTCCAAAACTTCCTGAACCTCCCCTTCTGTAATGTGTAACAAGGTGTGGAGCTGGACAAACACAGCAGGCCAAGCAGCATTTAGAGGAGCAGGAAAACTGATGTTTTGGGCCGAGACCCTTCTTCAGAAATGGGGGAGGGGAAGGGGGATCTGAAATAAATAGGGAGGGGGGGGAGGCAGATAGAAGATGCATAGAGGAGAAGATAGGTAGAGAGGAGACAGGCAAGTCAAAGAGGGGGGATGGAGGCAGTAAAGGTGAGTGTAAGTGGGGAGGTAGGGAGGGGATAGGTCAGTCCAGGGAGGATGGACAGGTCAAGGAGGTGGGATGAGGTGGTAGGTAGAAGATAGGGGTGGAGCTTGAGGTGGGTTGGGGGGGGGATAGTTGAGAGGAAGAACAGGTTACGGAGGCAGGGACAAGCTGGGCTGGTTTTGGGATGCAGTGGGGGAGGGGAGATTTTGAAGCTTGTGAAATCCACATTGATGCCATTGGGCTGCAGGGTTCCCAAGCGGAATATGAGTTGCTGTTCCTGCAACCATCAGGTGGCATCGCTGTGGCACTGCAGGAGGCCCAGGATGGACATGTCGTCTGAGGAATGGGAGAGGGAAGTTGAAATGGTTCACGAATGGGAGGTGCAGTTGTTTAGTGCGAACCAAGCATAGGTGTTCTGCAAAGCAGTCCCCAAGCCTCCGCTTGGTTTCCACCGCAGTAGAGGAAGCCACAACAGGAACAGCAGATGCAGTATACCACATTGACAGATGTGCAGGTGAACGCATGCTCGACGTGGAAAGT